>NW_012116266.1:10552177-10589674 GCF_000951035.1 Colobus angolensis palliatus
TGCGTATGTTGAACCAGTCTTGCATCCCAGGGATGAAGCCCACTTGATCATGGTGGATAAGCTTTTTGATGTGCTGCTGGATCCGGTTTGCCAGTATTTTATTGAGGATTTTTGCATCGATGTTCATCAGGGATATAGGTCTAAAATTCTCTTTTTTTGTTGTTTCTCTGCCAGGCTTTGGTATCAGGATGATGTTGGCCTCATAAAGTGAGTTAGTGAGGATTCCCTCTTTTTCTATTGATTGGAATAGTTTCAGAAGGAATGGTACCAGCTCCTCCTTGTACCTCCAGTAGAATTTGGCTGTGAATCCGTCTGGTCCTAGACTTTTTTTGGTTGGTAGGATATAAGCCATTTTAACTGGGGTGAAATGATGTCTCATTGTAGTTTTGATTTGCACTTCTCTGATGATCAATGATGTTAAGCACCTTTTCATATGCCTGTTTGCCATATGTATGTCTTCTTTTGAGAAATATCTGTTCAAATCTTTAGCCCATTTTTTGATTGGATTAGTAGATTTTTTTCCTATAGAGTTGTTTGACCTCCTTATATATCCTGGTTATTCATCCTTTGTCAGATGGGTAGTTTGCAAATATTTTCTCCTATTCTGTGGTTGTCGCTTTACTTTGTTAATTGTTTCCTTTGCTGTGCAGAAGATTTTTATAACTTCATGTGATTCCATTTGTCCATTTTTTGCTTTGATTGCCTGTGCCTTGGGGTGTTACTCAAGAGATTTTTGCCCAGGCCACTGTCCTGGAGTTTCCCCAATATTTTTTTTGTAGTAGTTTTATAGTTTGAAGTCTTATGTTTAAGTCCTTAATTCATTTTTACTTGATTTTTATATATAATGAGAGATAGGGGGCTAGTTTCATTCTTCTGCATATGTATATTCAGTTTTCCTAGCACCATTTGTTTTGTTTAGTTTTGTTTTATTATACTTTAAGTTCTAGGGTACATGTGCACAACATAAAGGTTTGTTACATATGTATACTTGTGCCATGTTGATGTGCTGCACCCATCAACTCGTCAGCACCCATCAACTCATCATTTACATCAGGTATAACTCCCAATGCTATCCTTCCCCTTTCCCCCCTCCCCATAATAGGCCCTGGTGTGTGATGTTCCCCTTCCAGAGTCCAAGTGATCTCACTGATCAACTCCCACCTATGAGTCAAAACATGAGGTGTTTGGTTTTCTGTTCTTGTGATAGTTTGCTGAGAATGATGGTTTCCAGCTGCATCCATGTCCATACAAAGAACACGAACTCATCCATTTTTATGGCTGCATTGTATTACATGGTGTATATGCCTACCACCATTTGTTAAAGAGGCAGTCTTTTCCCCAGTGTATGTTCTTGGCACCTTTATAAAAAATGAGTTTACTGTAAGTGTGTAGATTTGTTTTGGGGTTCTCTATTCTGTTCCACTGGCCTATGTGTCTATTTTTGTGCCAGTACCATGCTGTTTTGGTTAGTATAATTCTGTAGTATAATTTGAAATCAGGTAATGTGATTCCTCCAGTTTTGTTGTTTTTACTTAGGATAGCTTTGGCTATTCAGTGTCTTTTGTGGTTTCATATAAATTTTAGGATTGATTTTTCTATTTTGTGAAGACTGGTATTTTTATAGGGATTGTATTAAATCTGTAGATTGTTTTCCATGGTATGCACATTTTAACAATATTGATTCTTCCACTTCATGAACATGAAATGTCTTTCAATTTTTTTGTATCCTCTTGAATTTCATTCATCAGTGTTTTATAGTTTTCATTGTAGAGATCTTTGATTTCTTTGGTTAATTCCTAGGTATTTAATTTTATTTGTGGCTATTGTAAATGGAATTACTTTTTCAATTTCTTTTTCAAATTGTTCACTGTTACTACTGATTTTTGTATGTTGATTTTGTATCCTGTAACTTTACTGAATTTATTTATCAGGTCTAAGAGTTTTTTGGTGGAGTATTTAGGTTTTTCCAAATATAAGCACATATCATCTGCAAGCAAGGATAATTTGACTTCCTCCTTCTCAATTTGGATGCCCTTTCTTTCTTTCTCTTGTCTAATTGCTCTAACTAGGACTTCTAGTACTATGTTGAATAATAATTGCCAAAGTGGATATCCTTGTAATATTCCAGATCTTAGAGGGAAGGCTTTCAGTTTTTCCCCATTCAGTATGATACTAGCTATGGGTCTGTCATATATTGTTTTTATTATATTGAGGTGTGTTCCTTCTATTTCCAGTTTTTTGAGGACTTTTATCATGAATGTGTGTTGAATTTTATCAAATGCTTTTTCAGCATCAATTGAAATAATCATAAGGCTTTTGCCTTTCATTCTGTTGGTATAATGTATCACATTGATTGATTTGCATATGATGCCTGTGAGAAATCCCACTTGGTCATAATGAATGATATTTTTAATGTATTCAAGAAACTGAACAGTTTTGCAGACACCATGCCCATCACTTATAAAAGTCTCTTTAAAGTTGTTCAGTGTCTACATGCTACTCATTTCTTGTTCTAATTAATAAATAATCAGTATTTTAACAAAACAATGGACTAACTGTCATAACGACTTTAAAATTGCGGGAGGAATGAAGGGGAATGTAAAGATGCCCCATTGTGTGAAAATGTCCAGTCAAAAAATAGGTACATATTTTCTTTACAAACAATACTTCTCAGAGCATCAAACATACAATTCCATTTTTAAAGAACTCTAATTTCATCAACATTTACAGGACTCTGCTGGGTAACATATTTATCATTTTACATTTTCTTTTGGAGGGGGTGTCATTTACATTAATAAAATAGGGAAGTTTCCTTCCACACACATACTCAACTGAAAGGAGGAAGCTGGGGCTGCCATGGCAGAAACCTACATTTTGATTCACAAAATTGTTGGCATATTACCAGAGCAGGGTTTCATAATCTGAGAACCACAAAGATCTTCAAAAATTATTCTCAAACTTTGTGGCCTCAAGACCCCTAGACACTCTTAAAAACAAAGACTTAGAGCTTTTCTGGGTTATCAACATAGGTATTTTCTGTATTTGAAATTAAAATGAAGATATTTTTAGAAATCTTATTAATTTATTTTAAATTAAATTAATAAACCCATTCTATATTTATATAAATAACATTTTCATTAAAAAGCTATATTTTTCAAAGCATGAAAAAAATAGGAGAATGCCATTGTTTCACATTTTTATCTATCTCTTTATTTATTTGTCCAGTTTAAGAAAAGTCAACTGTTTTCTCATATCTCCTTCTGTATTCAAAATGTTGCAATGTATGGTTTTGGTTGAAGACCACATGACCTCATACAAATACATAGTTGTGAAAAAAAAGGAGTATTTGAATAGCCTTTTCAGGTAATTCTGAATATTCTGTTTTAATACTACAGCAAAACTGGACAAATAGTAGTTTTATTAAGGATTGTTACAATATGTGATTTAAACCATTATGCTGTACCATTTGAATTCTGTTACATTAAAACCCATTGGCTTATCTCATTTGTTTTTTTTCTTTTTTAGTGACATCTCATTGTACTTTTAATTTCTATTTTATTTTTTAAAAATAATTTTAGCATTTATTTTAAACTCAGGGCGTACATGTGTAGGTTCGTTACAAAGGTATATTGCATGATTCTGAGGTTTGAGGTATGATTGATCCTGTCTCCCAGGTGCTGAGCATCATACTCAATAGTTTTTCAACTTTTACCCCTCTTTCTCTCCCCACTCTAGTAGTCCCCAGTGTCCTTTATGTCTGTGAATACCCAATGTTTAATTCTCACTTACATGTGAGAACATGTGATACTTGGTTTTCTGTTTCTGTGTTAATTTGCTTAGCACAATGACCTCCACCTGTATATATGTTGCTACAAAGGACATAATTTATTTCTTTTTTATGGCTACATAGTATTTCATAGTGTATATCTACCACATTTTCTTTATCCAATCCACCATTGATGGGCACTTAGGTTGATTCTATGTTTTTGGTATTGTGAATAGTGCTGTGATGAACATATTCATGCATGTGTTTTTTTGTAGACTGATTTATTTTCTTTTGGGTACATACCCAGTAATGGGATTGCTGGGTTGAATCGTAGTTCTATTTTAAGTTCTTTGAGAAATCTCTAAACCATTTTTCTTTTATTGTTATTATTAGTATGCTTTAAGTTCTGGGATACATGTGCAGAATGTGCAGGTTTGTTATATAGGTATACATGTGCCATGGTAGTTTGCTGTACCCATCAATCCATCATCTAGGTTTTAAGCCCCACATGCATTAGATATTTGTCCTAATGCTACCCTTCCCCTTGCCTCCCAGCCTCTGCTAGACCCTGTGACGTTCCCCTCCCTGTGTCCATGTGTTCTCATTGTCTAAACCACTTTTCACAGTGTCTGAAGTAATTTACATTACCAACAACAGTGTATAAGTTGTTCCTTTTCTCTGCAGCCTTACTAGCATCTGTTGTTTTTGACTTTAGTAACAGCCATTCTGACTTGTGTGAGATGTTATTTCATTGTGATTTTGATTTACATTTCTCTGATCATTAGTTCTATACAGCATTTTCTCATATGTTTGTTAGCTGCTTGTATGTCTTCTTTTGTTAAGTATTTGTTCATATATTTTGCTCATTTTTAATGGGGTTAATTGTTATTTGCTTGTTCAATTGTTCAAGTTCCTTATAGATGCTGGATATTAGATCTTTGTCAGATGCATAGTCTGTGAACATTTTCTCCCATTCTGTAGGTTGTCTGTTTACTCTATTGATAGTTTATTTTGTGGTGCAGAAGCTCTTCAGTTTAATTAGGTCCCACTTGTCAATTTTTTTATTGCAATTGCTTTTGAGACTTAGTCATAAATTCTTTACCAAAGCCAATGTCCAGAATGGTATTTCCTAGGTTTTCTTTTGTAATTCCTACAATTTGAGGTTTTACATTTAAATCTTTAATCCATCTTGAGTTGATTTTTGTATCAACTCAAGGTAGAAGTCCAGTTTCATTTTTCTACATATTGCTAGCCAGGTATCTCAGCACCTTTTATTGAATAGGAGGTCCTTTCTCCATTGCTTTTGTTGACTTTGTCAAAGATCAGATGGCTGTAAGTGCATGGTTTTATTTCTGAGTTCTCTATTCTGTTCCATTGTTCTATGTATCTGTTTTTGTACTAGTACCATGCTGTTTTGGTTACTGTAGCCTTATAGTATAGTTTGAAGTCAGAATATTGGGCCTATTTTATATGGGCATTAATCCCATTCAAGAAGATTCCACTTTCATGAACTAATCACCTCCCAAAGGTCTCACCTCCTAATGCCATCACCTTGGGGTTTAGGAATCCAACATATTAATTGTGTGAGGATACAAATATCTAGGCAATAGCAAGTCTGAAAGAGATTGGGAGAAAAATTCATAGTTCTAATCTTTGCTAGTTTTGATACAAATTTTACTATATTTAGTAGACATTCTTAGTGTTATGTATGTGTTTGAGGCAGAGGGGTTAGTAACTATTTTTAGGTTCTTCTGAAAGATGGGTTATTTTTCATCCTTATTTTTTCTTTATTTGGTTTATAAAGCTGAGTGGAATAAAAATATATTGATTCTGACATAATTTGTTGAACATTCTCAATGTCTTCATATTTATCATCTTTGTCAGTTTTTATTGTATAAAATTAAGATATAGATAGATAGATAGATATGTAGATATATAGAGAGAGGCTTATTTATTCCTAATTATGGCTTCTAGTTTGTCAGTAGCCATACAATTATATCTCTATTTATGGTTAAGGTAAATGTACTATGCCAGTGTGGCATATTGAAACATATAAAGATTCAGATCTGCTTCAAATTCCAAAACTTTCATTAACTTGCTTTGTTTCTTTTTTTTAACCTTTATTTTAAGTTCAAGGTTACATGTACAAGTTTGCTACATAGGTAAACTCATGTCATGAAGGTTTGCTGTACAGATTATTTGATCACCCTAGTATTAAGCCTAGTACACATTAGTTATTTTTCCTGATCCTCTCCCTCCTACTACCTTCCACCCTCCAGTAGGTCCTAGTGTCTGTTGTTTCCCTCTATGTGTCCATATGTTTCCATCATTTAGCTCCTGCCTGTAAGTGAGAACAGGCAGTATTTGGTTTTCTGCCCCTGTGTTAGTTTGCTAAGAATAATGACCTCCAGCTCCATCCATGTTACTGCAAAGGACACAATCTCATTTTCTTTTATGACTGCACAGTATTCTATGGTGTATATATACCACATTTTCTTTATCCAGTCTACCATTGATGGGCATTTAGGTTGATTTCATGTCTTTGTTATTGTGAATAATGTTGTGATGAACATACATGTGCATATGTCTTTATAATAGAATGATTTATACTACTTTGGGTATATACTCAGTAATGAGATTGCTGGGTTGAATGGTAGTTCTGATGTTAGGTTTTTGAGGAATTGCCACACTGCTTTCCACAATGTATAAGCATTCCCTTTTCTCCATAACCTCACCAGCATTATTATTGTTATTATTTTTTACTTTTTATTAATAGCTATTCTGACTGGTATGAGATGATATCTCATTGTGGTATTGATTTACATTTCTCTAATGATCAGTGATGTTGAACTTTTCTTCATTTGCTTATTGGCCACATATATGTCATTTTTTGAAAATTGTTCATATCCTTTGCCCATGTTTTACTGTGAGTGGTCGTTTTCTGGTAAATTTGTTTAAGTTCCAAATAGATGCTAGATATTAGGCCTTTGCCAGATGTATAGGTTGTAAACATTTTCTCCCATTCTGTAGGTTGTCTGTCTACTCTGTTGATAGTTTCTTTTGCTGTGCAGAAGCTATTTAGTTTAATTAGATCATATTTGTCAATTTTTGTTTTTGTTGCAATTGCTTTTGGCATCTTTGTCATAAAATATTTGCCAGTTCCTATGTCAAGAATGGGATTGCCTAGGAATGTCTTTAATTCATCTTGAGTTAATTTTTGTATATGATATAAGGAAAGAGTCCAGTTTCATTCTTCTGCATATGGCTAGCCAATTATCCCAGCACTGCTTATTAAATGGGGAATCTTTTCCCCAATGCTTGTTTTTGTCAGCTTTGTCAAAGATCAGATGGTTGTGGGTATGTGGTTTTATTTCTGGACTCTCTATTGTGTTTCATTGGCCCATGTGTCTGTTCTTATACTAGTACCATCTATTTTGGTTACTGTAGCCCTGTAGTATAGTTTGAAGGTGGGTAGTGTAATGGTTTCAGCTTTGTTCTTTTGATTAGTATCGCCTTGGCTATTTGGACTTTTTGTTTGTTTGTTCCGTATGAATTTCAAAACAGTGTTTTTCTAGTACTGTCTGACTTCCATTGAATGAATCTTTACCCATGCATGATTTTATGTCACCGTGCAGTGGCCCTTTGGAAAATATTGGTTTATGGAGTTATACAGATATTCCAAATGTTGCCATATACAACGTATTTTAAAAATAACTTTGTTAGTATCATCTTTGATCAATTAAAAAATGTCTTAAGGAAGCTGTCAGGCTTACAATGGTATATATGTTTTCTAAAGTTCTTTGACCTTTGGGAACAAATACTTTTAGGCTTTTTTTTTTTCTTGAAGTTATACTCTCTTTATTTATTTGTGAGAAAATCTCTACCAAATACCCAAACTGTTGTCTGAACAACATTAGTTTGTCAGTCAGTCATTTTATCAAGTAAAAATAGTGTTCTAATAACAGAGAAACAGTAAGTTCAGCTCACATCTTAACCACCAGTAGCTTTCCTCGAGACAACCTTATACTTCAGGATGCAGCAGAAGCACTACATGTAGACTTTCTGTTCCATACATAGACTATCACTCAAGGTTTGACATCCAATAAAGTTAACAATTTCGTTGCATCATCAAGGAGTTGCTTAAGGAAAACTGATTTTTAAATTTGTGTTCCTTATTTTTATTGTAAGTGCATGGCATTGAAGAATACCATGATTAATAGACAATACAGTGAATGCAGTGTTAGTTTACTCCTGCTGCCTTGATTCATGCTAAGGGGCCAATGGTTTTATCCATCATTACTTTTGTATTATAAGTGCAAATGTCAACACAGAGATAAAGGGAAATATTGTGTAAGTGTAATCATGAAAATAGATTCAACCTCCTGTATGTCTGAAATGAGTCTTGGGGACCCATAAGAGTACACAGATCATATTTCGAGATCCTCTGCTCTTGAACACCAGTGGATAGATGTGAATTTTATCACTGGATGTGTATATATGTGGATACTTTTCTCTTAAGTCAATGTCCAGAGCCTTCATTCTATTTTTTATAAATGTGACGCAACCCAAAACAATTTAAGAAGTGTTGGATGTTGAGGTGCAGTCAAGTAGTAGGTGCCTTGCTATTTTACAAATGAAGAAATGTGGCTTTAAAAAGTTTAGTCATTTGACCAAAGTTACATAGCCTGTAAAAAGGAGAGTCAGGACACCATTCCATTTTTCTTTTAGGCCTTAAAGTTCATGTTCTCAACCCCATGCTAGAACTTAGAATAAGGCATTGTGAAAATGGTACAGGAATACAAGAATAATGAGATGCAATGGGTCTTGTCATTCTTACATTCCTATACCAGGGTGGTCTCAAGAAATTTGCAATATAGAATGAAAGATGGGGCATATAAATAAATTTTAAACAAAAATAGCATGAAAAGGATAAATAACACTCACCTAGGGTATGTTGGGGGCTTACAGGCAAGGACGTCCCATCAAATTTCACAGACCAAGAAAGATGTAGTGACCATGGAAAGAAGATGGCCTTCAGAATGATTGTTACAGGTAGAAGCAATGTCATAAACAAAGGCAGAGAGCCAAGAAATTGAGGATTGTGGTTCAGAAACCATGGGCAATCTAGTTCAGCTGGAGAGCCTGGGAATCATATACAAGTGAATTTAGTCAAATGTATTGAAATCAGAGGGCTATATGCTGAAAGGAAGAGCTATATAAGGCTTAGGATTCCACAAAGCCATTGAAAGATTTTTGAATAAGGTTTTGGATTATCATGCTCTTTTGCCTTGTTACATTCTTGGGACACTATTATTCATCGAGCAGTGTTTACTCAATGCCAGGACACTTTAAATGGAAAGAGTTTATGAAGGATTATTATAATTGTTATAATTTACCAGAGAAAGAAAGTTATTATTTTCTTTTTATTATTATTTTTTTCTTTCTCTGGTAAAATTATTATTTTCTTTCTCTGGTAAAAAGATGAATGAACAGTATTTAAAGTGTGGCTTTCCATTTACGCTTGAAAAACATATTCAGGGCCGGGCGCGGTGGCTCAAGCCTGTAATCCCAGCACTTTGGGAGGCCGAGACGGGTGGATCACGAGGTCAGGAGATCAAGACCATCCTGGCAAACACGGTGAAACCCCGTCTCTACGAAAAAATACAAAAAAAAAAAAAAAAAAAAACCATATTCATTGCATAGACATTTTCTGCTTATCATTGGATCAATATAATGGAACAATTTTTCCTATTTCTCAAAATAGTTTCTATTCATGCTGTTTGCTCAATACCAAGGATGTGACCTGATATAACTGAAAAAAAAAAGGGCATCAACCAAGTGTTCTCACCAGTCTGCTTGAACTCCCATTTGAGCTATTAAAAAATGTTAAGATTCCCTTGGAAAGAAGAGAGGAAGTCTCAGTGCAAACCATAATGCAGAGAATAGTGAAAGAGTTACTGAAAACAGGAATCCTGCATTCCCACTCTGAAGAAAGATCTTCTATTACTACAGGACTTCCTGGTGTATGCTGCTAGATGGAGGCTCTGAGTCTGTTACCACCACATTCAGGGTTGGAAGAGTTGTTTGTTTGCTTTCTTTTGGGGCCTGCACAGGGCCATTAGCTGTGCAAATGATTTCTACTTCAGTTGAAAGAGGCTTATAAATATATAACTCTCTTGGAAATTCCAGGCTGTAAAGATCTACATAAATGGCATCTTTCTCCTGGAAATCATTATTCCACTGGCTAAGTACTACTGCCACCACTACCAGCACCACCATCACTGCCACTACCATTACTGGTGGCCACATATTGTGTACTAAGTACCATTTCTGTGCCAAACAACTTATAGGCAATCCTCTAAGGTTGGTATATTTCTTTCATTTTGTACACATAAAATTGAGGATTAGAGGAGTTAAACAAATCTTCTTAAAGGTATAAAGCTGGTAAAGAGGCAGTCTGTCCCTAAACCTTTCCCCTCACCTGGCTAATGCCTACTTATCCAGAAGCCTCATTAAAAAAAAAATTTTTTTCCATAAGTTATTGGAGTACAGGTGGTGTTGGATTACATGAGTAAGTTCTTTAGCGGTGATTTGTGAGATCCTGGTGCACCCATCACCCGAACAGTATATACTGCACTGTATTTGTTGTCTTTTATCCCTCGCCTTCCTCCTGTTCCTCCCCCCAAGTCCCCAAAGTTCACTGTATCATTCTTATGCCTTTGTATCCTCATAGCTTAGCTCCCACATTATCAGTGAGAACATATGATGTTTGGTTTTCCATTCCTGAGTTACTTCCCTTAGAATAATAGTCTCCAATTTCATCCAGGTCATTGCAAATGCTTTTAATTCATTCCTTTTTATGGCTGAGTAGTATTCCATTATATATAAAATGGAATATATATATAAAGAAACTGTGCACAGTTTCTTTATCCACTCGTTGACTGATGGCTATTTAGATTGGTTCCATGATTTTGTAATTGTGAATTGTGCTGCTATAAACATGCATATGCAAGTATCTTTTTCGAATAATGACGTCTTTTCTTCCAGGTAAATACCCAGTAGTGGGATTGTTGGATCAAATGGTAGCTCTACATTTAGTTCTTTAAGGAATCTCCACATTGTTTTCCATAGCGGCTGTACTAGTTTACATTCCCACCAGCAATGTAGAAGTGTTCCCTGATCACCACATCCACACCAACATCTACTGTTTTTTGATTCTTTGTTTATGGCCATTCTTGAAGAAGTAAGGTGATATCACACTGTGGTTTTGATTTGCATTTCCCTGATCATTAGTGTTGAGCATTTTTTAATATGTTTTTTGGCCATTTGTATGTCTTCTTTTGAGAATTGTTTATTCATGTTAGCCCACTTTTTGATGGGATTGTTTGTTTTTTTACTGGTTTGTTTGAGTTCGTTGTAGATTCTGGATATTAGTCCTTTGTCAGATGTATAGATTGTGAGGATTATCTCCCATTCTGTGGTTGTCTGCTTACTCTGACTGTTCCTTTTGCCATGCAAAAGCTCTTTACTTTAATTAGGTCCCAGCTATTTATCTTTGTTTTTATTGCATTTGCTTTTGGTTTTTGGTCATGAAATCCTTGCCTAAGCCAATGTCTAGAAGGGTTGTTCCAATGTTATCTTCTAGAATTTTTATAATTTCAAGTCTTAGATTTAAGTCCTTAATCCATCTTGAGTTGATTTTTGTACAAGGTGAGAGATGAGGATCCAGTTTCGTTCTACATGTGGCTAGCCAATTATCCCAGTATCATATGTTGAAAAGGGTGTCCTTTCCTCTCTACGTGTTTTTTGTTTGGGAGGCCTCAATTTAAATATCATTGTCTCAGAAGTCTTGCCTGATTCTGTAGTTCTGATTAAATTATCTTGCTATAAATTCTCCTAGCTTTTTTTAGTGCTAACCTTATATTACACTTACCGTTTAATGTCTGTCTTTGCTGCCAGACTCAAAGCCCAATTAGGGCAGGGACAGTATCTATCTAGCCTCCTTCAGGATTTCTTCAGTTCAAATAATGAAGTGACAGCCTAAATTATTTACAGTACTCGTGCTATTAGGATGCCCCTGTCAAAGTGATGATGCTATCTGCAAAGATATATTCAGACACTATTACCATTAATGTCTCATCCCTGTTATTTCTGAGACCAAGGAAATGGCATGTAGGGCAGGTATATTTTGATGAATCAGAAGAGGAAGTCACTGTCTCCAGAGCTCTGATCTTGGATGGGCATCAGATCTGTGGACCCCAAGCTAAAGAAATGTGTAGTAAGAGTACTAAGCATCCAGGGTCAGACATCCCAAAACAGAGCAAGAAAAGTACTGATAAGACAGCAAAACATGTGTTTTTCCAATTATATTTACCTTTCCCCAGAGCTTTGCTTATATTTATCCCTCAATAGGTAAAGCTAAGACTGGAATGACCAGTGGACAGAGAAGAAATTTGAAGATTTTGTGCTTAAAAACAGTCCAAGGACAGGAAACTCTCCTCCTCTTCCCTTCTAGTTAGCAAGGTAACTAAAACACAGTCTTTGTTCGTACATTTTGGTTGACTGAATGATTAAAACTTCCTGGAATCCACTGGTTGGCAAAAGCTTATTCCATATTTTTTCATGGACATTGTTACTAAATTTGATTTCTTTAGATTTAAGAAACTCTTATGAGCTTATGCCTTTTAGAAATTAGTGTACAGAACCAAAATCACAAAATGATATTTACCTTTAATGTGTAAAATAGAAACTAACATTTCTTTCCTACACTTTTTTAAAAAATTAGCATTTTTTTTAAAAAAGACACACGTGGAATTGATTTCATGACCTATTAATGGATTGTGAAACTTTCCTTTGTAAATTTAGTTTCAAGTACACACACACACACACATACACACACACCTGTATATATACTGGGTCATTATGTAAAATACATGTATTACCATTACAGGTGAACACATTTGAAAGGTGCCTCTTCTGAATCAATGCTGAATTATCTTTCCCAGTTTTTCTTGAAAACATCTGGTATGCCCTGTGCTGTAAACCATCTCAGCCAGGTCCCCAAGCCTATCTGTAGCCTGGAGGCTAATCTCCCTTTTGCAGAAATTACAGGGTTTCTGCATTTATTGTTAATGGGGAGGTCTGTCTTGCTCAGAGGCATCCAGAACATTAGATGACATTTTCTTTTTCTGGAAAAATATTCAAGAGTGAAGAGTGGCAGAGGACTATTTAACTGATTTTGATGGCAAATATTTTTTTTTATTATCCTAATATTTCTCAAGTATCATGGAGCAGAAGTTAATATAGTTTCATTTTATTAACCAATTTTCCCTCTTCTTGTTCTTTTTAAAAAGTTGTACATTCACAGCCATTAAAAATGAGCGTGTAAGAGCATCTTTCTCATCTGGGCCAAAAGACAACAATAACAAAAGAGGTATTTCCATCATTTAGTACAACACTGTCAATGTCCTCTAAGATCAGTTACATGAAGGAAAGATAGATGCAAAAAGGAGCTTATGCAAGTTGTTACAAAAGCATAATTTAGGCAATGCTAAGAGTAGGTTAGTGAGGTTAGTTTACAAGAGAATTGATCAGAACAGCATCTGCAAACTGCTTCTAACCGATTATAACTGTTTATTTTTCTAGGGCCACACTTCAAACCCCAGACAGTGAACAAACATTTTTCTTTGATTTTTTATTTTGTTTAGTTTTTATTTGTTTTTTTGTTTGTTTGTTTTAATTTTGTTAAGCTTAGTCTTCTGAATTTTGACATTAACTTTGTTCCTCAAGAACAAAGTTTGAATTTGATTATTTTTCTGGATAGGGCATATGATATAATTATTTTATAACTTTTCATTCACAAGTTTTTGCATGCTGGGTATGTCCAAAGTACAAAGAGATTTGATGGGAGATTTGAAGATGGACCTGACTTTAAGGAACATCTAAAGAAGGCAAATATGTGCCTACTTAAGACCATCTGACTGGGCATTATAATCATTGAGAAACTTTTACAAAACACAGAAAGCCAAATCCTCTTCACAGAATGTGAATCTTTGAGTAGACCTCAGGCAGCATTATTTTATAGAAGATTTCCCTATGATTTTAATCTCCAATTTTGGACTATTGAGGTACATTGGGAAATGCCATGTGAAAACGGTAGGAAGAACAAGGATTGAGAAACAGCATAGGGCTTTGAGAACTATTTCTGGCCTTCACTCACTTAGTGATGATCCTGGGTGGTTTATTAGAAAATGCTTAGCTGTGATATTCACATCTGTAAAAATCTATATGAAAATATACTTCAAAGAGTAGAATAAAGATTACATTAAGCAATGAGTGTGAATAGACTTTTAAAAATGTAATGAGCTCTATATATGCTATCATTGCAATGAGCTCTATATATGCTATCATTGCAATAACTAGCTTTTCAAAAATTTTGTTGTTGAAGGAGAATGGTAAGCAAAGAACTGAAGGAAGGTAGATATAGCTGGTAGAAGACATGTGTTGCCTTTTTATTACCACCTTTCTTGTTCTATTTTGTGGTCTCTGACCCTAGATGCCCAGTTACCTCATTAAGAATTCCCATGAAGATGGTACACGGAGACTAACAATTTGGGTTCTATCTTGAAAGCAATAAGAACTCATGGAAATGATTTTAACATAGAGAGTTATATAGTCAGATCTGTATGTTGGAAGCATCGCTCTGGAAGCATTGCGTTGAAGTATGAAAGTGTGAGATGAGACTGGAGGGGAAAAGACTAGTTAGGAAGTTGCCGTAGTCATCTAGGCATTCTTGGATTGACAGGCTATATTTTACAGAATAATAGAATGAGGAGACCATTAGATACTTCTGGCCTAGATGGCTACATAGGTGATTGTACCATCCATCCAGGTAGAGAATAAGGAGAAAAAATATATTTGGTTCAGTGGTGGTTGGGAATGGAGGAAATGAACACATAAAATGAGTTTTTGATGGGGTTGATTTGGAGATGCCAAGTGGTAATTGCCAAGAGCAAGTGAATTTATGATTCTAGTGTCCAGGGAAGAGTTCAGAGCTAAAATGTAGATTTGGGAGTCATTAGCAAAAGGATGGAAGTTCAAGCTGTGAAAGTAAATGGAATTACCTAGAGAGAGCATGAAGAGAAGAGGGCAGAGAACATAAACATTGTTAAGAGACATATAAGGAAGAACCTTCAAGAGACTAAGTATAATTGGATTGAGGAGTAGGAAGAAACCCCTGATAGAGCAGTGTCACCTAAAGCAAGGGAAGGGAGAGTACCTATCGGGATAGACTGATTTCAAATGCTGCAAAGGTGTCCATTGAAATAAGAACCGATAACCTTCCATTGGATCTAGCAACAAGAAAGTTATCAAAAACCATGGAAATAGTGCTTTTAGTGTAGTAATAATGGGAGGAGATACTATATTGAGGTGAAGTAAGAAGTGAATATGTGACAGGGAAAGAGACAATGAATACAAACTACTTTTCTCAAATATTAGCTCTGTAAGGAAGGAAAATCTAAAATGAATGTGAGGGAACCTCAGGTCAGAAAAGCACTCATTGCCGGGCGCGGTGGCTCAAGCCTGTAATCCCAGCACTTTGGGAGGCCTAGGCGGGCGGATCATGAGGTCAGGAGATCGAGACCATCCTGGCTAATACGGTGAAACCCCGTCTCTACTAAAAATACCAAAAAAAAAAATGAGCCGGGCGAGGTGGCGGGCGCCTGTAGTCCCAGCTACTTGGGAGGCTGAGGCAGGAGAATGGCCTAAACCCAGGAGGCGGAGCTTGCAGTGAGCTGAGATCCGGCCACTGCATCCAGCCTGGGTGACAGAGTGAGACTCGGTCTCAAAATAAAAGAAAAAAAAGCACTCATTGTTTAGAAGATGGATAATAAGAAAGTAGAGGTAAGGAATTACCCCTTTAAAGAAATTATACTGAAAAGATGGAGGGCAATGGTTGACTAACTTAAAAAAGTAATAAGATGCAACATCTGAGTAGTTTTAAAAGGAAAAAGTAACAAAAGTGATTAAATATGGAGGGCCACTGAAGGGCAGGTAAGCAAACTTATAGTGATATATCGGACATATTAGGGTGTAAGAGTGAGTAGAAGAAGTTGAGATTAACAGCATATAAAAATAAAGAATTGATAAAAGGGTCAGAACTTAAGGAATACTTTATATAAAAGTAGAGGTAAAGAGGTTATCTATACTATATCTCATTGAAACAAAGATGTACGGTTTTCATATTTTAATGCTTCTGAAGTTGGAATATACAATCAATGTCAAAATAAATTCGCTAAGCCCAAGGATGAAAAGTTAGCTTTGATATTATTGTTGTTTTATGTTATATGAAAACTTAGCTATGTGTAGAAAGTATCTGCCTCTTCAGTTGTTATATGAATTATTTGCATTGGTAGTTTCATATAAGATTGAATTAAATTTGAATGCCTAGTAATTACTTAAAATGTCTGTTAAAGTATTGTACTTTGCAATATCTAAATGAACAGCACAAATAGAGGGTTCCCTGACATATATCAGGCAATAAAAATGATGAAATTTCTTAGAATACATCAAACTGTGTTGAAATTTAGGAGAAATTAATTTGAACAATTATTAAATTTGTGGGGCTATTACTTTGATTCCTAATATCAATGGGTCAATGACATCTAGTTGGTGCTTAGGAGAACATTTTAAAACCTAGTTAATTAAATTAAATGTGACTACAAGTTTAGTGAAATAGAAAATACATATGTAATACCAGTATTCTTTTATATGTCTTGAAATTATTTGGTCAATCTTGCAAATTCTGCTGAGGTTGAGATAATGAGCACAATTTTGAAAAAGAAGTCTGTCACTGTGGTGAAGTATATGCCTGTGGATAATCACAATTTAGAAAGATCTTTAGATTCTGTATGAAGATGGCTCAAATCTATTCGAACTCTGCTTACCTTGAGGAACTCAAGGCTATGTGGCTAATAGGTTCATGTTCATGAATGCTGTTGTGGTTTAGTATACATTTTATACAGTGACTCAACCTGTCTCCTTAAGCTGTATCTTTTAGTACTTATATTTTGGCCCAGCTTAAGAATAACTAACAAAATGAATGAGTTTTAATTTATTATACACCTATCACACCTATCATCAACTCAAGAAAATGTCATGTAGGCTGGGCGCAGTGGCTCATACTTGTAATCCCAGCATTGTAGGAGGCCGAGGTGGGAATATTACCTGAAGTCAGGTGTTCAAGACTAGCCTAGCCAACATGGTGAAACCTTGTCTCTACTAAAAATACTAAAATTAGCTGGGTGTAGTGGTGTGTTCCTGGGGTCACAGCTACTCGGGAGGCTGAGGCAGGAGAATCACTTGAACTCGGGAGGCGGAGGTTGCAGCGAGCCAAGATCGTGCCACTGCACTCCAGCCTGGGCAACAGAGCAAGACTCAAGAAAGAAAAAAAAAAAGAAAGAAAGAAAGAAATGTCATGTAGTTAGTGAATTGTCATCAGAAGTACTTCTGCTGCTTTCTCAGTGTTAGAAATCACTCCTTCTCCCAGACCCTCCCTCAACCAGCCTATTACTAACTCACAGCCTACCAGCCTTTCATTTGGTCCTCCCCTTCCCACTGGTTCTCCATCTCTAAACTTATCAAAATTTCCCTGTCCTGTGTCCTATTTATCCATGCCCTACTGTCTGTAGCACTAATGGATGATACATTTTTAAACTTTTTATCACTGATTTTGCTTTTAAATCCCACTAAAAAAAAAAAAAAAACAAAAACAAACAACCAAAAAAACACCAGTCATAGTGGAAATTTCAGGCTCCAAGGTGCAAGAGCTTAATATTAAAAGCCATTAGTTCTTTGTCCACTATAAAATGATACAGGTAGAACTCAGTTGATGTTGGTGGAGAAAGAGGGAAAGAGAGAGACATGTGGGGAGGAGGTTTTATGTATAAATAGGTATGATAATCTTGAAATCTAATAATAGAGAGTGAACTCTTGAATATCTGCAGAGCATATATCTTGGTTAAATTGTTTATTTTCTTCTAAGAGTTAAGATCTGTTTTTATTTTTATACTTTGGGGCATGAAAATATAGAGAAGGAAAAATAATCCAGTATTTAAAAAATTATTTCATATACACATATATACATATGTATACACACATACATATATACAAATATGCATATTATATATGCTTGTGAGAATCCAGAAATACACCCTTGGCCGGAAGATAGATGCTGGCAGCTTAAAGAAAGAATCATCTCCATAGATGGTGTACTGGAAGCAATCATCTTACCAAGGAGTGGCAGAAGCCAAGTGTCCCAGCACCTCATGCTCTTGCCATCCTGACCACTATGTTGAGGCAAAGAGTATCTTCCTGGGAGTCCCAAGGAAGCTGACCCAAAGCAGCAGAAACATTTACAGTGGGTACTTTCCTGTTGTAGCATCCCGCTCTACTCTGCTTTCTCAGAGCATGGCCAGAATGCATACAGTGCTTTAAGTACGAAACAATATTAGTTTGAAAAACCTGGAAAGCAACAAGGACCAATAGGCTAGAACTCCGATATGTAAAACAAATTTCAAAAGGGCGGAAATGTTGGCTGGTTCTTGAAGTGAGGAGGCAAATCAGTGTGAAATGTTCGCAATGGTTCTAAAGAAAAGTCTTGAGGTTGCCATTACAGTCTTTGCTCTGTTGTCAAGCAGCTAATGTCCCTAAGCCTGCGTTTTTTTCACCTCCAAAAAAAAAAAAAAAGAAAAAGAAAAAGGATATTTGACAGTGTTTAGCTCTGTAATCAATTTCCTATAATACAATTTATGGTTGAACGTTGGACAATGTACCTTTGGAAGTTACAAAACCATTTTTTCTCGCCACTCTTCTGTATTTGCTTTGATAGATCCTGATTTGTCCTTGTTTCAGGATTTTCTTATATGCCAAGCAATTTATGTCAAGTTATGGTTTGGCTTCTGTCTGTCCAAGTTGTCTCTGAACATTTTTTCCTTCAAAGTTGAATATATTAGATCCTTCTAATGCACTTAAAATAAACAGCATGGTTAGAAAAAATTATTAATTGCATCTGGAATCCTTGTCTTAGAATTATTTTCATAACTAGAGCCCTACTGGAATTTGTACATGTGTAGAAGAGCATAATAAATTTGGAATTTACTGATGATTTTACTTTATTTGGTTTGCAAAATGCATCCTTAAGTGAGCCTGGAGCCTCATTTAATGTGGGATCCTGTTCTAAGTGAATGGAAAATGCAAGGGAAAAATTAAATAAAAGAACAATATAATCAGCTGAAACCAAAATAGATGGGAATCGGGATTGAGACTGTGAGGATAAAGAGGGGGTGAGCAACAGAGTGAGGGGAAATAAGCACCAGAAGCATTACTAGCCCACATTATTTATTTATTTTTTCCTAGCCAATCTGCCTTTCTGTGGGGTCATGGGTAATAAAAGAAATAAAACCAGTAGGTCCTGCTTCCCAAGCAGTATTTCAAAAGTGGCACAATCAGTTAATATTAGGCAGCTGTGGTTGGCACAGAGCGTAATAATAATGTAGTGAGCTGGAAGGGGCCTTAGAATGGGAGCTGTGCCCAAGATAAACCTAGACAAGCAACTGGTGACCAACAAAACTTTCACCCACGGTTTCTGATTTAGATCCAGACTCATTTTCACCACACTTCCCAACAGAGAAAGAAAATAAATCTAACTAATTTGCAAAAGGAATAACTCAAAGCAAACAATAAAACATCATAAACAAGGGAAATATCTCAAAACTAGAAGTCAGTGAGATAAAATGGGCTATTTGACAGAATTCTTTCCTCAGCTCAGCTTTATTACTAATGGAATTGGAGCTGATCCTTACAATTCCCCCCGCCAAACTCTCAAAGAAAATCATATCATGTTGAACATCCTTGCTTTTGACCCAGAACATTTTGAGTCTTTCTTTCTTCTGGCTGTTTCACATTTTGTATTTCACAGTATAGGTCCTCTAACAGTAGCAGACCCAGACCATCCTGCTCTCCATGATAAACTTCCAGACCAGAAACTTTCCTATAACATAACACAGTGCTGGTATCAGGATGAGCAAACAACAAGGCTTAAGTGAATTATCAATGTCTTTCCAAGCTGACTCTTAGCTAATCCGGATTATATTATAAAACCTGATTCCTCAGACTCTTAGCTTCCTCACTCAAAATTTCTAAATATCAGATTGCATTTTGAGGGAAAGGAGCTGTACTCACATTCATTGTTGTACTTTTTTTAAAGGCTCTATAATGAGATACAAAGATTTGACTCATATTTTGAAATGGACTAACCAGTTTTCCATGTTAAAAAACACATATTTTTTTCTTTCAGAAACAGAATCTAACATATCATACCTTCCTTAGGTATCTATTCAGCCTTCAAAATCTGTGATATTCTATCTATCTATCTATCTATCTATCTATCTATCTATCTATCTATCTATCTATCCATCCATCCATCTATCCATTTATCTATCCATCCATCTATTTTGAATGAAGTGAAAACTATAGGAAGATATGACACTATTTTTAAGGATAAACTTTAGAGTTACTTTTCCTTGTAGCTAAGGAAAGCATCCAACTTTTGTGTGTGTTGACTAGTTTCTAATGGACCAAATCGTTCTTAAAGCAATCCCTTAGATGCTCAACGAAGTGCTAGAAGCTGCTAAAAATGACTTCCAATTTCCAAAAAAGAAATTCTTTGCATTCAGATTTAGATAGAAACATCTTGAGTGGGATTTTCTTTGCCTTGGACCAGGCTCGAGGCAAAGAAAATAATTATGCTCTTTTTTGTTCACAATTCCGAAGTTAATGGTATACTTTTTGCAGCTTGTGGGCAAGTCAGATTTCATGTTAAAATATTTCAAATTTTATAATAGGGTCCACTAACTATCATCTTTTTCCATGGAGCTAAACTGTTACATTCCACAAAATTATATTGAAACCGGAATCTATGAGTCACATTTGAATTCATCTCTTTAAAATACATGGTAACCCTTTATTATTTTTTTAATCCATCTTCTCATAAAACAGCCTGGTTAGCCGCTTTAATGAGCAATTTTGTCCCTACTTTTATTTCTTAATGAACTTTTCCCCTCTGGCTGAATCCTAGTCTCATAGTTTATTTTCATTGCTATAGTGACATCGGTCAGGGACAGCTCTGTAAAATTAATCATCACATTAGACCAGGCTTCAGCAAGAATTCTTTTTTGGAGGAAATGGAAGTTCCATAATCCCACTTGCATACCCACCTCTGGTGTTTTGTTTTGTTTTCTTCACCCTAAAAAATGAGTTCCATAAATCAATGGGACACAGCAAGTTTGAGACAGAGTAGAAAATAGAGCAACATTCTAACAAGCCAAAAGCATAAGATGTTTGCTTTCTTTCAAGTTTATATAATGGTTAGTTAAAACATATTATAAATTATTGCTGAATTAGGTTGCTAAGTATTTTAAAGGAAGGGATTCAAGTTAGTTATAACTTGTATAACTTCTTAAGTAAATTTATGCAATAAATCAAGATGCTGATTCAAAGGCTTAATGGGGATAAGCATGTTGGTTGACCACTTAGCTTCTCTTAACCAAGCTGAATCACAGAATTCAGCAGACGTGACTGAAATAATCACTCTTCAGAGACTTGGACTTGAAACAGTTGTCTTTGTGAAATACTTATTAACTCTGTCCCTGAGTGCCAAGTCATTAATTCCTACTGAAATTTTTTTAGATGATTTTGAAGTGAGCTTTTAAAGTAAGAGAGTGAGAAAATCTGTTGGCTAAAAATCAAACTTGAGTGTTGAATAGTAAATTATTAAGTTAGGTGTCCAGTACTCAGTGGATTAAACAAATCCACTTTTATGGGGGAAAGTAATTTGGACAGTTAAAAAACAACATTGTCCCAATGCCCCCCTCTCCCTGCCTTCATTCAGCTCGTATTAGTTTGATTCCTTGATTGGTTATTTTGTTCATATGCCATAGTATCTTATAACATTTTATTTTGTTTTGCTAGAGACTATTGATGGAGTTATTTCCTTCTTGCATTCAATAATTCAAACTTCTAATAGGAGCCTCTTTTCTGTATACCAATCTCTGATTTATGACTCCTACCCTCCAGGGTATAAACTCTGAATTCCCTGTGCACCAAAATGTTCAAGGCCTCAAAAAATCAGAGGCTCCAAGAAATCCAGTAATTTTCTGATTTACAGCTGATTGGCTCTAGAACTTAGTTCTCTTCACTTCCAGGACAACTTTCTATGAGCTTCTTTTTATAATCTCTCTTTTGTTTATTGCTCAATCACAGAGATATCTTGTCACATCTCCTTTTATTTGGGATACTGGGAATGATGGCACATTTGAAAATTTCCTCACATCTCTCTGAATCCTAGTCTGATCCCAAAACTGAATAGGTCACCAGACATAACTGATTCAACTGCAAAAATGAAATTTTAAAAACCTTTCACTACTCATACCTAAGCCATTTTTTACCTACTGGCATTGGATTGTGTTAAATGCCTCTGGGAAGGCATATACCCTAAGTTGTTAACAGTAATGTATGTATCAGTACATAATATACATAACAGTAATGAAATAACCTTTTTAGCTGAAGCAGGGAAGTAGGTTTTGTTAGTAGGGTAGACAATTAGAGCAAAAATCCAGGAGGGAAGGCTATATTAACAGTTGCTATCAAAGATAAGATAAGTTTCTCCCCTTCTCCATCACTCTGGATCATTTAACTGTGGGGAAGCAGTATATTTTACCTTTTTATTAATTATTTTTTAAAAATAAATGTTATATATATTTAAGGTTTGCAACATGATGTTATGCAATTCATACAGATAGTAAAATGATTACTATAGTGAAACAAATTAACATATCTATTATCTCACATAGTTACCCATTTTTTTGCTTTTGTTTTTGTGGCAAGAGCAGCTCAAATCTACTAATGTAGCAGGAATCCCAAATACCATACAATTTTGTTACCTATAGTCTTCATGGTGTATGTTACATCTCTAGACTTGTTCATCCTACATACTGCTACTTTCCGTCTTTGGACCTACATCTTCCCATTTTCTCCCCCGACCCCTGCCCTTGATGAACACTGTTTTATTCTTCATCTCTGTATATTTGACATTTTTTTTTATTATGCTTTAAGTTCTAGGGTACATGTGCACAACGTGCAGGTTTGTTACATATGTGTACTTGTGCCATGTTGGTGTGCTGCACCCATCAACTCATCAGCACCCATCAACTCGTCATTTACATCAGGTATAACTCCCAATGTCATCCCTCCCCCCTCCCCCCTCCCCATAATAGGCCCCGATGTGTGATGTTCCCCTTCCAGAGTCCAAGTGATCTCATTGTTCAGTTTCCACCTATGAGTGAGAACATGCAGTGTTTGGTTTTCTGTTCTTGCGATAGTTTGCTGAGAATGATGGTTTCCAGCTGCATCCATGTCCCTACAAAGGACATGAACTCATCCTTTTTTTATGGCTGCATAGTATTCCATGGCGTATATGTGCCACATTTTCTTAATCCAGTCTGTCACTGATGGACATTTGGGTTGATTCCAAGTCTTTGCTATTGTGAATAGTGCCGCAATAAACATACGTGTGCATGTGTCTTTATAGCAGCATGATTTATAATCCTTTGGGTATATACCCAGTAATGGGATGGCTGAGTCATATGGTATTTCTAGTTGTAGATCTTTGAGGAATCGCCATACTGTTTTCCACAATGGTTGAACCAGTTTACAATCCCACCAACAGCGTAAAAGTGTTCCTATTTCTCCACATCCTCTCCAGCACCTGTTGTTTCCTGATGTTTTAATGATTGCCATTCTAACTGGTGTAAGATGGTATCTCATTGTGGTTTTGATCTGCATTTCTCTGATGGCCAGTGATGACGAGCATTTTTTCATGTGCCTGTTGGCTGTATGGATGTCATATAAGTGAGATCATGCAATATTTTCTTTGTGTGTCTGGCTTATTTCACTTAGCATAATGTCCTTCAGGTTCATCCATGTTGTAGCAAATATCAAGATCTCATTCTTCTCTAAGGCTGAATAATATTCCAATGTACGCATATTTATTCATACATCTGCATACAAATGTGCGTATATATTTATGCATACATTGGAATATATATCACATGTATATAACAATTTCATTATCTGTTCATCCCTCAGCAGACACATAGGTGGTTTTCATGTCTTGGCCATTATTAATAACGTTGCAATGAAAATAAAGGTGCAGCTAACTTTATGAGGTAGTGATTTAATTTCCTTTGGGTATATGCCCAGAAGGGAGATTGCTGGGTGATACAGTAGGTCTATTTTTGATTTCTTTAGAAACCTCCATACTGTTTTCCATAATGGCTGCACCAACGTACATTTTCACAAATACTTACAAGATTCCTTTATCTCCACACTCTTGTCAACATTTGTTATCTTCTGGCTTTTTGATAATAGCTATCCTAACATGTGATTTGGTATCTCATAGTGCTTTTCATTTGCGTTTTCCTGATGATTAATGATGTTGAGCAACTTTTCACATACCTATAGGCCACATTTTTGTCTTCATTGTAGAAATGTCTATTCAGGTCCTTTTCCCATTTTTAAATTGAGTCATTTGTTTTTCTATTTTTGAATTGTATTTGTTTTAAAAGGAAATTTTGGATATTCGCCCCTTATCAGATATACAGTTTGCAAATATATTTTCCCTATCCATAGGCTGCTGTTTCATTTCGTTGATTGTTTCCTTTCTTTTGCAGAAGATTTTTAGCTTGGTTTATTTATTTTTGGTTTTGGTGTATCATGGGATTTTTAATGATAGCACATCATGTGTTTGCATGTGCTCCTCTTTTTTTCCCCCTAAGACCATTGTTCTCACAAATAAATTAATATTCCTATCCTGACTGCTTGCATTGGCCTGGACACTTGTCAGTGCAAATAGAAAGTAGAAGAGGAGGCAGGGGGAGGAAGAGAGGATAGAGAAGCATTTGCTGCTACCCCACTTTGAAATGCCTCTTGATACTCCACATCAAGATAATGATGGTCACTGTTTATTGGTGGCAGCTTTCTGTAGCATTGCTGAGCCTCCTCCTACTTAACCTGCTTCTCCTGCATCAGAGTGTTTTGGGAAAGTACACTGACTTATAGTATTGGGGTATGATTTTTAGTCACCAGTTATTGCAATTAGCCAACTATAGAGAGTTGATTCTTTTAAATCCAAAAAACTTTGAAGAAAAATTTCAAACATGCAGCAACGTTGAAATAATTAATTTTACAGTAAACACCCATATACCTACCTACTACATGCAATTAATGACAATTATCCTGGCTTTATTACATCTCCATCCTTCTATTAATTTCTCCATTCAGTATTTCATCTTCTTTTTTATGCATTTCAAATTAAATTGTATACATCAGTTCAGTCCATCCTAAATATTTCAATACACATATGATTAACAAGGGCTCAATATTTGTCAATCTCTGCCCTTAAACTCCCAGTTGAAATCACTGTTCTCATTTTTTCCTCCCTAGAGAATCATTTTCAGTTCTAGAATCTTATATTGTTGGAATCAAATAAAATGTGCTCATTTGTGTACATTTTTCTTAACGCACATAATATTTTTGAGATTCCTCCACGTTGTTGCATGTGGTACTACTTTGCTCTTTTTTGCTGCTGAATGATATTCCATTCTATGAATATACCACAGTTTACCCATTCTCCTGTTGAGGAACAACTGAGTGTTTCCAGTTTTTGGCTACTATGAATAAAGCTAAAGCTGCTGTGAGTATTCTTGTACAAGTTTCTTTGTTAATGTTTTAATTTCTCTAAGGTAAATGCTTGGGAGTTAAATTGCTGGTTATAGGGTGTGTATACGTTCAGTTTTAGATTTATTTTTCCAAAGTTGCATGGGTATCATGATGTTCTACATCCTCACCATATTTGTGGGTGTCAGTTTCTGATTTAAACCATTCTGGTGGATGTGTATTGGTATTTCATTGTGGTTTAGTGTGCAGTTCCCTGGTTATTAATGATGTGAAGCAGTTTTTCAAGAGCTTATGGGCCATTTGTATATCTGTTTAAATGTTTTGGCTATTTATTACTGGGTAGTTTATCTCTTTATTTTTGTTTTATAGTAGTTCTTTAGTTTTCCTAGATACTGTTCCTTTGTCAGATACATATTTTGTGAATATTTCCTCATGCTCTGTGGATTGACTGCTACTTTTATTGAAAGTTGATGATGTCTTATAATGAGTGGGAGAGTTTTTAACTTTGACAAAGTCTAAATTATCAATTATTTTTCTTATAGTTACTGATTTTTGCTACTTAAGGAATCTTCACCTACCCCCAAACCCTGAATATCTACTCTTATATTTTTCTTTAAAAGCTGTACTGTTTTAGATTTTATGTTTAGATCTGTGTTCCGTGTCAAACGTATTTGTATGTATGGTATAAGGTAGGGCCTGAGGTTGTGTGTGTGTGTGTGTTTTTTTTTCCCCTATATCAGTAACCAGTTATTTCAACACCATGTGCTAAAAATACTTTTTTTTTTTCTCTTTTGGACTGCTTTGGTGCCTTTGTCAAAAAGCAAATAACTGTATAACTGTGGATTTATTTCTGGGCTCTCTCTTCTGTTCCATTTGTCTATTTGTCTATCCTTATGGCAGAGCCACACTGTCTTGATTACTGTAGCTTTATAGCAGGCCTTGGAATCAGGTGGTGTAAATCCTCCAACTATGTTCTTTTTGTCAAGATTGCTTTAAATATTTTAAGTGCTTTGAACTTCATGTAAATTTTAGAACCAGTTTAATTTCTAAAAAAAATGTCTATGGGATTATAAATGGTCTGCATTAAATCTATCGATTGATTTTGAGATAATTGACATTTTAAAAACATTTTATTTTGAAATATTTTAATGTTATAGGAAATTCACAAAAATATGGCAGAATTCCCACATGCCTTTTAATCCAGCTTCTCCTAATACAAACATCTTACATCACTGTATTACAATTATTAAGTCCAGGAAATTAGCATTTATATAACACTTTAAAATAAACTGTATCTTAATAATATCAATCTGCCAATCCAGGAACATGGTACATATCTCCATTTATGTTGTTTTTAAATTCCATCAGTAATATTTTATAGTTTTTAGGGTAGAAGTTCTTAAATGTCTTTTGTTAAATTTATTTCTAGCTATTTTATATTTTTGACATTATTATAAATGAATATATTTCATTCTTCAATTGTTTGCTGCTAGCATATACAAATACAATTGAATTTCTTTTTTAATTTTTGAAACAAGGTCTCACTCTGTTGCCCAGGCTGAAGTGCAATTGTATGACTATGGCTCACTATGGCCTCGACCTGCTGGGCTCAAACCATCCTCACACCTCAGTCTCCTGAGTAACTGGGTTTAACTCAGTTTAAGAATAATTTAACATGCCCTGTTAAATTATTATGTAGAGATGAGATATCTCTATGTTGCACAGGCTGGTTTTGAACTCCTGAGCTAAAATAATCCTTCTGCCTTGGCCCCCTGAAGTTTTGAGATTATAGAGGTGAGCCACCATATCTGGCCTGATTTTCTACATAAGTAATAATATAATCTGAAAATGCAAACAGATATATTTATTTCTTATTTCTTGCCTGTCCTTGACTTAGTTCTAATTTTTTTTTTTTTTTTTGCCATTAAGTATGATGCTAGCTATAGTGTTTTATTTTGTAGGTATGCTTTACAGGTTGAGGAGGGTTTCTTCTATTCATGGTTTTCATTGATTTTTTTTTTTTTAAATGAATGGGTGTTGATTTTTGTCAACTGCTTTTCTGAATCTTCTGAAATGATCATATGGCCTCTCTCTTTTGTTCTCTCAATATGATTTGCATGTATTAAAACAACTTGAAAGTTCTAGGGCAAACCCTACTTGATCATGATGTATTACCCTTTTTATATAGTGCTAAATTTAATTTGCTAATATTTTGTTAAGCATTGTTGGGCCTATGTTTATGAGGGATATTATTCTGTAAATTTATTTATTTGCAGTGTCTTCATGAAGTTTTTATGTTATGTTGTTCTCATAAAATAATTTGGGAAGTTTTTTTTTCACCTCTATTTTCCAAAAGAATTTGTATAAGATTAGTATAGTTCTTTTTCTTAAATGGAAAGAATACACTGTTGACATCAGCTAATCCTAGCATTTTCTTTGTGGGATTAAAAATATATATAATGAATTCAATGTCTTTAATACATACAGGGCTAATTTCTTATTTCTTTTTGAGTAAGTTGTGTTTTTCATAAAATGTATACTTTTCATGTAGGTTATCATATCTGTTGCCATAAATGTGTTTCCCCAATTCTGGGTAGACATATTACCTAGAGGATTTGGGAAGAGGTAATAGGGAAAGCAGGCAAAATAGCTCTCCTCCAGTCCACCTATGAGGACAGTTTCTGGTATTTGACATTCTTGCTACTTGAGTTTGCTAGAACAAATTCTCATAGGCTATCTTTCCCCACCCTATTTACTCTTTTCTGCACAGAATATTCTCCTACTCTGGTTCCAGATAAAGGTCAGCAAACGTAGGCAAATCTGATGGATTTTGACCAGAGAACTTTCAGCTCTGTGGGGAATATGTCATTTATGGTGTCCCATCTGCTTTTTCTCCTGAGGCTACTATCTTATTTAGCAGGTTTTATATTTATGTTCTCATTTATCTTTGTGATAGATCTGGATCATTACTGATCCTCATTTTCTCATCTGCTCTTTAATTAGAGAAAATACATGGTGAAATCTTATAATTTTTTACTTATTAGTTCAGCTTCATGGAAGATGGGACTACCTTTCTAGAACTGATATTCTGGGAATGCTATTATTTACTAAACTTCATATTTTTCCTTCTCCTTTCTCCTTCCTAACCACTTCCTTCTCCATCCTGAATGTTCCTGGAGAAGTAAAGTAGGACTGTGTGTGTGTGTGTGTAATTGGAAATATGCTGTGGCACATACTATTACTATTGACTATATCCAGTTCTTCTCTATTTCTGAGCATATGGATAGATTGTATTTCTCTATTTCTTTTGAGTTAGATAGGGCTATATGCAATAATTTGATCAGTAAAATGTTAGCATGATAGATATGATGTGTGCCACTTCTGGGTAGAAGCATTTAATTGCAGGTGCCCAGTACCCATTCTCTACTCCTCCTACAGCACTTGAGAGAGCATGTGCTGATACACAGGTTCACTTCTCACATTTACTATTTTTGTCGTTGGAATGCTACTGATAGATTGTTTGACATCATGTTTTCTTCTTTATTTTCAGGAGGGTTGTGTTTTGAAGTGTGGTCCTGTGAGCAGTGTCAATATGCCATCTTGCCCCAGATGTCCCAATATTAGCATCTAAAAAAATCCAAACTGTTTCCATTTTAAAAATTGAAAAAAAGTTAATTTATATTCACTAAGGAATATTTCATTTTCCTAGCACTGCTACAAATAATAGCTCATCACCTCTCTGCTATCCAGCCTAACACAACAACACAGTTTTCACACTCAACACTGAACTCATTTACACACAGCTAAAATAATGAATAAAGGAGTAAATATGTTTGTGGAAGAAGAAAATAAACTTATTTTAAACTTACCAAGTTTGAGGTGCTGTAGTACATTAGCATAAAACTATGGGTTTATATCTTAGGAAAGAGAAGATAGCTTAAAGTGCAGATTAAATAATCACAAACATAAATATGGCAGCAGAAACATGAGACAAAATGCTTTAGCTAAAATTTATAATGCAAGAGGAAAAATAAAGAAAAGAAAAGAATAAGCCCTGGAAATTACACTTGCAAGGACCTACAGAGGTGTAGGAATCAGCCAAGAAAATGCAAAACAAGGAGGTGAATCAAGAAAGAATAGAAAAAAAAGATGGGGTTTAAGATGGATGAACTAAAGCATCAATGGAGAAAATTAGTTCAATTAGAATGAGGACAAAAACTCTGCCACAAGATTTGACTATTAGTTTATAATTATGGTAACAACTATTTTGGAATGATGAAAGTAGAACCCACAGTTTAACTCTTGATATTACGTTAAGAGCATGTGCAAACTGTAATCTGAAATTTTTATAGATGTTTATAAAGGATCTTTCACTTTGCCCAGGAACTAGCATTTTGAAGATTCTACATCTGCAATGATTATATAGTTCCAAAACAAGTATCATCCAGTTAAATGTCTTCAATGTTGCAGGTGGTGTGTCAGGCCCTGGGGTTGCAGCAATAAGTGGAATAAAGGCCCGATGATTCATGGTGCTCATCCTACTCATAGATTGGATGATGAAGGATAATCTAGCGTTAGTGGTATAGTGGTGAGCATAGCTGCCTTCCAAAGATGAAGAATGATCTAAATTATATCATTTTGAAATACTCAACAGGAAACATTATGCCTAAAAGCATACAATATAAAGAAGAAATATCTTAAAAACTGTCAAAGCACATTCATACATGCATTAAAACAATCAATTGGGTGATTTTTCCAGATGTAAATATTTTGTTTGAGAGCGTATAGTTTTTTTTGTTAATTTTAAATTTGGTTATTTATTTTCATTTATTTTTTAATTTTAAGTTCTGGGGTATATGTGTAGGGTGTGCAGGTTTGTTACATAGGTAAATGTGTGCCATGGTGGTTTGCTGCACCCATCAACCCATCACCTAGGTATTAAGTCCAGCATGCATTAGCTATTTTTCCTAATGCTCTCACCTTGCCACCCTCCCCCAACAGGCCCCAGAGTGTGTTGTACCCCTCCCTGCATCCATGTCTTCTCACTGTTCAGCTCCCACTTAAAAGTGAGAATCTGTGGTGTTTGGTTTTCTGTTCCTGCATTAGTTTGCTGAGGAGAATGCTGAGGAGAATGTTTCTTCAAAGGATACGATCTTGTTCTTTTTTATGGCTGCATAGTATTCCATGGTATATATATACCACATTTTCTTTGCCAGTCTATCCTTGATGGGTATTTGGGTTGATTCTATGTCTTTGCTGTTGTGAGTAGTGCTGCAATAAACATATGTGTCCATGTATTTTATAATAGAATGATTTATATTCCTTTGGGTATATACTCAGCAATGGGATTGCTGGGTCAAATGGTATTATCAGTTCTAAATCTTTGAGGAATCACCACACTGTCTTCCACAATGGTTGAACTAATTTACATTACCACCAACAATGTAATAACATTTCTATTTCTCCACAACATCACCAATATCTGTTTTTTTATGACTTTTAAGTAAGGGCCATTCTGACTTGTATGACATGGTATCTCATTGTAGTTTTGATTTGCATTTCTTTAATGATCAGTGATGTCGAGCCTTTTTTTCATATGATTGTTGGCCACATGTATGTCTTCTTTTGAGAAGTGTCTGTTCATATCCTTGATCACTTTTTAATGGGGTTGGCGTTGTTTGTTTTGTTCTTGTAAATTTGTTTAAGTTCCTTATAGATGCTGGATATTAGACTTTTGTCAGATGCATAGTTTGCAAAATTTTTCTCTCATTCTGTAAGTTGTCTGTTTGTTGATAGTTTCTTCTGCTGTGTAGAAACTCTTTCATTTAATTGAATTTCATTTGTCAATTTTTGTTTTTGTTGCAATTGCTTTTGGCGTCTTTGTTATGAAATCTTTGCCTGTGCCTATGTCTTGAATGGTATTGCCTAGGTTGTCTTCCAGGAATTTTATAGTTTTGGGTTTTACATTTAAGCCTTTAATCCATCCTGGGTTAATTTTTGTATATGGTTCAAGGAAGGGGTCCAGTTTCACTCTTCTGCATATGGCTAGCCAGTTCTCCCAGCATCATTTATTGAATAGGGAATCCCTTCCCCATTGCTTGTTTCTGTGAAATTTGTCAAAGATCAGATGGTGTAGATGTGCAGTTTTATTTCTGAAATTTCTACTCTGTTTCATTGGTCTATGTGGCTGTTTTTGTACCAGTACCATGCTGTTTTGGTTACTGTAGCCTTGTAGTATAGTTGGAAGTCTGGTAGCATGATGCCTCCAGCTTTGTTCTTTTTGCTTAGGATTGTCCTTGTTATATGATCTCTTTTTTGGTTCCATATGGTTTTTAAAATAGTTTTTTTTCTAATTCTGTGAAGAATGTCAATGGTAGTTTAATGGTAATAGCATTGAATCTATAAATTGCTTTGGGCAGTATTGCCATTTTCATGACATTGATTCTTCATATCCATGAGCATAGAATGTTTTTCCATCTGTTTGTGTCCTCTCTGACTTCCTTGAGCAGTTGGAAAACACACTTCAGGAAAGCTTATAGTTTTAACTTGTATTTCCTATCTAGTTATTAGGTGAAATCAATGCTTTTCTAATGATATTAGATTCATGTGCAAAACAAATATATTAGCTGGCTTCATTTGAAGCTGTTCTGACTACCTATATGCCACAAAAAAAAAAAAAAAGAAAAGAAAAGAAAAGAAAGAAAGAAACAAAGAAACAAAACAAAACAGAATCTTGGAGGAGAAAACCACAAAGACGAAATTCAGTACTGATTGTCAAGGTAGTACGATGCTTCCATTTCAATTATGTCCAATAAACTTCCAAAGTAATGTCTCATTCACCAATTGAGCCATAGAGAAGAAGTTAAAGTCATTTTTCCAGAGATCAACTTTTGACCTATCCTTAACATGTTTTGGTTATCCCCTATTCATTTAGAATTGTTATATTTAAGTAGTCTTCAGTTGTTCACTTTCTTATTTACATCATCTCAAAGAATGACACCTAAATACATTATTATGGAAACAATTATTTTTATCAAAATAATATTTTTTGCTAGGTCACTTGTGCCATTTAGGAAGAATCTGAAAAAATATTAAGTCAATGTATTTACCACTACATGGACTCAATGTATTTACCACTTCATGGACACTTTATGGACAATCACACTGAAGCAAATAAAAATTTGATCATAGGTAATCAACACATTGTATGAGAAAACAGAACTTTTTGAAAATATGTATAAAAAACATTCACTGCTGATTCTCAAGACACATTTCACATTATGACTGTTTTTTTATTCATTTGAAACATTAGTGATGCACTTAATAGAGTAAATGTACATCAAGCAGTTGAATCTGTAGATCTCATGTCCTAGAAATGTCAACCTTGGTATCAGCCTCTCTTTTTGGTGCCATTTCATTCTAGTAATAAACAACAGTTTAGGCAGACATCAGGGAGGAAATTGTTGCCACGTAAAATAATTCTGTGCACTGCTTTTAGGAAACAAATGTAAGATACCTTTAAAATGTATTTCTGAGTATATACTTTTAACCTGTTGTCACTGACTTAGATCATGGAATTAGTGAGAGCAGTGCACATTTCTAAATTAAATTTCAATTTTACCTGAAATTAATGGGCATCTACTTAGGAGAACTATGGTCAGTATATCTGGTTCAAAGATGAGTAACCAGAAGCCTTCACTAAATATATTTATCGCTTAAGAGTGAGATCAATTAAATGTAAGCTATTCACCATCTGAAGGCAAGTCTAGATTTTTAAAAATACAACATGACAAATATATTTGAAGGTAAACAGAGTAGGCCCTTTATATGTGCAAAGGCTACAGGCTGAGACTTTCAAACATTGTAAATTTATGAATGCTCTAGAACACCAACTTTATTAGAAACAGTTCAGCTAGTCTTGCCCTGCTCCTGGATTTTTATTTGATTGACTAAATATAGTCAAAGAATTATTGTCTTGCACCTCAATGTCCTGGAGTTTTTATGGTAGAATAAATATAACTTAATCTCAAAGCTTGCTGTGCTCCCATCAAATATACTCCCATACTCCCATCTGCCCAGGGCTACCTGAAATCCTACTGGTGCTTCTGTTCTGAAAGGCCCCTGCCAACTCTTTTTTTTTTTTTTGCATTATAGGTCAGTTTCATCTTCTTTCAAGACATTTTCCCTACACTATTATTTCTCCTCTATGACTTTTCAGTTCTCAATGAAAATCCTTGTATAGCAATTTGGTCAGCTGATGCTGCTCCTTCTATTAACTCCATATTCATGCAAAAAAAAGCCAAATTTCTCAAAGTTTGAAGTTTATCAACCTGCTCTTACTTGTAATAACGATTAATTTGTAAACTGTTGACTTCATCTCACATTGCTTCTATTTACTGGTGCGTTTTAAAAAATAAAATCACATGTACAAATAGAATTCTAATCATTCTGTGCATATACTTAAGCTACAATCAACTGAAGTTGACCAAATTGTGATTAAATAAAATAAGAGCTTTTAATAAGGTGTTTGTACTGATTAAAGCAGACTCCCTATTCAATTTTTCTTTTGTGGACACATTCTTCAAAGTTGTCATGGCATTCAGCAATCTGTCCCCTGAATGGTTTATAAGTTCAGTGTTCACTCTAAAATAAAAACTAAGACAAACAAAACACCACTTAGCTTTCTCTTTACTTCTGTCTCTAGCACTAAAACTTGTTTTAGAGAATCAGGTAACATATTTTTCAAAGGAACATATTTTTATTAGTTATTGACAATGTCTACCATACTTGATACCAGAGAAGAGAAACAAGGCCACTTTGAGATGCAGAGGATAGGTAGCTGACTAGACTCACTCCTGCGTATCAGTCTGTGAAGCATATATTACACAAGGAAAAGCAAATAATCATCTGAGAGTTGGGGTGGTTCTGTGACTGTTAAACAAAAATCTATATTAACAGTTGGGGCATCCATTTTAAGCTGCTATAGGTTCATTGTTTCTATACATCTTTGATATGACTAAGAAATTTTCTACCAACTACCCAATCCATGGAAATGAAAACAAACAAACAAATATATATATATATATATATATGGACAATTACCATGAGATTACAATGTGAAATAAAAATATCATCTTTGAGGCCGGGAATAGTATATGCTGACTAATGAAGTTTTCTAATAAACACCATTGGAGTAGAGCAATTATCCAGATCAAGCAAAGTAGGGCTAATGTTGTCAAAGTTGACTTTCAGGTGTACACGATTATTTCTCTCTCCATTATATATTTATGCAAACAGTGTCTTAGCAAAAATACCTCCTTAAAGTTGTAAATAAAACACCAAATGTAGCATCATATTGTAAAAGAGGCTTCAAAGAAATATGTAAGTCAGATGTTTCTGAAGACACCACATTCACAAAGGTTTCTAGTAAGCAGAAAGCCTTCCACGGGGGCTTCAAGGCCCAGGGGTTCTGATGAGTGGAGGGACCCCCTAGACATGGACCCCCTGAGGACCTTTTGGTTTTGTATCCTAATAATAGCCTCCATAATATGACCTTTAAGAGCCCATTAAAGGCCATGAGTCACAAAAATAATTGACTAATGTTGACATTCCTCTTAAGCCAATGCTTGCATAGGCAGGTGGCAGGGGGATGGGAAGTGGTAATTATATTATTACTCTTTATTTTCAGTTCTCTCCTTTCCATATTTATTACACCTCAAAATGCAATCATTAAAGGATACAACTTCGGATGGGAAGTAATGATTATAATAAAAACAATAGCCATCATTTATTTAATATGTAGTATACCTACAATGGCAAGCACCAAGTTCATGAGCACATTTAAACCCATCAACAACTCTTGGAACTCAGAGTAAAGAGTAGCATTATAATAGGAGAAAAATCTGAGCCTTGAACTCATGAAGAAGCTTGTCAAAGTCACACAGGAACTCAACTCTTCCTATTGTCAGAGTGAAAGTTCTGAAACACTATGCTTGCTTTTATTGCTAAGATGGCCAGTTATTAAGCATGAAAACATATACAACTCTTCTACGCAGAACTAAACAAGATATTCTTTTTCTCTTTTCCTATTCTTGCTCCAGCTTTAAGATATAGGTATGTATGTATGTATGTATGTATCTATCTATCTATCTGTGTGTGTGTGTGTGTGTGTGTAAAACCCTATTATAAGTATTTACTGATTTTTACTTTATTTATTTATATTCCAGTGTAATTTAGCTGAATGTCCAGACTACTCTTTTTAAAAAAACAAAGCCAAACTACAGGGTACAAATTTAAATCCTCATGTTAATAAAACAACTTATTTGGCTATTTAAAAGAATAACATAAAATACTATTTTGAATAATAGCACAATAAAACATTATCATTTTGTATTATTTATGATGGCATTTAAAAGATGGTAGTGCTATGTGACTATTGCCTATCGTGTCCATTGCACATAATTATTATAATGTGATTAGGTTTTTCTTTTAATGGTTGTTTATATCCTTAATTTTCCACAAACTGTGCAAATCTCATTTTTATAAGGTTAATTAGAATTACTCTGTCTAGGAGACCATCATTCTTGTTATTTAGGATTTTTAATCAGATTATGATGGGCACTTCACATTATGGCTTTGAAATAACAGACGGTCCTGTATGTTTTCCACGGTCATATTTTGAACCTTAAGCTTACAAGTAATACTTAAGAAATAATCAGATACCGTACTCCATATTAATTCAGCAACTGGTATATCACTCAATTAGTTTCTTCAGTTGTTCGTTATATGGAAAACATGTTTTAAAATCATAGCTGGGTGTACTGAAAGACAGCGGACCAAAACTTCAGTGATAAGATATACCTTTGTATTATTTTATAAAAATAAATACCTTTAAGTGATATTGAAACAACTTTGTATACATACAAAAACACAGTTTTCTTTGATTTCAGGATTGTAGAAATGATTTCAATAGTACATTTACACTTTAGAATTTGTATCTTCACTGGAACAGATGGCCTCTTTTATAGGTTACTAAAATAGTCTTAGAATTGGTTTCCTAACCTGTGAGCAATACCCTTACATTAATTCCACATTATATAACCAGATTAATCTCCTAAAATAGATCCCCATTCATGTCACTTTTCTCCTGCTCAATACCCTCAATAATTCCTGATTTCCTTCCAGATGAAAGGCAGATTTCTCAACCTGGGATTCTAATGATGGTATGGCCACAACCTATCTTTCTTGCTTTGTCTCTTATCACTGTCCTACCCAAATCCACACTGACCAATTTGCTGATTAGTTCCAACACTTGCATTTTCTTTACTTCTGCTTACGCTGCTCCTTTACCTATGGGAGGTAAAGCTGGCTGGGCTTCTGGGTCAGGTGGGGACTTGGAGAACTTTTCTGTCTAGCTAAAGGATTGTAAACACACCAGTCAGCACTCTGTGTCTAGCTAATCGGGTGGGGACTTGGAGAACTTTTCTGTCTAGCTAAAGGATTGTAAACACACCAATCAGTGCTCTGTGTCTAGCTAAAGGTTTGTAAATGCACCAATCAGCACTCTGTAAAAACGCATCAATCAGCTCTCTGTGTCTAGCTAAAGGTTTGGAAATGTGCCAATCAGCACTCTGTAAAAATGGACCAATCAGTACTCTGTAAAATGGACCAATCTGTGTTCTCTAAAATGGACCAATCAGCGGGATGTGGGTGGGAACAAATACGGGAGTAAAAGCGGGCCACCAGTGCCGGCAGCGGCAACGTGTTTGGGTGTCCCTCAGTGGTGTGGAGGATTTGATCTTTTGGTCTTCACAATAACTCTTGTTGATGCTTATTCTTTGGGCTCACACTACAACTATGAGCTGTAATGCTCACTGTGAAGGTCTGCAGCTTCACTCCTGAAGTCAGCCAGACCATGAACTGGGAGGAACAAATAA
>NW_012116266.1:10593194-10613184 GCF_000951035.1 Colobus angolensis palliatus
AAAAAAAAAAAAGAGATGTAACACTCACTGCCATGGTCCGCGGCTTTGCTCCTGAAGTCAAGCAAGACCACAAACCCATGAGAAAAAAGAAACTCCGGACACATCTGAACATCAGAGGGAACAAACTCTTGACACGCCATCTTTAAGAACTGTAACACTCACCAGGAGGCTCTGTGGCGTCTTTCTTGAAGCCAGCGAGACCAAGAACGTACTGGAAGGAACCAATTCCGGACACACCTACTTTCAGGATTAAAAACCCTATGAACTCTTACTTTCATGATGAGATAGATTATATAGGTTATGCAAAAAGCCAGCCAAAGAGCCAGACATGTTTTAAGCTTTGCGGGCTACATACTCTATCTCACAAACCACCCCCACTCTGTTGAAGTGTAAAAGCAGCCACAGACAGTACCTAAATGGATATGGCTGCTGCTGTTCTAATAAAACTTGACATAGGGACACCGAAATTTGGATTTCACATAATTTTCTTATTGCAAAATAGTATTCTTTTTCTTAATCATTTAGAAATGCAAAAATCATTTTTAGTTCACAGGCAATTATAAGAACAAGCAGAGCGTAGTATTTGGCCTAAATGTTCTACTTTACTGACCTCTGGTCAATACAATGGAATACCATGCAGCCGTGAAAGATGAGGAGGTAGACCTGTGTGAACTAAGATGAATTTCATTATTATTTATTAAAGCAAGGAGTAGAACATTATTATGACATTGTAACTTTGGTAATAATAATTTTTAAGTTTTTTTAATTAACATATTGTTAACCTTCTTTTAGGAAGCTAAATAAAATCCTATGAATGATGAGACAGTACATTGAGGAGAGAAAATTTTACTTTTGTAGTATTCATGTGTGACCGGTTGAATTTTCCAGGTCATGTACTATTTTTGTTACAAGTATTAAACCATTAAGAGAACATATCTGTGAGGTAAGATTATGGATCATTTTTAGTTTTTGTCTTTATCCTTTTCTATAATAGAGAAAGCTGTTAATAGTGTTTTTTGTGTGTGGTTTGTTTGTTTGAGATGGAGTCTTGCCCTGTCACCCAGGCTGGAGTGCAGTGGCACAATCTCGGCTCACTGCAAACTCCACCTCCCAGCACCACGCCATTCTCCTGCCTCAGCCTCCTGAGTAGCTGGGACTACAGGCACCCGCCACCATGCCTGGCTAATTTCTTGTATTTTTAGTAGAGACGGGGTTTCGCCATGTTAGCCAGGATGGTCTCAATCTCCTGACATCATGATCTGCCCGCTTTGGCCTCCCAAAGTGCTGGGATTACAGGCGCGAGCCACTGCTCCCAGCCAATAGTGTTTTTAAACTACAGATTCTTCAAGACCAAGAGGAGAAGACATTTTCTCCTCTTTCATTCCAAACTATCTTGCTCCTTCCCTTCCTTAATCCCCCTGCAATATAGAATTGATGAAAGTCTCTTATTAATTCCGTTTGGAAGAAGTGTATTTTTCCAACCTTAACACATGTATTTGCATATGTTATACTCTTGTGGCCACATTAAGATAATAGGCTGCCGTATTTCCGCTAGAGTACACGCTATTCCGTACTTTTTCCCTTATACTCAGAAAACCATATTGGAATGCCACTGGAAACCTTGAATCCATTCTAATTCTCAAAATATAAATATTTTGGGTGAAATATTTAAAGTATTCAACAGAGAAAAAGCAGGCCACATGCAAAGAATTAGCAATCAGAATGTCATTGTACTTCTCAACACCCACATTGAGAGTTAGATCAAAATGAAAGCCTTCAACATTCTGAAGGAGATTACTTTCAAACTGGAGTTTTAAAGCCACTTCTACTATCAATCAAGGGTGAAAGTAGAATAAAGACATTCTCAGACATGCAAAGTCTCAGAAATTTTTCTAGGAAGCTACTGGAGGAAGTGCTCCACGAAAATGGGATAGTGAAGCAAGAAAGACATGGGATGCAGGAAATAGAGGATCAGAACTGGGAAAGAGAATTCTCAGGATGAGAGCGCAAGGAAATCCAAGCATAATAGCATACCAGGCATAGAAGGCAATGAGAGCAGGATGTGACAGAAAAGCCTTTTTCAGAAACATCCAATTGATGAAATATCTGACATACCTGTACATCTTTAGAAGAGAGTTACATGATTGGGGGAATGTGTTGTTTAATCAGTTGTAAGAATACAGAAAATGTAGCAAGCAAACAAATACAAACATGACCATTATTAACCCAAAGGAAAAGAGCTCATGAGAACCGAATGTGCCCATCTATTTCAAATTTTACATTTAATGATCTCGGTAACCTGAAATTGGACAAACCAGGAGTATTTATGCCGTGGGACTCAGCACACTGTACCAATCGGGAGTTATAAAATTTTTGTTTTCAGAGAACCAGTTTACCAGCACACCCCTGGCACTAAAATCTGAGTTGAGTTTATATAGTAACTACTGAATGTTGATCTAATCAAAGTTATAACTTTTTGGGGAGGAGGGGTGGGGGTGATAAGGGATACATATGTGGTAGGGTCAAGGGAGTAGGAGAAGTTAAATCCTAAACTTCTTACATGGTGGGAAATCAATAGATAATGTCTAAAATAGAAATTTTTAAAAATTGAATATTTTAGAGGAAAAAACAACCAAAACCAACAAAAAAAGTGGCAGAGAGAGAGAGAGAAAGAAAGATTTATTCCATTACTCTTTCAGAAGAAATAACTTTCTCTGAAACTTCCAGCAAACCTCTTCTTGTGTGTCATTGATCAAAAATGAGTCATCATCTGTGCATTTCTAAACTAATTACTGGAAAGGTGATTACTGTTAGACCAGCCAGTCACTCCTTTGGAATGGAGTTTGGGGCAGCTTCCCATGAGACACTTTGTCTGCATGGAAGCAAAGTAGTTACCTGAACAAATCTGAAGTTCTATTAGGGAGACCTGGGTCATGGAAATTGGTTAAGTAAGGTACAGTGCAGTGTTCATTACAGATGGACAATAGGAATGACACTCCGGGATATTTTCATATCATGCAGTCTTGTTTCCAGGTCAACTCTGTATTTTTATTATTGATTGTGATTTTTGGAAACAGATCTGCAAAATAAGTCATTAGGATGTTAATATATTACGAAGTGCCTTCCGTGATTATTGGCTGATTCACTGCCATCTGGTCAGGCAAGGGATACATTATACAAAGCAAGAAAGGAGAAGAATTAGATGAAGGAATAAAAATATTATATTAAATGAGACATATAAATTTAAAAATAGACTCCAAGGAGTTATACCAATTTTGGGGAGGGATGGTACTAAAAAGTCTGTTGTTTTATTCATTTATAGTGTGATAAATAATGCTTTTCAGTAAAGATATAGATCTTTAATCACTATTTAAATCATTTTATTTCCCAGAATCCTCGACCCTTCTGCAACAATCATGTGGGTTTTATGGTTTGCTAGGCCAAACTACTACCTTATAAATATTAGTCTTTTCTCAATTCATTTTCCAATCTTTATTATTTACTGTCTGGACCAATATCACTTTACCTAGTGAGAATTTAAAACAAAGATAACTCCTGCTTGCTTAAAACTTCCTTTAGAATGCCAAACCCTAAAAAATATTTTAAAAATATAAACTTCATGCACTTGAACAATCCAAGAGCTCTCACACTAAATTATTATTGTGCTGATTATTTCCTCTAAATAAATTAAGTTCTTAAATTTTCTATTGTAGACATTCTCTCTTGATCTCTCACTATGGGAGAAGTGTACTGTTAAGGAATTAGCACCCTCTCCCCTCTGCACCCACCACACATGTACTCCCTTTCATCTCCCCACACCATTCTCCCAATACAGTTATACTATAATTTTGATTAGATAAATATTCAGTATTTACATTATTGTGACATATAAACTCAATTTAGAGCTGAGTGATGTGATATATATAGCAAAGTTTAGAAAAGAACTACAGATATTTTTGTGTTAGAGTATGAGTAGAACTGGTATTCTATTTCCATAGGCTCATCTCTCCCTGCCTGAAGGATTTTTACCTTTCTTAAGCTGTGTAATTCGTTCAAAAGTTTCCTTTGCCTTTTAATAAAAATTAAAGCTTTGCATGCCTTTTGACTTTGTTTGCTACCTGCTTTTCCTAAGTTCCTGATGGGGCCTCCCCATGTTTCTACCTGCCCTCACATTTGTAAATAGCTTGTTTTTCATTTATTATTTGACAGATAAGGTCTGAAAGTTTTCTGTTGGCTTGCTTTTTCACACACTGGATACAATTGTGTATTATGTTTCTCTATGTTGGAAGTGGTCAAATATGATCCTGCTTTGAGCTTGACAGAATCCATGTAAAATAGCTCAGGACTTATTTTGTTCTTTTCCTATGTAGATCTTGTGGCCACTTTACAAACACGTTTGAAATGCTGCTTGTTTGAACAAGGAATTAAATGCAATTAAGTTAGAGTCCCATGTAAGGCTAAGTCTAATATGACTACAGCCGTGCAGGTGAGCATTGTGTTGGGTGGAAAAACAGAAACACTGTGATGAGGACTTCAAGAAAATAGTTCATTAGACCCACAGAAGCCACATCAGGGTAACTCTACCACAAATAATAATCGTACATATCCAGGGAATGTACAAGGGATACAACCACTTAGTATTTACTGTCTAAGCAGCTCCTAAACTACAAATACTAATATGCTGCAAAGAGTCCATATTCCTAACGTAAAAGACAAAGGATTAGAGACTTTTTTTCTCTCTACCTGTATCAATCCAAGGCTGGTTTATAATACTCCAAATTACCTACCATAACTGCCTTTTGCTATATTTAATTACTTATAATCTCCTAAGGCTGTTATGAGATAATAGATGTGTTAATGCTTTGGAAAGTAGAAAGTGCTCAACAAATGTTATGTGTTATTAGTAATTTAACAAGTTTTCCTAATGAAAAGAGCATGTATAGCACAGAACTGGCAACTAGAAGATCCTTTTTTATTTTTTATTTTATTTTGCATTTTGGAACTTCATCTAGCCTGCATAAACAAAAACAAATTATCACTTTTCTTTGTCTCCATACCAGTTAGAACCATAAAAACTCACCTATCCATGTACTTCATCTGCTAATATTCTGGTTTTGTATCCTGAGTTAAAATGTGAGATCATTCTCCCCCAATTTAATTTTTTTGACAGTGAATATTTATACTAAATTTAAATTAAGTGTAAAAGAGCAGATTGATAAGAACACCAAAAACCTTGTAGATCAACCAATAACACCAGCTGTCCAAATTATTCTACAGCATTGCAAAGGTTCCTCTAAACTGCATATTTATTGCTGGATACATTCCATCCATATGACGTACAAATTTGAGATTTATACTTTTAAACATAATAAGATGGAGTTCTGCCATGCCTACTGGGTGATAAGTAAATGCATACACAACCAATTTGGTTTAAATCTCAGTCCATAATATTTTTGCATTAATCTTAGGCCATATGACTTTTTTTAAGATCAAATACTTATAATTGTAGAATGTACAATTTCTTTCCTATACACTTTCTTCTTAAGGTTTCATAAAACTTCAAGGGGCCTCAATATCCTGAGAAATGTGACATTTTCACTTCCATTTTATGCATTTATAGAATCCTGATAAAACAAAGGCAGTTATTTACACTGTGGCTCTAGGTAATGCTTGATTGCCACAATGAGTCAATATTTAAAATGTATCTTTTACTATCCTTTTTATAGCCAAATATTTTGTAAATAAATAAGCTATTAATTACTGAAACATGCAAGTAGCCTCACAATGTGTACATTGATAACACTTTGAATAAGGGAAATCTCATTAATTCAAATAAAACAAAATACTGGGCAGAATTGGTAAACAAAAATCAATTAAATAATACTTTAAACAAATTTAATTTTATTTCTTTCAGCTGCACACAGTAGCTGAATTAGGCTAGAAAAAAGTTGCATGATTTTTGCTTTCATCAATAGACAAGAATGTTTAAATAGTAAACATATTTTCACTGTGTAAACGAGTACTTCTCAAGTGCTGAGAGGTAATCTGTTTGCTTGGTCTTTAAAACAACTCTCTACATAATCTCTCTTTATATACCTAAGAAGAAAGAATAAGGAAGGTAAATGTTAACCCCAATGCTGAAATGTCCCTAGTTCCAATCCTAAGAGTTTTAAGAGTTAACATTAATGAGGTTTTACTGTCCTAATAGCTCAGTGACACACAAGTATTGAGAATTTTACCTCTGAATGTTTTTTTACATTATTAGTATTACTACTTGAGAACATACACGTTTTTCTCTTGATTTTTTTCAAGGATAAGCCTGTCTGATTGTCAGTGATTCTTAGGAAGTTAGCTACAAAGTATGGTTTTTATCAATACACCAGGACCTTTCTATTCAGAGATTTTCAGTGCTGTCCTATATTTGTAAGTTTAAAACATACCCTTTCATGGAATTTGCTCATCAGTAATATTTGCTAAGTTGCTGTTTTTTTCTGACTGTGACTTGCCTTCAACCTGTTTTTATTTCTGCAAAGTGGTCTACAAAGTGGGATGCTCAGAATACACAGTGTAAATAATATAATCCTTTTCAGAAGGAAAATATTAGAATTGTACATTCTAATATTTATGTACAGCTTTTCTAATCCTTTAAGTTTTTCTCTCTTTGTATATGGTTTTAATGTTAAATATTACATAGTAGCATGGTACTATATCTTTATAATTCATAAATATATAAATTGAAATTCATTGAGGATGACTGTTTAAGTATTTTATGTAGGCATTTAAGGATGACTGATCTAAGAGTTCTTTCAGATATTTAAACTTTCCCATTAATTCACTTTGTTATTTGTCTTTTTTGTGTTTTATTTTCTTCCCCAAAGTACAGTAAAACATTTGCTGCTCAGGTAAACAGATGTCATTTGCCATTCTTTTTGGCCTAATATGCTGCTTACTTCAGCAAAAAAAAAAAAAATTGTTACATTTTTGTTTATGATAATAAAGTGTCATGATCTCTTTATGGCCTAAACAGTTTTTTCTGTTTTAATGTTTCCTTAACATAGCATTGACCAATCTTCAAATCCATGACTTGAAGTTCATTTTTCAGGTTGTAAACCAGATTTTAATTTCACCTCTGAGTGCCGTATGACCTGGTGGAAGTTGAAAGACTACTATGATTTGTTCCTTTTATTGAGTCAGCTAGTCCCCAAGTCTCCCACCCACTCTCCTGCAATGAATATGCACTGTTAATATAGCTGTAGACAATATTTGATGTTTATTATGGTTAGTGTTGTTCCTGTTGATGTCATTTTTATTGCTATAGACTTTTGACTTATAATAATAATCACAAAATGAACAGAAGCCAGAGCTGTGTAACTAGAGACTTTTTCTTTTTAACAGCTGTTGTAAACTCCGGTGTGTAATGTGTAAGGCTCAATCCTTTTCCCAAAATAACATGATAAAACTTGCTAGAGACACAATTAGGCTCAAGAAAAGTTTTCCTCCATTTGTGGTTTATAATGTAATAGCATTGTGTTTGTCGAAGGTGGGTAGGAGTAGATGTGTTTATGAGTCTGCTGTGAAGTGTTGGAACTTAGTCTTTTTACCACCATTTGATCTGTTATAGCCTGGCACACAGTAGGCACTCAATAAATAGTTAATGAATAAATGAATGAACAATAAATGAAAATAATTTTAACAAAATTTCATAATAAAACATTTCTAATGCTCTTTTGTATCATTCAATATTATACACTTTGAGTATTATTGAATCATATGTGCTGAATTGCCTACTGGGAATAGAATATGTCCGTGTTTGATGCCGCATAAGACAAGCAGTAATTTGCATATAGTAATATATGCTCTGGGAAGGATTTATTAAACCACAACTGATATAAAGGGGCTAGATAAAAATATAATTATAGCAAATTGATATAGAAGAACTAAATAAATAAACATACTGTAAAGGTACATTTAGAATTCATATTTGCAATTACTCAGATGTTGACTAATTGCCTAATATGTATTGAATGGTGCCAAAGATGATGCTATTGACCCACTATCATGAAGACAAGGTAATTGTATTTCTAGTAATGGTGATGACCAACTTATATTGCTTTGACCTGCTTCCCTCTGAGACCAACCAATGGCATATCCTTGTAGATACCTTAATAGAATTAACTTTACTCTCTGCTATACCAAAACAGAGAATACGGCTAATTTTTATCTCCAAAAACCAAAATGACCCTCTGGCTTCATTGGTGCTATTCTTTAATCAATTGAACTAATCAGCTTTAGGCTCTATATTTGAACCAATAAAACATGGATTATTTTTAAAATGGGAACTATAAATTTATGACTTGCATAACTTTCCCCTCTTTTACATCCTGAAATCATCATAATCATGCTTATGTTGATACAAGTAATTGAAGGTCAAGACTGTTACTGGAAGTTTTAAGGAGTTAGATCATCACCACTTACTCATACTTTTACCCCTTATTTCTGAAATTTTAATTATGATAAATAATGTTTACTGGGTTTATTTAGATTGGTGGGTTTTTATTATTTTTCGCTGGAGGCAGGACCCTGACAAGAAGCCTAAATTTCTGGGCATTATCTTTTGAGAAATCACATGGAGAAGAAAAACTGAAGACTAAAACATGACTGCTTATCAAAGTTGGGTATTTCTGGTGCTGTTATTATTATTATTACTGTTTCTTTGTAGAAGCTCTGTGGTTTTATTATTATTGTTGTTGTTATTGCAGAGTTTAGCCACTTTAGGACCAAAAGTGAGGGTTAGCTCAACCTTGATCTAAAGTGAAGTCTATTCAAAGAGGCGCATCTTTACCATAAATTAGATATATAGTACCTTTGGGAATTTCAGCATCTTACAGTTAATAATTTATAATAAATTTTGATAAAGTTAACTGCTTCTTTCTAATACTAACTTTATGTACAAAAAATATATGTAGAGTGGAGAACAGAAATGAAATATCTTGAGAATGACTTTTCTTAGAGAACTTTATCATATCTGAGCAATCAAAAATTGGTATTAGAATAATGGCTTTTAAACAAAAATTTTCTGAATATGAAGTTCAATGCTTACTTTGATATTTTCAGTCACATATATTACCTAAGTTGTTTTTATTTTATTAGGTTGCATACTACAGAGCTCAGATACTATACTAAATCCTTATACCAATATATAACTTTTAAAAGTAGAAGACAAACTTTATAAAAACTTAATTTGACTCTCTTCTGAAGTTCACTTTCTAATTTTCTAAAGTAAAATATTTCACTTTACTTTTTATAAAGTAAAACAAAAAATAAAATTCAAAATGCTCCTTTTGTATTGTATAAAGACACACTTAGAATATAAAAGGATTGAACCACATAAATGTAAACATGGGTTTAATTTTTTTTAGCAAACAAAATATAGATAAGTTAAATTGGTAGTTATTTTCATAGGGTGAAGTATTAAATATATTTATTTGAAAACTGCTTATAATATTACTTGGATGTATGAAGCAATAAACACACAAATAAAAATAGAATTAGATTCTTAGTGTGAATCTATTCTTAGAGGAAATGGGTATTTTCCCAGGATTTTTAGATGTTTATAATTTGGATGTCTCCCAGTATTCATCCCTTTCCTATCCCTGGAACATCAGTCATTTTCCACATGGCACCTGGACCTGAAATGATGCTTCGAATTAATATATGTTAAAAATAAAAATTTAAAATTAAAAAAGCTACCCAAATGCTTCTTACTTTGTAATAAGAGAGACAGAAAGAGAAAGATCCTTATGTATGATTTTTCTGTCTATATGATTTTTCTTAGTAATCTGACAGCCCTGCCAGAAAGCAGTTAAAACCATCATATTCATTGTAACTGGTGAGTTGCTCTTTTTGGTGATGTGGCTATGTGGCTTCTTACCCCTATCTCTGATGATGATTGTGGTTTAATTTTTCCAAAGATGCTGTTGTTTAGTAGTAAGCCCAAATCATTTAAAAAATAAATCATATACTTTAATTTTCCAGTTTTAATGCAACATTTGGGCAAGCAGAATTATTTATACCCATTATCTATGCTTCATTTTTTTTAAGATCATCAATAATTTTTTCCACATGAACTTGCTCCTTTTATTTACTGGTTTAAAGGATTAACCTATGCAATAAGATTCCATCTGCTCTGATATGTAAAGGTCTTATACTTAATTTTTATATTCCTATTAAAAAGAAAAGGATGGGCATATTAAAATATGTTCACACTTCTTATTGAATCTGAGGTCTTCTGAGTTGAATCTTAGGGAGATGATCTTACAATGCTAAGATCTTACAGATGAACTCTTAATAAAAATGTTGTGCTTAGTGAAGTCGTTTTTGATCATATAGATGTTTAATATATTTAATGCTTTCCCTTTGAAGTTAGTAAAGCTAGCAATGCCTTTGTAGATAATGATTAAACTGCTATTAAAACTAATGTATATGCTTTTAGAATATGACAAGTGTTAACACCAAAAGGAATCATTGACATTTATTGAGTGCTTGCCATTTGGCAAATTTTTTTACATATATGATTTTACTTATTTTTCCACAAGATTTCTTCAAAATTAATGTTAGCATCCCTGTCTTTACTTATGAGAAAACTGATAAGCAGAGAGGTTATATAATTTTTCCCAAATCACACAGCCAGGAAGCAGAAGGGCCAATATTCAAATCTTGTATTGTTTTAATACATGACTCATGCTCTTTCCATTCTACCACACTACCCCTGGATAGATTTGATTTTAGAAATCATCTAGTTTGGGCCGGGTACAGTGACCTGTAAACTCAGCACTCTAGGAGACTAAAGCAGGCGGATCCTTTGAGCGCAGGAGTTCAAGGCCAGGCTGGGCAACATGGTGAAACCCTGTCTCTACAAAAAGTACAAAAATTAGCTGGGCATAGTGGCATGTGCCTGTAGTCCCAGCTACTCAGGAGGCTGAGGTGAGAGGATCACTTGAGTCCAGGAGGTTAAGGCTGCAGTGAGCCAAGATTGAGCCACTGCATTCCAGCCTAGGGCACAGAGTGAGACCCTGTCTCGGAAAAAAGAAAAAAGGAAAAAAAAAATCTAGTTTGAACCTTTCACTTTTTTTACATGAACCTGCAGCATAGACCGCTATTATGACTTACCCAGGGACTGGGACTCTGAGAGCATTTTCTACTTTGCTGCCATTGGATAACTTGAATCAAACTTCAGGGACTGAATAATTGAATGAATAAATGAACAAAAGACAATGGTGGGAGGCATACAATTGATAGAGCCCTAAACCAACAGTTAGGAAATTGGGCTCTAAGCCTGTTCTGTCTTTTTTGACCCATGTGTTCTTGAACATGTTGCTTAACTCTTTCTGATTCAGTTTCTCCATTTCTATAATGGTAGTCATAGTGAATTTCCTGCCCTAGAGAATTTGTTGCAAAAATCAAATGAAGTAATATACTTTAAAATTACTTGGCAAATTGCAGAAAATTTTATAATGTAAATCATTTAAAATCCATGTGCATTTAAAAGTACATAGAGTTCAAAGCACACATACTAGGCAGTAAACTTTACAATGCAAGTCATTCAGGGAAATGATATGTGACACACCAATTAGTCTTCACTGGACTGAAAAACTGTGGCTAACTTCTGCACAAGTCAAATCAAATTTGGTTACCAGACGACAGAAGGTAATGAAGGGACACTCTCTGGGTGGCTCAGGGCATCTCCAGAAGTTAAAATATCAGCCCTTGTTTGACAGCACTTGCTTTTGTCTAATACTATGAGGTTAAAATTCTAGTTTGAGGAGGGCAATATGGGTTCCCCAGGCTCATGTCAGTTTCTGTGCATTTGTGTAAACAGAAGGAGAATGTAAAAGCTTCTTAGCAGTGCATCTAATGATTTTTAATGTAGATCTTCCAAAGAATAGTCAATTTATCTACTTTCTTTGGGTTTCCCACATAGAATCTTCTAAAATTCTAAAAAGAGGGGACAATGGAATGAATACACAGATATAGGGTGGGAAAAGTTAGGTGATATGACCAAGAACAACAAGTGGGACAGTTAAAGACTAACATTTAGGGAAGGATGAACAATTAAGGACTAACATATAACCTATTAACTTTTAGTTCAGTGAATAATACACTAAAATTTCCTTCAAGGAACATAGAGAACTAGGAAGATAATGTTTTGGTCCCCTGAAAATTACACTTGGGCTTTGAGGAGAACATTCTGCCTTAGAATAACTATTATTTCAAAGGTTTACATGTGAATTTATCTCATTTTTCTCTTCAATGCAATCCTGGGAAGCAGTTAAGGCAGGTTGCACCATTATAATGCCAGGACACTGGCACTCACAGAGGCTGTGCTTTCTGTCTAATATTGCTGAGGCAGCAGACATTCTATCTTGGGGATGTTGACTCCTAACCACCATTCCATGCTGCTTTTTTAAGAAGAGAAGTTAAAGCTGACCTTCACATCTTTGACATGATGGTCCATATTGATAAGCATAGTAACTCCTTTGTGCATAGAAAGCTGAAGATAAAATATTAAAAAAAATAAAAACTAAAAATGGTTTGAATCAGTCATTTTTTTTTTTTAAATCTCAGATTCAAGCCACAGCCCCTTTTATATCCAAAGGAAACTTTTAGTTTAAAGGGGAAAATTTGCAGGAAAAAGCTTAATTCTTCCCAGTTCAGATTTCAAACAGTCTCTCTTCTAACCTAGTGTATCTTTATGTCCCCTCTTGTCTAGCAGGATTGTAGGGAGTGCTGTTTTTGAAGTTCCATCAATCTATTAAACATTAGACAGAAGGTTTTAGGAAACAGGCCATGTGTATTGTGACGTACAGTCCTGGAAAGAAAAATGATCAATCTGTGTATTTGCCTTTTAACTAGTTGTAGACAAGTTGGCCACATCCTTGGCACATTAATGAATTCTGTCATGTCTCATCTCCACTGCTCTCTTATTATATGAATTCAGTTCTCCGTTTGGCAATAAAAATAAAGTCGCTGATTTAAGTTTCTACTTTCAAGCTAGGGCTCATGGTCCTTAATAATCAAGAGACTGGATCCATACGGAGAACAAAAAGTTTTGTAATGTGATTTGTAATGTGTAAGTTGAACTAGATATTTAAAGGGAATTTTCTGTAAGATTATTCACAGGACATATTCTTGCAAATGTTTTCTTTTAGATAGTATGTGATCCTACACCTTTATGAAACTGCTTTTTCCTTCTTCTAAAAAAAAAGTGTTCCAGACATATGCAGGAACTTAGAATGTTATTGAAAATATAGAGGCTTTCACATTTATTCACGGATAGATTTAAATTACAGTTATTAAAAATTTGATCAATACCAAAACGTGTGTTGTGCATTTGATTGTTCCCAATTTGCAGGGAAGTGATTGCAAATACAGATTACAAGGCCCAACTATATTTTCCCCATAGTGTCTCTATTGAAGAGGCCTTTCTAGAAAATAGGGCTACTTTCCTTAGCATCTGGTGTCTTTTATCTGGCACATTGATTCCTGGCTCCTTTTTATCTAGGACAGCCTATTTATAAATCAAATATAACCACTTAGATCTCTCAACTAGTGGCCCCCCTCCTGTATTTAAATCAGTCTTTAGGGTATGTTCAAGTTCTTCCTAATGACGTATGTTAAGAATTTCAAGGTCTTTTTGATTCATTGGATAATGTCAAAAGAACAAAGAGTTAATAGATCCTGAAAGGATAAAAATTTATCAACTCTAGACATTATCTTGAAGTGGTAAATATGTCTATACTCTGAGATATATGTTTTAATTTGAACAAAGTATTTTTCTGTATTAAACAAAATGTTCTATTTTTCTCATTTGGGACTCTGACTTTTTTACTACATTACTGTAAACAATTAGTAAGAGGAGCCCATCAATAATCCATTTTATGACTTCAGATTTATTTTCCTGTACTATGAGTTGCAAAATATTGGTTCCTTAATGGCTTTGTTTCCATTGTCATTTTCTCAGTCTGGGTCATTTTTTATTAATTCATTGATTTAAGAGGTATTTATTGGAATGCTACTATCTGTCATATAAATACTGTCCTTGTTACAGCAAAGATCTTACCCTTATAAAGCAGATGTTCTAGTGGAAGGGAGAGACTATAAAAAAACAAGCAGTTAAAATGTACTGTCTTTTATTGATTCCAAGATGCACATTTTTTTTTCTACTTGAAATGTATCTGAAAGTAACATATACTTTATAACTGATGACATCTAATAATCACTGGTGGCCTGGGGACAATGGTGATACAGATTTCACTGCCTGCTCATGAATGAACAGAAGCACCAGCATCAAAAATTGCAGAATTAGTGTCAGTGACCACAAAAAATTGTATGCAATAGTGGAATGGTCTTTTAACTCTTAGAAGTCAAAAAGTTCTGAGGAGGAGCTGAAAGTGGTTGGGAATCCGGTTTAGTCCTGTCCTCAAAGGGGAGTTTTGAGCCTGTGCTTCTCCTAACATCATCTTTGGTGAAAGTGCTCATCCAATGGGAGAACATTTTCCCCTTTAAGATTATTCTATAGCAGTGAGGGGGAAAAAAGCAATAAATTAACATTTTAATACTTGATTCTATCATTCCTTTGGGCTAACAGTGCAAAGCAGGAATCCTTAGGTCCTCACACTTCTAAACTACTCCATGATATAGGTATTCCTCAAAGGGAAATTTATCTTGTCAAAACATATACAATAGTATTTTTACTGAGACTATACCAGAGCATTTAGACAAAAATTATAATTTAGTCAAAAGTATAAAAACAAAATCTTCTTGCTGTATACATAAGAAACTTTCCCAAAAGATTCGACTTGTTCCGCATCTCTCTTTGCTTTGGCTTGCAGATTATTCTAAAACTTAGCAAGTTAAATTACATCATCAGATGTTGGAGAATAAACTTACTTCCCTTCACCAATTTGCAGGCAATGCAATCACTTACATGTCTATGCAGTTCTTGTGGCACTCAAAAGTAACTTAACCAAAATCATATTTTCACATGCACTGACTTCAGGCAATATATATATACTTTATTTCTAAGTGAAGCCCCAAGTTATTTTTTTCCTATGTGTCTTTATGATGAGATGCTTAACATGTTACCTTTTTTCTTTTTTTTTTTTTGGAAAATTCTCTTTAAACTCTTTGGAGGACTGAGGCAGCAAGCAAGCTTTCTTCCCAGAGAAAACAAACTTTGCTACTCAAGTCACTGATGATGGCTTATTTATTTCAGTCCTGGTGTGTAATCTTATTGGCACTTAAATAATGATCCTGTCTTTGAATGTATAGTTTTCAAGTCTTTATTTTATGCTTTAAACTCACAGCTGGTGTTTTATCCTTGACATTACCACTGATTTGGTAAGGAGAACTTTCAGTATTTTTTCTAAATAAAACAAACAAAATTCCACTTTCAGTAAGTTCTGTAAGTTGTCTCAACTGCCCACCATGACGTTATCAAATGACAAAACCCAGAACCTCCTAGAAAGCAGAACTTACCTTATGTAAGTATAAAACAAAACAACACACATGCACACACAAACACAACAAGCCTTTAGTAATCACTTAAATGAACATAGTATAGAACCAGGGTTATGCATTCCTTGACCTTTCATTATATTGTCAACCTTTGCACAATGTCCTTGATAATAAAAGACAGTAATAAGGAGATAAATATGCATTAGCAAGTTTTAAGAGCTTACTCACCTAGTACTTGGACCAAGTATGCTTTCATGAGAAAAAAAAAAAAATGAAAAAAATCCTAAAAATCTGGCCTCCCTCATAGAATAAGATCATCATCACTGAGGAAATCTGACCAACTGGAGGGGTCAATTAAGTAATTTTTAGCAAAAACCTATGTTGACTCAACTTTTCTATCCTGATTCAGTTTTCATAAGTCTAAAGACTGAACATAAATCCCCCATTCTGTAAAACTACTCTTTTAAATATTTTGTTTATTATGTGATAATGCAAGTCATTCTTTTTGTTTCTTACACTCTTGAGGGGGCCACATGGTGTGTGAAAAAAGTGTGAATTTCAGAATCCATAAGACCTGGGTTCAAATTCTGGCTACATTATTTACCAGTTATGTGACCCTTAAAAAATTACTTATTCCCTTGGTTTATATACTGTAAAATGGTGTTAATGATGAGAATCAATAATAGTACACATCCCAAAGGGATGTGTACTTTTTTTTTAACTCTTTTCCTCTCAGCTTTTTTCCTAATTGGATATAATGTTTGAACATCATAATCCCCATGAAAAATCAATTTTCCTCCCATCAATTGAAATAATTTGAGTAATGGAAACTTGTGCAATATAATAATTAACAGAAAATTTTGACATAAGAGGAGTAAAATAAAATAAGCACATTTCAATTAGAGGAAAAAGAATTTGCAAGGACTATCAAAACTATAGTTTTGTATCAGTGCCCAATCTTCTGACAGCTAGCAGCCCCTCAATAAGTTTTTCTCCAAATCTTATTTAAATACTTCTGAAGACACAGAAAGTAAAGTTATATCAGTACTAAAAGTGAAGACTTATGGATATGCCTTTAAAATAACTTTGAAGGGATTCCCATTAACCTGAAGACAACAATGGTGAACTGAGGAGAGCCAGATACTTATAAGCTTTTCATCACAGTGTAGTTCCTTCTAGCTTAAGAAGTCGAAGGAAAACATTTTCCTCTATTATACTCTCTGCCTCCAGTATGAGAAATGAGACATACTGGCATATAATTGGAAATAGTTATAATCGGCCAAACATCTGAGACCAAATCAAGTACCCTATGACGAATCCACACGATGGAGCACTATATGGCTCTCAAAGTTATGTTGCTGATGAGGCAGGTGCATCGGGTTGTTAGGAGCCCAGTCTCTAGAGTTATCCCTGGATTGTATCTTTTCCTCATTACTCGTTGAACCAGATATTTGTTGTACACTGTCCTCATTTGTAAATGCCTCGAAATTGGTATTTGATCCTCTCTTGGTGGAAGGTTGGATTCTGAGATGATCAGGGTAGAGTTCTTCCACTGTTGACTTTCATGGTCAGCCTGCAATCCCCAAAACTAATAGGGATGGACAGGGAGAAGGGAAGCGAGTACTTCTGGGACGTTGGATTCCCTCCATAGTTTAAATCTGGAAAGTTGGTGCAGGCACTCAAAGATCCCAGATTGAACTGAACTTTAGGACCATCATTGTATGTATGCAAATTGCATTGATTAACTATGTTGGAGAATGAGGCAGTGGCATAAAACCACTTCAGCAAAACCAAACTTCATGTTTTTAAGTGTTGGGAATTGAGCTCAAAACTGAGCAAATCAGCCAGCCCTCCACTAGTAACCTGTACTTGAAGGGGATTCATTCAGCACCAGTAGAAAGTAGTGCCATGTAATCTGGAACTTTGTTTTATTTACAGCTTATTTTTTACCTATAATAAAGCTCAGCACATGAAAACTTCAGTATTTGTTAAATGAATGAATAAAGAGGGAGAAATGAGAAAAGAGGAATGAAGGGTAGCTCATCTATTCTGACTGTTACTAAATCAATTCTGTGTGCATCTGTCCTCATTTAAGGATAAATAAAAAAATAAATACAGCAACAAGGGGCCTTTGAGAAGTATTAGACAAAAAACCCAAAAATCATTCAAAAGAAAAAATTACTTCCCAAATTATCTAATCTATGAATTAGAAAAAATTTGGACACCCTTAAATGTATACTATAAATCATAAGATAAGAAAAAAAGAGCTGGGGCAAAAGGGCAAGAAAAGATGAAAAGAAAATAGGAATAAACACAGTTATAATCCAACCTGAAAAGAAATGTGGATGAGATGTGGAGAAACTAAAATATAGAAATACTTTTATATTTTATATTTAAAAAAATAGAAATATAAATGCCAACTAAAAAGTGGAAGCCCACAATGTTAAGAGGTGTTGACTCTGGATTATAGAATTGCCAAATATTTCACATTCATATTTATACCTTACCATTTTTTTTTTCTAAAATGAGAATGCATTCATTTTAAGATAAGAAAAAAAATATCACTTTAGGGAGGCTAAGGCAGGAGAATCACTTGAACCGAAAAGTTTGAGAACAGCCTGGGCAACATGACAAAAACCTCTCTCTACAAAAAATAAAAAATTATCTAGGCATGGAGTCCCACCTACTCAGAAGCGTGAGGTGGAAGGATAGATTGAGGCTGGGAGTTCAAAGCTGCAGTGAGCTATGATTGCACCAATGCACTTCAGCCTGGACCACACAGCAAGGCCCTGTCTCCAAGAAACAAACAAACAAAGAAGAGAAGAAAACATCATTAAATTTTTTATATAAAAAAGAATATGCCAATTCATGTAGGAGTGTACTAAGATGGGCTTGTAATTATGAGATAAAAATGAGTGTAGTTTTCTTTTGGACTAAGCTTCACAAATTTTAATTCTTTTTCTTGACCTAGTAACTTTCTTTCTAAGAACCTGTTTCTCTGTCTATGACCTTAGAGTAGATTTATGTACATTGTTGGTCACTATAGCAATATTTCCAATAGTGAGTAATTTGAAACAGTATAATCAGCTAACAATTTGAGGCCAGTGAAGTAACCTACCTTACATCCAGGTAATGAAGCGTTATATATAGTTATTTAAATTATGTTGCTCATGAGACAGTTGCATTTGGTTGTTAAGAGCCCAGTCTCTCCAATTATTCCTGGGATTGTATCCCTTCCCCATTATTCTCTGAATCACTGATATACTGTCCTCATCTGTGAAAAGAGATTGAAAGCAAATTATGTCATACTTTTAAGTATTAAATAACATGATGCATAAAAAGTGCTTCTCACAGTGTGTCACAGATTAAGCCTTCTATAAATTTTAACTATTTTTGAAATTATAGAAACTATTTATGATATAAAATTAAGTAAATGAAGTAGAATACATGAATGTGTGTGCACATACACGTGTGTGTGTGCATAAAATGAGCCAGGCAATATAAAATTTACACATCACAAGCACATATGCACACATCAGAATCTTAGTTTTTATTTTAGGCAGTAGAATTATGAGTCATTCTTCTTTGTAATTCCGCGTATTTCCAAAATTGTCTATAGCAACATGTATTACTTTTAGCATTAAGAAAAACAAATTAATACATAAAAATTTCACAATATAGTAGTTTTTATACAAGGGTTACCTGACTCACAGTAAGCATTGAACAAATATTTGTACAATGAATAGATAAATTAATGAATGAGAGTTAGTTGTTTCTATATCCTTAAGTAACCCCTGATAATCCTCCCAAGGCATAACTTTAATTCAGAAAATCCTCTGCTCACAGAATTCCAAAGATTCACTTGAAGCCAAGAAGTGAGTCCAGGTTCTTAAGAGAATAGCAGAAAGTTCTATAGGACCTGGTTGAAAAGCACCTTTGCTTTTTTCTTCCAAGCACTTTACGTTTTCCCCCATATGCTATGACCTGGCTAAACTACTCACCCCTTCCACACCCAATGTACCCTTGTCACCTTGACTTGTTTTTCCTATCACTCAGACTCCACTACCATTTCATCAGGCTTGGAGGCCCAGGGTAAGGAGCTTTGCCCAAATGAAGAACAGAATTAATTCCATTCTTTGTTGTGTTCCCATGAAAAATATTAACATATTTATTTGTTTTTAATACCACTTGTCATATCTTATCCTTAAGATTTTTGTTTAATTTTCTAGTAAATAAGAAATATTTATTTTAGTTACATTATTTTCCTGTTTCCATCCCAAAGGAAAAAAAGAATTGTCTCCCCTTAACCTGTAGGAAAGAAGGTTGAAATGTTTCCTTATATTTTATGTATAATCTCTTCTTCATATTTTATTTTATTTCATGGAAACACATATGGTGAAAGTTTTAGAAATACAAATGGGTATAGAATAAATATTTATTGTGTAACTATTATACAATATATAATTATAACATA
>NW_012116266.1:10613329-10620217 GCF_000951035.1 Colobus angolensis palliatus
ATATAATTATATAATGTGATATAGTATTATTAATATATTATATAATAAAAAAGACTATATAATTAAAAAGAAAATAGAATACAGGTTACCAGCGGCTGGGGGGCTGAAGAGAAGTTATTGTTTAATGAGCACAGAGTTTTTGTTGGGGATAATGAAAACATTTTGTATATATAAGATAGTAGTGGTGGTTACCCAACATTATAATGTATTTAATGCCACTAAATTGTATATTTATGAATGGTTAAAATGATATGTTATGTATGTTTTACCACAACAGAAAAGAAATCATCACTCAGTCCAAGGTCACAAGTATTTATCTGTATGTTTTTTTGTAAGAATACAGTTATAACTTCTACATTTGGGTATTTCACCCATTTTTAGTTAATTTTTGTACATATGATAAGATGTATGGGTGCAACATCATTCTTTTGCTTGTGAATTTCTGATTGTACCCTAACCATTTGCTGAAAACTATTCTTTCCTCCCATTTAATTGTCTTGATACCCCTATCAAAAAGCAATTGACCATAAATATGAGCGTTTTCTCACATTTCTGAACTTCTTGATTCTATTCCATTGATCTATAGGTCTACTATTATACCAGTACCACACTGTCTTAGTGATTTTAATTTTGTAATAAGTTTTGAAACAAGACAGTGTGAGTCTTCCAACTTTGTTATTCTTTTTCAAGATTGTTCTGGCTATTCTGGGTCTCTTGCAATTCTATATGAATTTTGGATCAGGTTATCAGTTTTTTTCAAAGGAAGCCAACTGATATTATAAAAGAGATTAAGTTGAACCATGAAAATGTAACACCCATCCATTCATTTAGATCTTATTTAATTTTTAAACTATGTTTTATAGGTTTCACATTACACATTTTGAATTTTTATTAAACTTATTTCAAATTGTTTTATATTCCTTTTGAGGCTATTATAAATGGAAATGCTTTCTTAATTTCTTTTTTGGGTTGTTCATTGCAAATGTATAGAAATGTAAATGATTTTTGTATACTGTTCTTGTGTCCCTACAACTTTGCTGAACTCCTTTATTAGTTCTAATAGTTGTTCAGTAAATTGCTTAAGATTTTCTCTATATAAGAACACATCATCTTTGAATAGAGATAGTTTTACCTCTTTCTTACAATCTGGATGCCTTTTATTTCATTTTTTTTCCCCAGGAAAATTAGACATGTCCAAAATCTCTAATAAAATGTTTAATTAGAAGTGGTGGGAGTGAACATCACTTTCTTGTCCCTGATCTTAGGGGAAAAGTATCCAATCGAGTGTTTTCGCTATGATAAAATGCTGGATTTTGTCAAATGCATTTTCTTTTTTTTATTTTAAGTTCTGGGGTTCATGTGCAGGATGTGCAGGTTTGTGACATAGGTAAACATGTGCCATGGTGGTTTGCTGCACCTATCAACCCATCACCTACGTATTAACCCCAGCATGCATTAGCTATTTTTCCTAATGTTCTCCCCTCTCTGCATGCCCCAACAGGCCACAGTGTGTGTTATTCCCCTCCCTGTGTCCATGTCTTCTCACTGTTAAGCTCCCACTTGTAAGAGAGAACATGCAGTGTTTGGCTTTCTGTTCCTGTTAGTTTGCTAAGGAGAATGGCTTCCAGCTCCATCCATGTCCCTGCAGAGGACATGATCTTGTTCTTTTACATGGTTGCATAGTATTCCACGGTATATATGTACCACATTTTCTTTATCCAGCCTATCATAGATGGGCATTTGGGTTGATTCCATGTCTTGTCTTTGCTATTGTGAGTAGTGCTGCAATGAACATATATGTGCATGTATCTTTGAAACAAAATGATTTCTATTCCTTTGGGTATATACCCAGTAATGGGATTGCTGGATCAAATTGTATTTCTGGCTCTAGATCTTTGGGGAATCACCACACCATCTTCCACAATGGTTGAACTAATTTGCATTCCCACTAACAATGTAAAAGCATTTCTATTTCTCTGCAACCTTAGCAGCATCTGTTGTTTCTTGACTTTTTAATAATCACCAGTCTGACTGGTGTGAGATGATATCTCATTGTGGTTTTGATTGCATTTCTCTAATGATCAGTGATGTTGAGCTTTACCCTCAAATGCATTTTTTACAGCCATTGAAATTATCATGGCTTTTGTTTTGTTTTTGAGGAGTTTTTTTTTCTGTCATTCTATTAAAATAGTGAATTATATTGATCGATGTCAAACCAATCTTGCATTCCTGGGATAAATCACTCTTGGTCAGAATGTATAATCCTTTTTCACATGTTGCTAAATTCAGTTTGCTAGGATTTTGTTGGAGGATTTGGCCACTTAATTTTATAAATTGCTTTTAGGTATCTGTGAAGATAATCATGGATTTTTTTCTTTGAGGTCTTAATATAGTAAGTTATATTAATAATTTTCCTAACATATAAACATCCATTAGGTAGTGATGTACAGTCTTTTTCATATTAGGTTGGAATCTACTTGCTAATATTTTATTTAGTATTTTTGTTTCAAAATTTATAAGTACCTGGGGTAAAAGAAAATAGTTTAAAAGAATGAATAAGACCTAGTATTTGCTAGCACAACAGGGGGAGTATAGTGCAAAATAGTTTAATTGTACATTTTAAAATAACATTTAAAATAACTAAAAATATAGTTGGATTGTTTATAATACAAAGGATAAATGCTTATGATGATGAATATCCCCATTTACCCGGATATGATTATTACCCATTGAATACTTGTATCAAAATATCTCATGTAACCCATAAATATATACACCTAGAATGTACCCACAAAAATTAAAAATGAAAACATTTAATGTATAAGTACAATTACTATTAGTATTAACATACACCTACTAGGTACCCACAAAAATTAAAAATTAAAAAATTGAATGTATAAGTAAAATTAGTATTAATATTAGCATATACCTACTATGTACCCATAAAAATAAATTTTAAAAATTTTTGTGTAAGTAAAAATAAAAAATTTTAATGTATAAGAAAAATTTAATCTGTAAGTAAAATTAGTTTTAGAATGCAATTAGTTTGCATTTAAGTTTTCAGGTATACTTTTAAGTTTAATTATACTTAAAATTTTATTCAAAATTTGTAATATTCATTTTTTATCTTTTCCTAAGCCCTACACAACTTAAGTAGTATTGAAGTTCTCTATTAAAGGGTTTGGTTAGATTCACCTGTGAAAATTACTTGTCTTAGTCCTTTTGTGTGTGGGAGAGTGTGGGCAACAGTGGTTACATAGCTGGTAAAATAGACTTCTTGTGTATATTTCTTTCCATCGATTAATTTAAATATAATCTTTGTGTAATCTATCTTATAAACCTATGACCTTTTGCAGATATCTAGCATAATTTCCTGTATATTATATAATTTTCAAAATTCATTTACGTTTCTTTGACATTAATAGTATTTAAGTAGCCACTGCTAAGAAATAGTTTTTCATTATTTGTTAATAGTGACAGCTGCATGCAGCACTTTAGTCTCAAGCTGCAGCTTGGCATACATTAGCAACAGAGGACATATGAGCAGCTCTCACGAATCCAGGATATTGCCTATCTCCTATTCATACACCCCCAACTTAAGCAAAGATTATCTCCACAAGCCTTCAGGAAAAGCCACATGGTTCTGGAAATTGCTCAATACTGGTGAAGACACCCTGTGTTGTTGCTCATGTTTAAATTAAATTTTAAAATCAGGCTTCAGATTAGGAACAAGGAATCAGGACAGTAATGAGACAATTTTAAATAAAAAATAAAGATGCAAATGTTCCTGGCACTGATAATTAAGAAAACCTATGTGGGAAGATCAAAGTATCCTGCTTTCTAAAAACTGATTTAGGACCCATTATTTTAGGTTCCTTTTCTTGAAACAACCTGCCCCAATATGCTGTTTATATTTTTTTATCAGGTTGCAAAATATTGAGACTTAAAATTCTATAATTTTATTATTCTCATTATTTTTTCTAATACTTTTATGGATTCATGTGTTGCTTAACAATGGAGATACATTTTGAGAGATGTTCATTAGGTAATTTCATCATTGTGCCAACATTATTGAGTGTACTCACACAAACCTAGATGGTATAGCCTATGACACACCTTGGCTCTATGGTCTAGCCTATTACACCAAGGCTACTAATCTTTACAAAGTCTTATTGTACTGAATACTGTAGGCAATTGTAACACAATGGCAAGTATTTGTGTATCTAAACATATCTAAACACAGAAAAAGTACGGTAAATGTATGGTCTTAAAATCTTATGGAACCATTTATATGTGGTTCATTGTTGACCAAAGCATTATTATGTGGCATATGATTGTATAATTTTATCAAGTGGGTAACCTCAATATTTAGTAATCAAATTTTCAGTAAGGGCATGTCATTTTTTAACCCTTGCTGGTTTTCAAAGGTAACACTATCAAAAGTCTAAGAATGACCCATGGATCTAAACATTCACCAAAATTTGAAAAAAAGAGAAACAGAAGTTTCCAGAGCAGCCTGAACACCCGGGATCTGACAAAAGTTTGAGGGAAGTACAGAAAGCAAACTGGAATTTCACTCAAAGATCAGGGATAACAATTGGTGAAACAGTCTGGGCAAACAGGAAAATTAAACTAGGAAGGCTAGAAGAAAATAATTATGCTTGAGAATGATCTGGTCTGGGTAGCACCTTGAGATACCTGAGCTGCAGATGTAAAATGTTTTGGTAAGTTAAGTCAAATTCTGAATGAACAAGAGAGGAAAAAGTGTGGACAGAAGAAACCAATGATAAACAGTTGACATCTCCTCACCCATGTTGAGCATTTTTATTAATTTTTAAATTAATTTTCAGGATTCTCTTTTATTAATTGAATTTTCTCAATCATACATCCCAGTAATTATTGTTAAATTTTTTAGACTTTCAGTTAAATTATATTTCAGTGTTTCTTAATAATACTCAGTATTAGCATAACTTCAAATCATTTTCTTAGACAAAACAAAAAAGAGCATGAGATCATTTACCGTCTCTCTTCTTACCTACTCTACTCCACTCAAGGTGTGCAAACACTGAGTTAATATAGTCTAGGATTTTAATTATATATTATTATAGCAGTTTTGTTATTGAAATGAATTTATTGAAATGTATTTAAATTGCGTACCACTGTTTCCTTTGTTTCTGTAATCCAAAATTTCCTCTCCGGCTTAGATTTTATTGTGCTGTAGTATATTCTCAAGTAATTCCTTCAAAATGGTCTGAATCCTTGAAGTATAAAAATATTTTACTTTTTCTTCACATGTCAGTGATTGTCTATGTATTGCATTTTTCCAAAGAACATGATTCTATAGCAATAACGCTTTATTATATTCAGTTTTGCAGTTGGGAATTGTTTCCAACCTTACTTTCATTTTTTTGCAGATAATTTTTATTTTCCTTTCAAAGTGGTTTTACCATGTTATCTTTATTATTGCTGTTTTGTATATGTCTCGTTGTGGATCCTTTCCATTCATTCACTTTAGCACTTGGACCCATATGCTCTGAAAACTTGTATTTTGTTCAAACATTCAGTTTTCTAATTTTTTTTCGTGCTTACTACATTTTGTCTATACTTTCCTTCTGGAACTCCTAACCAAAGGACATTAGGACTTCCACATTTATCTCCTAAGTTTTAATATTTTTTTCTTTTACATTTGCAATTTCAATGCCCTTTTTTGGGCTATATTCTGGGAGAACTCGTTAGATTAATCTTTCAGCTCCATAAATTTGGTTGTATTAATGCTGCTGTGTATTGAGATTTTGTTTTTTTGAATTCATGATTTTTTAATTTCTACAATTTCTGAGTTTTTCATTGTTGCTATTGCTCTTGATTTTTATTATTATATTTGTTACAGTTATTTAAACTTATTTTTCTCTCTTTGTTCATTAGTTTTGTTTATCGGGTATTAGCACTTCTACTTTTGAATCAGATACTGATTATCTTCATAGTCTTTCCCTCAAATACTTGATGATTTTAGCTTGTATGACAATATTTCTACCTAAGATTCCCTGTTGGCCTGTGTTCGAATACTGTAAATGTTACAAAAGTCTACTGTTAATGATTTTTTTTGGGGGGGGGGAGAAGGTAGTTCTACTCTTAGATGGGGTTTGCCAAATACTTGTCTCTAGGATATGAATGATCCATATTTTCAGTCACTCCAGGCACAAAACTTCTTCAGCCTAAACTCTTCAAGTTTCTGTTCCAAATTGCTACCATTTCTTTTTAAAAGTACAGAAAGAGATTCACTTGGCTGGCAGCTTTTTCTTCACCATATATGTCACCTCTAAGTTGATAGCACCCTTAGACCTGCTGTTACCTATCTTTAAAGTCTTTAACTGTATGAAAACTTGTGGGATTGTTTTCAATCTGACACCAGTTATCTCCTCTCATTCCAGAACTGCTCATGGTTTTCTAGTTCAAGGAAGATACCTGTCTTTTTTTTCAACACTAATGTGTACAAATATGTATGTGTGTGGACGGCAGGGGATAGGTGGTTGTTTGTTTATATAATCTTACTAGGATTTTAAACTGTCAAGCTTATTTTCCATACAGACACACATACACACACACACACTCACATACACACACACTAAATATCTAGTCATATGTAACTAGATTTCTTTTCCTGAGAGCTTAAGATTGGTAGGAAAAATGAGCTATATACTCAGATGACTTACATAATCTTTTGGTAACCTAAAAATAAATCCTTATTTTTTTTTTCAATAATAGGTTTTATTTTATTTTATTTTATTTTTGAGGCGGAGTCTCGCTCTGTCCACCGGACTGGAGTGCAGTGGCCTGATCTCAGCTCACTGCAAGCTCCGCCTCCCGGGTTTACGCCATTCTCCTGCCTCA
>NW_012116266.1:10620362-10628441 GCF_000951035.1 Colobus angolensis palliatus
CGCCCGGCCAGGTTTTATTTTTTTAAGAGCAGTTTTAGATTCACAGCAAAATTGGGTGGAAGGTACAGAGATTTCCTACATACCCCTTGCCGCCAATATGCAGAGCCTCCCTAACTATCAACTCCACACACCAGAGTGTTACAATTGTTCTAGTAATAGATCAATCTCCTGACATATCATTATCACCCAGTGTATGTTAGGTGAACACTAATGTAAACTGCGTACATTCCACAGGTTTTGAGAAATGCATAATGACATGTGCCCATCATTACAGTATCATACAGAACGGTTTCACTGCCCTAAAAATCCTCTGTGCTCTGCCTATTCAGCCCTTTTTCTTCACAACCCCTGGCCACCGCTGGTTCGTTTACTGTCTCCATAATTTTACCTTTTCCTGAATATCATATAGTTGAAATCATACACTATGTAGCCTTTTCAGATTGGCTTCTTTCACTTAATAATGATCTTAAAATCTTTAGCTTTTAAAATATTAAGTAGTGTTGAAATACATTAAGAAATATGAATATATTAATATAGAAATACAAAAGCATTAAGTGATGTAAAATAAGCTTTCTTGCCCAAGCTGCAGGCCCACTTTATTTTGGCCTCCACCATACGCCAAACTTTTCTCTATTCATGGAATCAGTGATGAGACTAAGGTCAGGGATGGAACAAGGATTGGTGGTCCACCGAACGGCAGGACAGGCACGAGATCCTGTATTATTCAGGATAAGCTGCTTATGCTGCAGTGGTAACTCATCCCCAAATTTCGGTGGCTCGAAACAGAAATGGTTTATTTGCCACTCAAGCTACATGTCCACTGATTGCAATAGCTCAAGGGCCAGAAAGGTAGAGCAGCCACCAGCTAAGATCTGGCTGTTCCCTATGTTTGAGGGAAAAAGAGCTTTTGCAGGATCTGGCACTCTCAATGAAAGGTCCTGGTCCAGAGTGGCACACATGGCTCCTTACAGCTCACAGCCACTGGCCATGTGGCCTGTTCCACCACACAGGGCCTAATAAGTACAGTCCTACCCAGAAAGCATGGGGAACTGGAGATCCTTCTAAACAGCACTAATGAATGAGTTTGTAAATCAAAATTTACACGTGACATCAAAATAGCTGTAAAATCTGAAGATCAGCATTTTTTAAATATTATGTGCTGTCATCACTTCTTGAACAATCTAATACAGACTCTTACCTTCCTTTAACGTTCATCTTAAATAATGCAAAATGATATATGTTGAGATATATGTTTTCTTAAGTCAGAAAAATTTTAAGAACCAATGTCATAGAACAGTTTGCCGAATTTTAGGTATGGAGGGGGTTTCAGGTACTATACAGTTCAATCCAGCTACTTTTAGCTATTGTATACATTTATATATAAGTACATATATACTTATATCTGTATATATATGCATTTATACACAATATCATATATATTATTAGTATTGTTTATTTCTTTAGAATCACATATATACACAGATACAGTGAATATTAATTATCATATAAAATGCTTTGCTGAGTTTTGTGGATGGGGTGCTTATTTATATACAGTATATGCTGTTAGAAAAACACTTAACTATTTGCTCAAATACAGTCTGTTCTATCTATGCACAATTTAGGCTGTATAATTAGCCAGGGTAAAGAGAAAACTTCTCATCTCCTTTAGCTAGATTGACAGCTCTTGAGCTGATTCAAGTTAGTGTCTTAACCAAGTTTTTCCTTCACTGCGTTCTCAATGATTATGTATTAGTTTTCCTGCACAGATACCTAGAACTAGATGAAACTGAATGAAAAGTCATTGAGCTTAAATATTATCAGTAATAACTAAATGTGTTGCTACAAAATATTAAACAATTAAAAATTAAAGATAATATTTTGGTCAAGATGAAGGTCACCAAAGTAATTCAAATATTAATATAATAAGACCTACCATTTGATGTGAGAAAACTAAAACTTTGAGAGATTTCATGGTTAGTAAATGTCAAAGGAAATAAACTCAAGACTAATACAACTGCAAAGTCTCTGTTTTCACTCTGTCAATGTGGCAGAGAAAATACTGGGTGCTCCTGGCCTTTCCTTTTGTCTTGAGCACAGGGGAAGACCACATTTCCTAAACCTCCCCTGAAACTGAGACTGTGTGACTGAAGGTGGCCAATGGTATGTGGGTGGAATTCATGCTTGCCACTTCCTAGGTTTGACCATGAAAGTCCTTTGGGGACAGTCTGGCTTTCTTTTCCCCTGTTCCAGGACCCTCTGAGTTCATGTGTTCTAACAGGTACAAAATGGCAAAGCCTCAATGACCCTGGGCTCCTCGACATCACACCAACCATTACTGCACATCTAGAGAGACCAAAAAAAATGTTTTTGCCACTAAGATTCCGGGACTATTGTGTATTATAATCTAGTCTATCCTGAACAAAACATCTAGTTTAAGATAGAGTTTTGACCTTAATTCAATTGCAATCATATGATTTGCAATTGTAATCAAGTATCTATACAGCTGACATAAATGAAAATTGAATCTGGACATTGTGATTCTAAAAATGTTGTAAGTTCATTAAATATCATTTTATCTAAATACACAGATCCTTCTAAGAAATTAATTTTTGGATTCTTGGTGATATTTTTAAATATTACAAAATCAAGTCAATATTCACAAATTCACAAGGATATAATATTAACTTACTTTTTATCTTAGACCCTGTTACTCTTTTTACAGTTAAAGCAATGGAGTGCTGTCACTGCAGACAGATATTTGCTATCTGCAAAGTCTGTAAGTACTTTCCAATGAGAACCATCTATAGAATTTTTGAAGAACTTGGTAAAATTTGTTAACATTTATTTCATTCTCCAACCCTTAAATAAATGCTCAAATACATTATCTGACATAGACCTAATCTGATCCAAAATGCTTTTTTTGACCCAGTGATCATTCAATCTTCTATAGTTGTATCAATTTTATGACACATGAAGGGAAAGAACTTCAAAACTTTCCTGCTGGAAAGTGACAGTCTTTTTTTGCATAAAAATACTTCCCTACATAAGAGCTCTTACTAACAGAAAACAGAAGAAAAATATGCATTTTAGTGCTATGGAAAAAGATCCCCAAGCCATCACTTGCCTCTGAGCAACATGCTGTACATGTTACCATATGACAATTGAGGCACACACTCATCTGTTAATCTCTGCAGTGGCAGTTCTTACCATTCTGGATAGAGTGAAACTTACTTTAAGAGGTTCATTTAAAACAAGTTAAAGGTGATGGCCTTATTATGACTACAGATTAGAACCATTTTCTGCTTCTTTTAGAATTATGCGTGTGAACACAAAGAGCTACCACTAGCTTGTAAGATGTCTTTATGCAAATAAGAAAAGACACTCCCTCTGGGCAGGCAAGTCAGGAAGGGGTCTCCTGGAAGTGCACCTTTGTGTAGTGTACAAACTCTGCAACAGCACACGGTGGCTCCATAAACATATTGAAATAAAGTCTTGATGACTGGCAATGTGTGATATTTCTTTACAGACTATTATTAGTGTTAGTCAATTCCAAGAAGGTCAGAATATAATTACAAAAACTAGATTTCTATTTCCTTTATGAGGATTCATGGGTGACATTCATTTTAAGTATTGCTGCTTAGGACAGCTAGCTGTACACCTGAGAAACTAGCTCATTCTATTGTGTGCTGTATTCTGGCTACTAAGAAGTAAGAATCCAATTTTCAATCCATTCCGTAGCAGTCAAGATCCTTGGTTGCAAGTGATGGAAATCCAGCTCAAACTAACTTGAAGAAAAAGGGAGACAGATTGGTTCAGAAAGGTTCAGAAAGCAACCTTAACGTTATCAACATTTTGGGCTTGATGATTCTTTGTTAGAGGGGTAAGAGGCCATCCTGAGCATTTTAGAATATTTAGAAGCATCCCTGAACTCTACTGAGCAGATGCTAATAGTACCATTCCCCAAGCTGTGACAACCAAAAATGGCTCAGACATTACCAAATGTCCCTTGGGGGACAAAATTGTGGTCAGTTGACAGCCACAGGTTTAAATAACTGAGAAGTCCAGGTATTTAAACAGCTTCAAACAGGATCACACTCATATTCAAACATAAGGTCCCCAGAGCAGGCTCCTATGCTACCAGCTCAACAACTCTGAGGGTTGTGGTGGGGTGAGGGAATACCTCTTTCTGTATACCTCCAGCAAAATACCCAGGTAGCACTTTCACTGTCAGGGATTATGTCAGAAGCCTACCCAGGAGCCAGAGGTGTGGTCAGCCCCTACATAAGCTATGTGAGAGGGCGTTTACTTCAAGACAAGAAGTGCTTGTTCCAAAACAATAGGGGCTATAAGGCAGCTGGACAGGTAAAATCCACAAATGTCTACTCAGAATTTACAAATTTATTAAACATATTTATTGAACAACTTATTGGTCGCAGAAATATAGTGATATACAGATCACAGCTCATACTAGGCATTTTGCATATTATTTCTCAGTCTTGTCTTATTTTCTAATGTCCTCATTTTGTATTGTATATATGTCACTAAGCTTCTTAAAAATATTTTCTGGAAATAGTGGACTAAATTATAAGTAAATATATGTTGGAGTAAAATACTAGTTTTAGGAGGAAGGTAAGTCTATCAGTCATTCTCATTCCGCTCCATGCATTTTAGGATGAATTGGGCTTCCTTCTTAATTAGAATAGCCAATTATTAAAATATGTTCTTGTCTTCACGTGGACAAGACACAGCTGATACAAGTCTTGCTCATACTTCCACTCCTATTCTTGTGGTTGTAAACTGCCTGCAAGTGCCACTTAGTCCTCTCTCTCTATTCCTCTAACCCCATCAACAGTTTTAAAAATATCTGGTAGAGTTGTTGTATTGGTTAGCACAAATTATGACAGCAAGTGACAGCAATTTCAAAACACCAATGTCTTAAATAAGATAGAACTTTCATTCTCTCTCATGTAAATGCTAGAGTTAGCCATCTAGTTTTAGAGACCTGGCTTACAATGTCAGGGATCCAGTCTCTTTAGATTTCTGATTTAATGTGTGAGTCTTCAATAACCAAAATTCTGTGAGGGACCAGAATGGCTTCTGGAATTATAATTATTCTTTTCTAGCCAGTAGGAAGAAGACAATAACTCTTTTTCCAAGAACATTTTCTAAAATTACCTATACCACTTTCACTTACATTCCATTCACTTAAAAATCACTCATGTGGGCCTCTTTATTTGCAAAGAGCTTCTGTTACCAAAATAAGTGTAAAACTGGTATTGGAGGACAGCCAATCGTGTCCACGTTAGTGGGCTCATTTCCTGGTGGCTCCAGGTTTTACAAAGTTGGCTCCATATCCTGGAGAGGTAAAAGATAGGGGACAAGGATATGTTAGGATTCATTCAGAAAAACAGAGCCAATCTATGTTTTATGGGAATAAAGGGATCAATATGAAAGTTAGGAGTTGCAGGAATGTGCAAATTGCTGAGTGAAGCTCAGGAAGTCAAGCTGAGATTTGGAGGAACCATTACTGAAGACTCATGTTGGATAATTCTCAAAAGTTTCATGGAGAAGTTGCTGAAATTCTCAAGAGGCTTTGAAAAGTTTCCACTAAACATCTCGGTGTGTATAGCGAAGTGGATAGTCCCAAGAAGCCTAGGACATTTTAATGGCATCATGTCTACCCATATGACATGCTGCAAACTCCTAAAAATGTAGGCTTCTCACTTCTGTCTTCCAAATCTTACTTGCACTCCTTTCACTGGCAAGCTTTGACCTAAAACTATATGGGAAGGGAATTCTGGGAAATGTGACATTTGGAGATAGAAATAATGATAAATTAATTTAAAAAATTAAGCATAAGAGCCCCAAGTATCATTTATCCCCAAATTTGTCTCATTAGGGTTTATAAGGATTCCAGCAACAGGTTAGCAATTAAAATGGATCATATTATTATGAAAGCTAGATTATATTAGTATGACTTCTGATGTCCAGCACTCCAGTGCTCTTTTCTTCTGTCAAACTAGAGATTATAGTATAGTGTGAGAATGCACAATGACAGGCAGGCCTAGGTTCTGCCACTCACTTAAACTGCTCAAAATGACCTATTTACCTCTGAGAACATGCCAAGCAATGTGCTAGCCATGTGATCCCAGGCAAGTCTTCTTTAGATCTCAGATCCACTTCTTTCACTAAAAATGAGGTAAACACTTAATTTCAGAATAGAAGTAACAATAAAATTTAAAAAGTGAATGCAAAGAAAAGTACCCAGGCCATGTCTAATATGAAGTCAAACTTCATTTCACTCCTAACTCATTTTCATCAAAAATCATCTGCAGTCAGGATATCATGATACTTAGTCCAATACCATTCTGAGCTAGCTCCAAATTAGTTTTTATAGTAAGTCATACATTTTGTTAAAGAAATATTGTTTATATTGTTTTAATATAAAGATTTTAAATCCTGGAGCCAATTCCTTTCTGTGAGTCTAACTCTTTAGCACTAGGAAGAGGTTGGAAAACCATCTATCAGAGCTGTGGTTATAAGAATTCTTGCACTGGACCAGCTGAATTCTACTAGAGGTACAAACAAGAGCTGGTACCATTCCTTCTGAAACTATTAGACAAAGAAGGACTCCTCCATAACTCATTTTATGAGGCCAGCATCATCCTGATACCAAAATCTGGCAGAGACATAACAAAAAAACAATTTCAGCCCAATATCCCTGATGAACATTGATGCGAAAATCCTCAGTAAAATACTGGCAATCTGTATCCTGCAGCACATCAAAACACTTATCCACCACGATCAAGTTGACTTCATCCCTGGGATGCAAAGTGGTTCCATGTATGCAAATCGATAAACCTAATCCATCACATAAACAGAGCCAATGACAAAAACCACATGATTATCTCAATAGATGCAGAAAAGGCCTTTGACAAAATTCAACAGCTCTTCATGCTAAAAACTCTCAGTAAACTAGGTATTAATGCAATGTATCTCAAAATATTAAGAGCTATTTATGACAAACCCTCAACCAATATCATACTGAATGGGCAAAACCTGGAAGCATTCTCTGAAAACCAGCACAAGAAAAAGATGCCCTCTCTCACTACTCCTATTCAACACGGTATTGGAAGTTCTGGCCAGGGCAATCAGGCAAGAGAAATAAATAAAGCGTATTCAAATAGGAAGAGAGGAAATCAAATTGTCTCTGTTTTCAGATGGCATGATTGTATATTTACAAAACTGCATTGTCTCAGCCCAAAATCTCATTAAGCTGATAGGCAACTTCAGCAATGTCTCAGGTTACAAAATCAATGTGCAAAAATCCCGAGCATTCCTGTACACCAGCAATAGACAGAGAGCCAAATCATGAGTGAACTCCTTTCACAATTGCTACAAAGAGAATAAAATACCTAGGAATCCAACTTACAAGAGATATGAAGGACCTCTTCAAGGAGAACTACAAACCACTGCTCAAGGAAATAAGAGAGGACAAAACCAAATGGAGAAACATTCAATGCTCATGGATAGGAAGAATCAATATCATGAAAATGGCCATATTGGCCAAAGTAATTTATAGATTCATCAAGCTCCCATTGACTTTCTTCACAGAATTAGAAAAAACTACTTTATTTCATATGGAACCAAAAAAGAGCCCATATAGCCAAGACAATTCTAAGCAAAAAGAACAAAGCTGGAGACATCACACTACCTGACTTCAAATTATACTACAAGGTTACAGTAACCAAAACAGCATGGTACTTGTACCACAACAGATGTATAGACCAATGCAACAGAATAGAGGCCTCAGAAATAACGCCACACATCTACAATCATCTGATTTTTGACAAACCTGACAAAAACAAGCAATGGGGAAAGGATTCGCTGTTTAATAAATGATGTTGGGAAAACTGGCTAGCCATATGCAAAAAAACTGAAACTGGGGGCGGAGCAAGATGGCCGAATAGGAACAGCTCCTGTCTCCAACTCCCAGCGCGAAGGACACAGAAGACCGGTGATTTCTGCATTTTCAACTGAGGTACTGGGGTCATCTCACTAGTGAGTGCCGGACAATCG
>NW_012116266.1:10634236-10677836 GCF_000951035.1 Colobus angolensis palliatus
AAGAAAAAGAAAAAAAAAAAAAACTGAAACTGGACGCCTTCCTTACACCTTATACAAAAATTAACTCAAGATGGATTAAAGACCTAAATGTAAGACCTAAAACCATAAAAACCCTAGAAAAAAAACCTAGACAATACCATTCAGGACACAAGCATGAGCAGAGACTTCGTGACTAAAACATCAAAAGCAATTACAACAAAAGCCAAAATTGACAAATGGGACCTGATTAAACTAAATAACTTCTGCACAGCAAAAGAAACTATCATCAGTGTGAACAGGCAACCTACAGAATGGGAGAAAATTTTTGCAATCCATTCATATGACAAAGGGCTAATATCCAGAATCTACAAAGAACTCAAACAAATTTACAAGAAAAAGAAAAAAAAAAACAGCCCCATCAAAAAGAGGGCAAAGGATATGAACAGACAGTTCTCAAAAGAAGACATTTATGTGGCCAACAAACATATGAAAAAGAAAAGCTCATCATCACTGGTCATTAGAGAAATGCAAATCAAAACCACAGTGAGATACCATCTCATGCCAGTTAGAATGGCAATTATTAAAAAGTCAGAAAATAACAGATGCTGGAGAGGATGTGGGGAAATAGGAATGCTTTTACCCTGTTCGTGGGAGTGTGAATTAGTTCAACCATTGTGGAAGACAGTGTGGTGATTCCTCAAGGATCAGCAATACCATTTGATCCAGTAATCCCATTACTGGATATATACCCAAAGGATTATAAATCATTCTACTATTAAGACACATGCACACGTATGTTTATTGCAGCACTATTCACAATAGCAAGACTTGGAAACAACCCAAATGCCCATCAATGATAGACTGGATCAAGAAAATGTGGCACATATACACCATGGAATTCTATCCAGCCATAAAATAAAGGGTGAGTTCACGTCCTTTGCAGGGACATGGATGAAGCTGGAAACCATCACTCAGCAAACTAACACAAGAACAGAAAACCAAACACTGCATGTTCTCACTCATAAGTGGGAGCTGAACAATGATAACATATGGACACGGGAAGGGGAACATCACACACCAGGCCTTATTGGGGAGTGGAGGGCTAGTAGAGGGATAGCATTAGGAGAAATACGTAATGTAAATGACTGGTTGATGGGTGCAGCAAACCACCATGGCACGTGTATACCTATGTAACAAACCCGCACATTCTGCACTTGTATCCCAGAACTTAAAGTATAATAATAAAAAAAAAACTCATAAAAAAATTTCACCAGCATGAACTGATTTTTACCTGCCTCACCACAACTCCTCAACTCATATGCTGAAAAGTATGCTAAATTTAGTGTAAACCTTATTGAGCAAATAAAAATATTTAACTCTTTGGAAAAAAGTAATAACTCTTGCACTGATTTGTTGGCAAGAAAATTTTAAGAGTAACTTTGAATTCTGAGATCTGAGTGATCTTTCTAGTTTCTTTATTTTAATTATATCTTACATTTTTCCAAAGATAATTTCTGGATTTGACTTTTCTATTAGTGTAAAGGTGATTTAATTTTTTTGAAGTGGGGAAAGGAGTAGGTGGGGGGTGTACTGGTAGAAATTATAAGAAAGAGTATGAAACTATGGGGTAGGGAAAGATGTTCCATAGCAGAGTGAGGCATTCTTTTGTGGGCCATCAGTTTTACTCAGATGTTGAAAATTCACACGTCTCCAGGAAGGTAGCATATGAGAGAAGGGGACCAGGAAGGGACGGTGGTGAATGGGTTGCCCATGAATAGTCAACAGTGGCAACCCAGCCATATCCAGCTCAAGTGGATTGTCACATCAATTTTGTGTACTTTAGAGCTTCTGTTGAAACCAATACATTAAAAAACAAAATTATATCTGTGAATCATATCCAGACTACAGGTCACCAGCTTTAAAGTATGATTTTAAACTTAAACCAGCAAGTGGAATACATTACTAAGTGCTACAATGTACAGGAATGTTTCTCTAAACTATTCCAGTCTTAAAATGATTTGTAAATTTTTGCTCAAACATCTGAAAAAAAAATCAATCTCTTAAGGTTCTATCAGATATTTTCCCCTTTTAAAATTTGTAAAACAAAGTGATTTTCTAAGTAGAAGGGGAAATAGGATTACTGTTAGCAACTGTGCCTTCCTACTGTGCTTATAGAGTTCTAAGGGTGAAAACAAGCTGACCCTTCAGTTGCTACCTGGCATTGGCAGCAAGGCTGGGCTTCCGGTTCCTGTGCCCATGGTTGTCCCTGCACAGGAAGATCCTGCTGATTCCATTGCATATTTGTTGGTATCGCCCCTGCAGCTAAACCTAACAGGTGTGGCTCTTCACTGTGAACTGGGTAATAAAAATATGTTTGTAATTTAATCATGGTTTATAACCTATTAAATTTAATGTTTTATGCCTCATAAACTTGGTGGTGTTCTTTTGTTGGCGGTTGTTGCTGTTGGTCTAAGTGCATATTTGCCATGCATTTGTATAGATTTCTCTAGCTAAGACGGGCTAGCTGTTAGAGTTACCATACACCACCAAATTTCATTATTAGGACACATGGGGGAAGACTTTAATCTAAAAGGATTTAAGTCTTTGAATTCAAGTGTATGATCACCTAGAACTCAGAGACATATAATTGGTATTCATCCAATAAGATTCGTTGACTAAAAAGTTTTGTTTGATTTGGTCGCTTCTCAGACTATTGGTTCTTGAATGAAAACCTTGGAATCAATCATTTTAACACCAGCTAAAATGCTGGTTCACTCTGTTTTAGAATACACCATGGCATAAGTAAGCATTCTATGGATCCAATCACGAGAAAAATACTTAGAAACACAAAGGAAAGGAAATTTAAACTTAAATACATCTATTATTTCTTTCTTAAGGTTTTGATTGCCAAAGGGACAAACGATTTGTTGATTCAGCCAATTGGAAACTGATTTGATGGAACATTAGCTCTCCAAGAACTTCTAAAATTGTTACATAAAGATCAGTGCCAGTAGATTTTGCTTCAAACAAGGTACCTGTTCTCTCAAAGTGAAAATTAATATTTAGTATTTTAAAAATGATTTCTTTTCATATCCATCCAAAGAGTAGCATAAAAACACTTGGATTAAGAAAAAGTTAAATCATCTTCTGGTAGCTCAACATTATATAACTAACATGAGATTGTTCTTTCTTTTTTCTTTCTTTCTTTCTTCTTTCCTTCCTTCCTTCCTTCCTTCTTTCCTTCCTTCCTTCCGTCCTTCATTTCTTCTTTCTTTCTTCTTTCTTTCTTTCTCTCTTTCTCTCTTTCTTTCTCTCTTTCTTTCTCTATTTCCTTCCTTTCCTTCTTTCCTTCCTTCCTGTCTTTCTTTCTCTTTCTCTCTTTCTATTTATTTTCTTTCTTTCCTTCTTTCTTTCTTTCTTTCTTTTTCTTTCTTTCTTTCTTTCTTTCTTTCTTTTTCTTTCTCTCTCTTCCTTCCTTCCTTCCTTCCTTCCTTCCTTCCTTCCTTCCTTCCTTTCTCTCTCTCTTTCTTTCTTTCTTTCTTTCTTTCTTTCTTTCTTTCTTTCTCTTTCTCCTTCCTTCCTTCCTTCCTATCTCTCTCTCTCTCTCTTTTCTTTCTTTTTCTTTCTTTTCTTTTTTAATAGAGTCTTGTTCTGTGCCCAGGCTGAAGTGCAGTGGTGTGATCCTGGCTCTCTGCAGCCTCAAACTCCTAGGCTCAAGCAATCCTCCCCACCACAGCCTCCTGAGTAGCTGGAACTACAGGCATGTGCTACACACCCTGCTAGTTTTTCTTTGCAGAGACGCGGTCTCACTGGGTTGCCCAGGCTGGTTTGCAACTCTTGGCCTCAAGTGATCCTTTCACCTCAGCCTTCTGAAGCGCTGGGATTACAGATGTGAGCCACTGTGCTTGGCCCCAATGTTCACTTCTTTATAGGTAATTCTGAGCATGTGGTTCCATTTTCTTTTGCCTCACTTATCACTTTTAAAAACAATTATACTCTATCCATGAATTGTTTATTTTATATTACTAGTAAAAATGAAAAAATCCCTAGGAAAACATGGATAAACACTACCTTTAAGAGACATCAATCTTCAGAATTTTAGATTAACCTTGAGTATAACTAGATTCAACAATCTTAGTGTAGCTGATTGGTCAATACACTCTAACAGTCAGCCTACTGCTCTTCCTCCAGGCAAAATGAGTTATGAAAAATGCATAGAAAATAACAAAACAAGAAACAGCCACTGGAAGCAAGATGTAAATATATACACATAACGAGAAGTAACATGGCTTTCAAATCAGAAAAGTGGGAATAAAAATCCTAGTTTGCCACTAATTATCTATGCTCTTGGACAAGATACCTAAGCTATCTGTCTCTCAGTTTCCACATCTGTGAAATAAAGATAATAGTAGCTAAATTTCAGGATTGTTTTGCATTTTAAATCATGGAATCTTTGTAAGATGTTACAGAGAAATGTCATAGATACTCAGTGAATGTTAATGATGATGATTATTACTCATATTTATGATATTGGGCAATTAGTGTACACAGTACACCATTCTCCCTAGCCAATGACATTTTGATGAAACAAAAATATCAGTATCTTGAGTGCTAGCTGAAACTCATTTAGAAACAAAATGCAGTGAAAAGGTATATGATACCTTTGGGAAATAAATCTCAGACATTCGTTTTTATTAGGACAATACTCTGGGAAGTACAGTAGAAGGGAATTGTAAGTTCTGGCATTCATTTTAACCTTGCTTTTCCATTGAGAACAACAGGCAACTATAATGGTATATGGTGTGCATGTGATGTGGTTTCTCTTCCTGCAGTGATTGGGCCGAGGCTAGCTGTGACACTCAGATGTTAGCAATTTGGGGTCACATTTGAACTGGTGACTCAGAGGCCAAGTGTTCTATAGTCTATCAGTTCCTTAGTCAGATCCTGTGTCACAACTTTATTTTCTTAAATAGAGAAAGCTTGCCTTATGGGAGCCATTTTAAATGAATAAAATATAGTGTTCTGTATAGCAAATTCTATTTTAAGTAATACAATCTGGCAGTTTTCTGGCTGACCTAAATAATTGTAACCATTACTAATTTTCAAGGAGATACAATAGAGTTAATATGTTTATCACTAAATGAAACTTGATGGAAATCAGTTATTCTTAGATTCCCAAGGCTTCTCAGGATCTTGCAGGACCAAACTGAGAACTACAAATTATCTTGTAAATGTGTGGAAAGATCAGAGAGTTCAAACATTTAGTCAATGAGATACCAGCTAAATCAGCTTTTACTAAATTTTAGAATTGACATAGGGATGTACAGTCCTAAATAGCAAACAACAACAGCAACATCTATGAAGTTATAAACAAACATATACAAAAAGGCTGGGGTGAAGAAATGGATAAGTATATCTTTAATTCTACCATAAATCTGGCTCCTATTCCATGACAGCTACTGGGATGAGTGCTTTTTTATGTTCTCTCATTTAATCTTCAGGACAATCATGAAAGCAGATATTATTATAACCATACTGGTGAGACTCAAATGCTGGCAGTGTCCAGTACGCAGTAGGCACCTAGTGAATAACAATAAATATGAAGCCTTCTCTTCTACTGAAATTTCCTCCTCCCCCAAAATAATAACTAATGCCTTTTTCAGGATAGCTAGTTCTGCAATGAGGATAATAGTTTGAAATTTATCAGTAGGGCTGTTCTCTTTCTTCTTTCTCAACCTAGCACGTTACTTTCTTCCTGACTGTCCTGAGACCTCCACGTGTCTAAGAACACTGGAGGAGAAAAAGATTTGTCTCAGAACAGTGAAAAATTAAAAAAAAAAAACAGCTTCTGATATTTAAAATATCATATAGCAAGATAATACCTTAGAAACCCAGATTGTCTTAAGAGAGACTTTTTTTCTTTCTTTCTTTCTTTTTTTTTTGAAATCTCTCTCTGTTGCCCAGGCTGGAGTGCAATGGTGTGATCTCAGCTCACTGCAACCTCTGCCTCCCAGGTTCAAGCAATTCTCCTGTCTCAGCCTCCTAAGTAGCTGGAACTACAGGCAAACACCACCATGCCCAGCTAATTTTTGTGTTTTTAGTAGAGACGGGGTTTCACCATGTTGGCCAAGTTGGTCTCCATTTCCTGACCTCATGATCCGCCCGCCTCAGCCTCCCAAAGTGCTGGGATTACAGGTGTGAACCACTGTAACTGGCCTTAAGAGATACTTTTATAAATTCATTTGCATCATCCTTTTGCAACCCATGAAGAAGATGTGTGCTCTCTAGCATAGGAAAAAAAATGCCTACAGCTGCTCTTCTAGAGAGAGGTGATGTAAGGGAAAAAATCAAGCCTGTGTCTCCCTACCACAGAGTGAGTCTGTGAAAGAGAAGAGAGAGAAATGAGAGAAAGTCATCAAATATCTGTTCTGATTTCCTTTCTCTCTACTGTGGCCCTATGGGATTGATGGGCAGAACCTGGAGAAGAAAGGACACCCAACAGACTTCTCCACATGGAACTCTTGAAGAAAGAGGGCCAGGCAATGACTGGAAAGGTCCACTAGGAAAAGAGTAGAGTGGGGTGGCCTGGCAGGCTAGCTGGTGACCAAGAGAGGGAACCACTAAGTCAGAGAAGCCAGAGGAGAAACACTGTGACTTGAGGTCTGCATCCAGGGAGAGCTGATGGGAAGCTGTCTAGGTGAAGAAGAGATGACTCTTGAGTAAAAGAATGGATCATTAGCTCACCAAACAGATTTGAGTGCCAGAGGCCAGCAGGACAGAGATCAGTTGGACAGCACTTCACCCATCCACTTGGTCTTCGTCTTAGGGAAAGCATCAAGAGTTAGGAGCAGGCTATCTGAGAGACTGAGCCTTTTTATCCAATCTCAGGGACTGTTGATATGTTAGAAATTCCTAAGTGTCAAGCTTGGGAATAACAATTTTGTTCTTCAACCCAACAGATGTGGGCTCAGAAGGTTTACTTGCAGATGAAAGGAAGGATCGACATTTCCTCAGCCTTCCATATGTCAGCATGAGTTCAAGTTTGACACTATGACACTTGTAGTCCATCTGTAACAATTGTCCTTAAAAATGAATGCTTAATATTTTGTTAACTTATCATTGGACGGTTTGCAGCCCCTCTTCCAGCTTCTGTTTCCCAGGTCACTCCCAGTTCCTGGGTATCCCAGGGAGGATCATCTTACAAGTGTTCGCAAATAAGTCTCTTCAGAAGTGGTCTCACTGTGTCATTTCTCTTCTGGTCTGTATCCTTAGGTGTTGGGCACCTGACCCCAGCTAAACATTAGAGTAACCTAGAAAACTGGAAAAGCAGTACCTACACTGGAGGATACCATGAGTTAATGGGTCTGGGTGAGGCTGTAGGCATAGATATGTCTTAAGATTTTCCCAGGTGATTTTTACGTGCAGCCCAAGTTTAGAACCACTGCGTTAGTGTACTGTGCTGAGGCATTCAGTTCCAGGGAAGCTGTGTGAAGGTTCCTGACGGTTGACAACAGGCTGACAGCTGGCCCATCAATGTGTCTTTCCTGGGCATTCTTGCTACTTCTGCCAAATAATGCCCCTTCCCTTGGCACAACCACTTCATACTGGCCCTTCTGTTTCCTGCAGTAGTGCTGCTGATGTGCCAGCCCTTGAGGGACCTAAACTGTGCTTCACCATGCAGTAAGAGGTTGAGCCAGGGTTCAAACTGCTAACACTAAGTCTATTACTGGTGGTCTCTACAGAAGAAAAAGCAACTACAATTTAAGAGAAAAGGCTTACATCAGATAATGTTTTCAGTAAGTACGAGGATTAGAAATGGGCCAAATATGAGAGGAGAGAATCGCTTAACTATAGTGATCATTCTCCCCTCCTGAGTCTGTGTCTGAAGGGGATAAAGCACCACCCAAGACTCAACTAGAGGACCACTATGAACCATTGTGGTATTTAGGGGGAGAACATTCATTCAACAAACTACAAATAATAACAACTTGTAGGTGTGAAGCTCTTAGCTAGGAGCTGAAAATAAAATAAGGAAGACACACAACTTCCTGCTTTCAGGAAAGTCATGTTTGTTTGTTTATATTTTCTAATTTTATGGACAACTTTTAAGTTATTTAGTCAACATGTACATTTGAAATATTTTCATTTAATCTGTATGGGAACATCTAATAGCATACAGTTGCACTTGTTCCCAATGAGATTCAAAGCCTTACTTACAAATAGTCCTCAAAATAAGAACATTATGACATGCCCTGGCAAACTAAAATGTATATAGAAATAAAGTTTTATAAAAATAAATGAATGCTGCTAGTAGGTAGTATATTACTCGGCCCCACCCTTCTGGAAGTTCTGGGAGCTCATTACGTGATTTAGTTCAAACTTTCAATAACCTCATAAAAGAATCCAATCCACAAACTGTTTACAGCTTTATTGAAGGAACTTAACCTTTTTTATTTTATAAAATAGGTAAGAATTCTGAGAGGAAAATAACTGAAGAGAGAAGCAATTGGGAAAAGTCAACACATATAAAGTATTGTAATAAATGTTGTTTTCCAATGGAAAAGAGCCTAAGGTAATTTCATAAGTTATTCATGAAAGTGAGTATCGAGGTCTGTGGCCTATTAAGAACTCATGATCACTTCAACTATCTTGCTCTAAGCCATAAAAATCAACCAGATTCAGCATGTGACAAAAGCTGTCATGGGAACACTTAGTCTACCCTGAAGTTAGCCATCCCTTCATAACAATAGCTGAACTGATCTGGAGCTGGAAGAAAGCCACGGGTGGGGCACCCACCGAAAGATTTTACAAGATGCTACACGTATTGAAAACCTGGTAATAAAAGTATATAAAATTTTAATCTTCAACTTTTCTTTTAAAAAGGATGATAAAGTAAATAGGAAAGTGAGGTAAAAATGTATTTTTAAAAGTGTCAGGAAAGCAATGGATTTTAAGTTCAAGTCAGCTCTTTTGAAGATATTTTAAAACCAAAAACAAACAAGAAATATCTTGACAAATATTACTGTTCATCTCTCTATCCTTAAGTACATGGTCTATTGCTAAGATTGCTAATGCATTATTTACAATAAGGATGAGTCTTTTGATTTCCTATTTTGTAACTTCTAAGTTTGCACAGATATCTGTAATTCCTAATAATCAGGTATCCTTACTTCTCAGTGTCACTTGGCTAATTTTATTTAATAGTTATTTTTGTAGTGGGGATTCACTGGATGATAAGAGGATTGAGACCAAATTTTTAAGAAAGTTTCATTTAATAAAGTTACTATCAAAATAGGAGTTACTTATCATTAACATTTTAAAAGTCCATAACCACTTAATTAGGCTTATAATGCTTAGTGCATATTCTTTATGATGAGGCTAATAGGGGACAATCGGCTTTCATACTAGTTGAGTGAAGTTGTGTCATGTACTGTTTGTAAAAAGAACCATATAGTAGAGCCAAATTTCTATGATGAACTGTCAGTAATCTTCATGCTATATTTGCACACCACAGTTCTCATGAGGGTAATATAATGCATACACCTAGTAGGCACTCACTTGGTGTGTGAGTTGAACTGTTTAAAGCAGTCTGGATGGAACATGCCCCTTGCTCTGGAACGTGCTCTGTCCAGCTATGTCAAGTTCCACAACAATACCAGGAAATCTATCGGCATGCTGACTCTGCCCCTGGAAGCATTCAAGCTGGTTCTTCCAAGCCAGCCTGTGCAGCTTCACATGGCTATATAATAGTAGTTTCATGGCGTGGCCATGGTTCAAACTCGGAAGACCGTTGAGGGGATTCTAATTTTTGGAAGAACCAAATGAAGATAATGTCTCTGTTTACAGCCTGCCTGCTTTTGTCCCACAGTCCACAGTAACAGCTAGGAAAAGCAATGGCAGAAAGAACTTAGTACCATCATTCTGTGAATTTTCTTTAAGATCCAGAAGGGTGGAAATCGGTTTTATCTAAGCTAAACCCGTAGATCAACATACATCAGTTGTGATGACACTGAGCAGAAAATTCAAACACAGTAAAGTGTGTGTAGGTATGACCTCAGCTAGAGTGAGTGTTCTTCTCCTTCCTACTTTAATTCCCCTTCTCCTGAATGATTTGGTAATCTCAAGACAACACATTTTGTATTATTTTCATTCATCCAATTCTCGGGGTATGATGAAATACCCCCTTTTTTCATTCTTGGTTATTAATGTGCATAAAATTGCATATCCAGCACAAGAAGTAGTAATTATGACTTCCCCTTATGAGAAGGTTCTGAAATTATAAGTTAAAAAATTTTTGAGACTCTAAAAGAGAGACTCTAAAAGAGTACTATTCCAACCTCATCTTCAATGAAAAGTATGAGAAAGAGTGAGCCATCGTTTTCTGACACATTCTAAACTTTCACTTTCTCTCTTGGTCCACTGCATTATTTCTAAAGCTGCGGGAAAAAAGGTAAAACTTTAGTGGGTATAATAGTTTGTTGTACACTGACAGCAATGGGTGAAGAAAAAAAAAGGAGATAGTTTGTGTCTGAGAATAACAAATGTATACGTATTTTACAAAAGTGTCTCAAAAACAGCTCAATGAAATAAATGGATTAAAAATTTAAGCCTTTTAAAAAAGTAGTCTGATTCAAAGCCTGAGGAAGGGAGAATGAAAGTGCATAAATCACTGGGTTAGACGGAAAAGTTATCAGAAACTCATTCTGATTGGGTCAGAAGCTTCCAAGGGTGCCTTTGTTGCACTAATTATCTCCCTGTGATTACTTAGGTGTGTTTCTTTGTTCCTGTGTTTAAGAGTGTGGGCTTACATCACATCCTGTTATCAATCATTGTTATAGCCCATAATAGTTACGATGGGGAATTTGGTTTATGAAACAAGGCCTTTACCCTAATTAGCAATCAAGTGAACGGAGCTAGCTTTGGGCTTAAAAATGCTGTGTATCAATATATCATCAACCAAACTCTACTTATTATCTGGTGATCAAGAATAGCATATAGTGGAATCCTTTCCCACGTTTGGCAAAGGCACTGGAATTTGGGGACTATATGCTGATAGACCTAAATGCTGGAAGGGCATCTCCAGAGTTTGAATAGTTTAAGAACTGTGATAAATTCACTTTAATGGGTGTCACCAAGGCTTGAAGTGGAGAGGAGGTTTATAAAGGTTAGTGGATCCAAATCAATGATTTTTAGAAGTGGATAAAAATTACTGCATGTCATATCTGGGGACAGTGAAGTGTTTGTGAGATCGTTAGGCAACTCACATTACAGACACATACCAGGATTTTGATTCAGTAGATCAGCAATCTCTATTCCGAGTTCACTTAAATCCCCATGAATTTATGATCAGGAACATCATTCATTTATTCATGCATTCATTCATTCAGCAGCCATTTTTGGAAAGCCTGTAGTGGGTAAGGCATTCTACTCAGGGTGGAGAATTCAGAGAAAAAAGAGACAAGGCTTCTTCCCATTCAAAATACTCACCATTCTCAGTGACCCATGACTTGAATATTGTTAAGTAGCACTACACCTTTAAAGTATATCTATTTTGATAAGAAATGGGATGGGAGAGGGAGATAGGTACATTTGCTACAGTGAATTTTTAAAAATGCCAACAATAGGGGAAGCTGCTTCCTCCAGCAGGCTTCATTGATCTCATTTAATAAGTATTCCTTTGTTTCCACAGTACCCCCCTTCTCCTTTATTGGCTTTTGGAAAGTACAGGGATGAACATTGTTCTCTCAGACGTGTATTTCAGCTTCCCCTAGTCCCACCTTTTTGTCCCTTTAAAAATATGCTCTATTTTACTTTGAAAGCAGAGATGCTGAAGGAGTTAGAGAAGTGACATGAAAAGCTTTTAAGGAAAGAAATTTCAAAAATGTATTGGCAGCAATGACTCTTACCTACTTTACCTTGACAAAACAAAATAAAACAAAACCCCAAAACAACAACAAAATCATGCCAACATTCTATAAAGCAGTTAGCTCTCTGATCAACAATACAGAATTGGTGACAGTCCCCAATAGCAGAGGAAACTGCTTGTGTCTCTGAGTTGCAGACCTGTGCTAGGTAACCCTGACCACTCTGCTACAGCAGAAGCAGCATGAAAAAAAATAAAATAAAATTTCCCCCAGCCCTTCACATTGAGATTGACCACCTTAAGTGCTTTACCCTCAGAGTAGCAGAAACAGAGCTTGAACTGTCTTTTCATTAACTATCCAAATTATTTAGATAGTAGAGAAATTGCACTTCAGAAGTGTAAATTAGCTTTCTAAGGTTGTTATTGTAGTAAGGTTTATGTGCTCTTCAGCACTAAGGCATCAAAGTAGGCACTGAAGGGACCGATGGAATGAATGATAATTGTACCTCAGCTGCCTTAGATACAGCTGAGGCCAGGCACAACAAGGTAATTTGAGTATTCTGTGACTTCATTGGGCAAAAAGCTATACAATTATTTTTAATTTATTAAGAAGAAATGGACGATTAAATATAAACAAATTTTTACTCTGCATACGCAATCAGAAGTATATTTAATGTTAAGCTAAATACGAATAGACCTAGGAACAATGGGATTCTGTTGCTTTATAATTCTCATTTGTTAGTGTACAAATAATAAGTTCTTGTATTTTACTTGGATGGAAAAAAGACTAAAAGAACGTAACAGGTGTATTTAGAATTTTTCTTTTTTACAAAAAGAAACAATAACTTCCAAGATATTTTTTGGTGTCCACACTGAACTAAGATCTAATCTTAGCTCTCCTTTTAAAATACTTAACATTGAATAACTTATTCTTAATAGAAGTAAAATGTCATTTTTATACAGGATTAACTCTGATGCACATGCTCCTACATAGTATACAATATAATTAATGATTCATATGCTGCAAACATACAATAAAGAAAAAACATAATTTAAAATAGTGATAAGATCCTTGATTTTGTATTCTTGAGCCCACATCCCTTAAAGAGTAGTGCCAATTTTCACAAGAGAGAGCTTGAAATTATAAGAACAAAATTAATTTTAATTCACTTTAACTAAAAGTCTACATATTTGAATATATACATACATATGTATCTTCCCAAGATCATGTTTAGGAAGAGGGAGAACATATAGGAAAGGAAGGAAAACAAACTCCTATTAAATGTCTAGTACAAGTTTATTTTTTATCCTCATGGCAATCCTGGGATGGTGGTTTTATGATCCCTGCTTTAACAGAGGGAGGACTAGAATCTCGAGTTTAAGTAATTTGCTCAGGATTGTAAGGTAAGTGGTAGGAAAAAGAATCACCCTCCAGAGAGTCGACCTAAGTTTTCCACTGTACCTACCTCTAAAACTCTGGTAGGACGTTACGACGTAAAAGCACAGGTTTTTGTTTTTGTTTGTACGTCTGTTTGGTGTGAGGAGATAAGGTTAGAGGGCTGATGATACTCTAGATTCAGTGTCTAGAGACCTAAATCAATCAGTTTCTTTTCTCCCCTAGCATGTGAGTAACCAGAGATGTGAGTAGGAGAAAATTTCATCTTTCTTGTAAATTCTGTTCTAATAATTTAAAGAGTAATAGCTCCAACTCGTGTAACTGATATGATATTAGGAATAGTTCATTTAAATTGTGTAATGTCATCATAGACTCTAAATTTTCAAATTATGTGTTATCTTAATAACTAGTGTCAGAGAAGCTGTATCGTTCTTCAAATTATAGTTTTTTTCCTTCTTTTAAAATGTGATTTTCACAATGGTTTTTAATGGCTTAGTGGGAAGACTGCCATCTACTGAATCAACAATACCTCTTCATGTACCACCTGAATAATTCTCAAAATCAATACTATATAAAAGTTAAAGTTATATATATGTATATAATACATGCAGTTATATATAATATATATATAAAGTATACCCACATATATATGTATGTGTGTGTGTATGTACAATGTTTATGGACTTTACCCATGAAAATGAAATCAAGTGAATAATCAATTTTATACACACACACACACATATAATCAGTATATATGTATGTATATGTATATATATGTGTATAATGATGGTCATCGTGATTTTTCTTTGCGTGTTTACCTGTGACTCTCTCTTAGACCCCAGATATGCAGAAAATGTATTCTTTAGATTTTCAGATATTTTGCTAAAGAAATCTCTTTTGTATAGAATTAGAATTATTCATTCCAAAGAAATTCTAAATGTGAACCTAAATTTCTACATTTTGTCAGGTCTTGCCGTCATGCAATATTTGATGATCTAAAACATTTTTTTTTTCTTTGCTTGCTCTCTCCCTCCTGTCTCGGCTCCCATCTCACATTTCTCTCATAAACCCAGAGGAGGAAAGTATAATTTTTCAAGGTGATTTTTTTATAATTTTTATAATTACTTCAATTTCATTGTGAACACAGGCCCGATTGTCTAAACAAGTCTGTGCTGCAAAGTTGAAAATAATATGAAAGGATGATTATTCAGGACAGTCTATGTCCTTCAGACACATGATTATCCAGTCAAAAGAAAACTTTACTATTTCAGCTTAATTGTAGTTAGTAACAAAGTCACTAATCATGTGGCATTTTTGTGGAATATGTGTGTGCCTGTTTTTTCCCTCTTCTGCTCAGGGACAGCCCAGCTCAGGGAATCAATAGGCAAACAGCATATTCACTCCTTTTACTGAATACTCCATTTGCTTGTTTTTGGTTTCTGGGGTATGTCATTTTTTGAAGAGGAGATGAAAGTTTGCTCTCAGATCTACATTCAGAGGAGTTGTCAAATTAGAACTTATTTTCTTTTCCTTATCCCAGGAGACCAATAAGGAGACAAGTAGGTTTAGTACGGAAAATATTCTATCTATTTGGTTTCATAGATATTACCTTTCACTCTCTTGGTATCACTAGAAAAATTCCATAAAGTTAAAAACATCTGTGTTGGGGGGGACATTAAATAAATGACTGGGTTACCAAAATCTGTCTTTTAATATAAGGTTCACTGTAATCATGATGAGACATAGTATTAAAGCTTGAAAATTATGAAAAAAAAAGACATGAAAAAATTGATAGTATTTCTTCATTCGAATTAGTTTCAATATATGTTTACAATATGTGATAACTAATACGGTACATAATGAAAATATATAGTAACTGACACATAGCATGTGTAACAAAATTGATTATTAACTTGATTTTATTTTCATGGGTAGTTAAGTCCATAAACATTACAGATAGAAGTCAATGTTAAAATATTTACTCCTGTAAAATTTTGTGGCTGCAAAACAATTTTAGCAAAACTCCTATTTGTATTGCTTTGGTTACAAAGGTTACTTATGTTGTAGCTTCCCAGAAATCCCCAAACTTCCTCATATATATCTTTACAATTATAGTTTCCCACCAAAAGTTCAAAATGGGAGAGGAAAAAATAATTGCATTCGTATTCACAGACTTGTTGGAAACCAAGATGTAAAAATAGATAAGATACAAATTATTCCAAAGTAAAGCTATTTTCATTGGGAAAGATGAGACATTTTCCAGGGCAAAAAATAGAAAATATAAATTTGATATGGTTGAAAGAAACATTTTAAAGTTGTTGAATTTTTAAACATGAGTCTGCCAAACAAATATGTTGCCCCAACTATTTAAGTATTTAAACACTCTTAGTATCACTGACATACCTAGGATCATCACATAATTGAAAGAATGACAATCTAGAACAGCAATATGTAAATATATTCAGTTTAATATCTGATTGTTGTTGTTTTTCTTTCATCTGTAAAAATACAGAACTTTGAAGGTTTAGTCCTTGAGGTCATGTTCAGGTCTCTGATTCTATGATTCCATATAATGTCTTGAAATCATCATAAATATCATCATCACCTTTATCTTCAACAGAATCATGCCTCTGTTCCTATCCACCTACTTATAAATAGAATACTCACTGCCCTCTCTAGCAGCTCAGTTCTCCTATGTCAGTTCTTCAATAAATAGAAAGCCAGTGAGTGTTTGTGTGTATTTTTTACCTATGAGAAATGAATGCCACAAAAAAAAGAAAGAAAAAAAATCTAGAAGTCTACAAGTACAAACAGAAGATCAGAAATGTCTCTCTTTGAATGAATGTTCTCTCTCTCTTTATCCTGAGCTTTCATCTTCTATTGGATTGTTCTTTTGGTTTTTCTCAGGGGTTTTATTTTCTTTGTTCTTTTCCATACGCCTTTGTTCTCTGTTTACTGCCCATTTATAGCACAAGAGTTAGGCTTGCAATTATTTTAGCTCCTCCAACATACGTTTGACTTTCACCACCAACGTTTGTTCTTACCATCGCTTGTGTCAGCTTTGCCTTCATGACCCCCTGAGCTGGTCTTGTTTGTGGGACTTGTGGTGCGGGGGCAATTGATGGACCCATCATGTGAAGAAGAATGGAAGTGTGATTTTCTTGTGGTTTGAGTATAGGACTGGAGATTAGGAAATGTGCATGTTTAAACTCAATTCTGCCAGGTAAATAATTTGTCAAAATATAGTTTAAAGTTTATGCAAATATTCTTTTTCTCTCTTCATTGTAAACAGCTATAAATGTTCTGCTAACATATCTTAGTAGGGAGATAATACTAGTTTATTCTACTAAATTCACCAGGTTTCTTAATGTCTCTTAAATTCTATTTGGGGACTAAGGTTACTATGAAGAGTGACTTGGCAGTTGGGGGTGGGGGAGGGACGCTAGTCATAGTTAGTGTCAATCATTCTACTTAAAATTATGTAAATATAACTCTGGGGCATTGATTTTCCAATGGGATTTGTGCTATAACAATAGGTTAATTCAGTCTTGAATAAATCTAGTCCTAGTAACCATATTAACTAAGAAGACATATTTAAACAAATTATCTAAGTCCTAACCAGGCTTCATAATAATGCCAGGGTTAAAATATAAAGGAAATGTGCCCCTTTTGTTTCTTTGACCTATGACAAGGGAGAAAGTTTGATGGAAATATTAATGAGTTTAGCTTTCTGAACCTAGTTCACAAGCAGTGTTTGAAGGAGAAATTAAAACATTCATTGTGTAAGTGGTGAAAAAAATGGGAACTTTTAAATTATGAATAGGGTTAACATCTGTTGGGCAAACTGTTTGCTTAGCCTTATTTTAACATTTCACTTCCTTCACTACCCCCTCTGTCTTTCTCACACATCTGGGAATGTGGTGAGAGTACCACAGAAGTAATTATAAAGCCAGAGTCCAGTTAAGGACCCTGCATTTTCCATTTTTATCCTCTGCTGCAACATAGGGATGTCCCGAGAGTGGCGTGTATGGACTCCACACGAAGAAATGTCTTGATTTAAATTATAAATAAAGCCAAAGTTGCAAAACAAAAGACTTTAAAAAGGCCAATGGACACACACACACACACACACACACACACACACAAACTATGAAGAGTTTATTTAAAACATGTTATTAAAGATGCTAAAATATTTTCATTTGAAGGACAGTGTCTCATCTACAGAGGAGAAATATTTCAGAAACAAGACTTAAAGTTAAAAAATGTTAGTGAAAACAGGTTCAAACAGGCAGGATATAGAGGTTTTCAAGGACGTGGCTTGTGGTGTAAAACAGCTCTGGGTTCCTATCCTGGCTCTGCCACTTCCTGGTGTCGCCTGGGAGCAAATCACATAGCTTTTTAAGGCTCAGTGCCTTCATATGCGAAATGGCAGTATGGTGATAATATTTATTTCATAGCATTATGGAGAACTGAATACCATCATGCACGTGTATGCTTATCATAGTGCTTGACATGTTAGAGGCGTAAAATAAATATTACTAATAGCTGTTGGTCATAATGAGATTGTTGAACGACCATGTTTGCTGATGATATATGGTGACAGCAAGAGAATATATAATAAATACCAATAGTGAAGCTGTGACAATGATTTTTATGATGAAATGAGAAGCCAAGTAGCTTGCCAAATAGCAAATGATGGGACCATACACTGAAAAAGAGTTTTATCTGCTTTTGTGCTGGAATAGTCACGGTTCAGATAAGTCCATTGACTGAGTGAGGAAGCATTCCAATAAGGCATGACAGTAGTCCGTATTTTCTCACAGTCCCCAAATGTGCTACAGTGTTTTAGAATTAGACCTGAAGAGACAATAAATGACTGTGATGGCTCAATGTAAATTAAAGCACCAATCATTCCTTTTCAATCATTCCAGTCTTATCTTCTCCAAAAATTCTCTAGAGGATGCAGGTAAAATATTTTAAAAATGTAAAACTGATCATGGCACTCACCTAGTTAAAAGCATTCAAAAAGTCCCCAATACTGTCAAAGTAAAACCCAAAGCATTCTACAAAGTCCTCTGCAATTGTCCTCATTGCTCCAGTCACAACTGGGACCACTGCCCTACTTCTCTCAGCCCACTGCAGCATTGGCAAGTCACCTGATGTCCTGAGGTCTCCTTTGCTTCTATACCTTGGCTTATATCATTTTCTCCTCTCTGAACACTCTATCTCCAGCCCCGGGATGAGTTAATTACCATCAGTCTTTTAAGACCCAGCCCAACTACATTCCTCCTTGGGGAAGAATTTCCTCTCCTTATTCCTCCTCACTTCTCCCCAGTTGTTGGGGGTACCCAGGTATACGATTCCCAATTCCCCTTCTCTGTGAAAGTGTGTAGAGTTCTCTGTTTACATGCTTGTATTTCCTGAATCCTCCCAGTCAACTGTGGATTTTCAAGGCCATGAATAATGTCTTGTTATCACTTTTAGTATAATCTCAATAAGTACTACTTGAAAAAATGAAATGTTCCTGTGACCCTCTTCTAAACCTGTCTTTTGTATATCAAACTAATGTTCATTGTTTCTGCTTTTTAATTCCTTTGTATTAATCCCAGCCTGCTCCCCAAAGGTAAGACTTCCTGAGCTCTAGGACTTAAAAATGTAAATTGGGAACAAGCCTAAGAAAGCTATGGTGCCTGTAATACATACCATAATATTTAGCAGATGTGTAATTTAGCTTATTTAATCCCAGATTTAAGGAGAACTCTAAATAAAGACCTTAGGCATTATACTTGAAGAGTAGTATCAACATGGCTTTTAACCAAATGTTAGGAGTCTGAGTTTGCCCTTTACATGAAAATATGTGGCATTCATTCATCAAGACCTGTTGGTGTCTCATTCATCATAAAGTGTATTACTGGTCATTGATAAATATGAAATAGTGATAACAATGAGGCTAATCAAAGTCTGGTTTTAGATATAAGTTTGTGTTAAATGGAAAAGCTAACCCCCTGTGTCTACACTAGCATCTGTAGTGTGCCCTCACTGTTCTTAGCTTGAGGACTGCTACACATGACTAAGGGAGGGACCCTTCACAGCAGAATTACAAGGTTTTGTTCACTGTCCTCAGCTCCCTCCCAAACATCTACAATTACTAATGCAAGAAATTTGATTGCAATTTTATTGCACTATCAAGTTCTTAATTTCCAAGTAACATTTTAAAATTTATTTTTTGCACAAACTTGGGTTGCTTTTTGTACCCTTAGAATTGATATTAGGAGTACATATTCCCAATTCTTCAGGTTCTTTAAAGAAAAATAAGATACTTTTATATAAAATACGTGAACATCTAAACTATAGGGGCAAAGGAGGTGGTTCTAACAAGATACCCCAAGAACACCTTTGTTATGCTGAGAGGGCAACTAAATATTTAGCAAGAACGGTTTATTGCCATTGATCTGCCTTTCAATTTGTCTGATCTACAATACCCGTTTCATGTAGTGAAGTCCACGTGCAGAATGAATGTGTTCAGTTCATAGTAACATAAAACTGTGTCCAATTGTATTCCATAATGAGAATAGTCATAAATATGAAGTTAGTCAAGACATTCAATTATTGCCCCCTTTCCTTTGAAGTAAAGTGATATTTTAATTGTCCAGTTGAAAATACAGTAGCTTATTTGTTCAGAATAAATTTGTAACCTATCAGAAGGCCATTCATTGCCTGGGAAATCTCATTTTTCCCCTATTATGCCACTCAATGTGTTTAATCATTAACCTGAAAAGAAGAAATTCAGTTAAATAAAAGAAATCATAAGTCTTCATTGCCATTGCTAAACTATCGCTCATTAATGTGATGATGGTAAGCATTAAGTGGCAAAGATAACTAAATAGCTTTCTTTTTTTCTGAAAAGTATAAGCTTAAGGTCCTCTCTGCAAACTGATGTTAAATTCCAAATATTTCCTTAAAAATAGTAGAAAAGGCTCCCTCCACCACAAGTAAGAGGCAGATTGAAATTAAAAACTTAGTAAAGACTTATCTATAATTTTTGATATGACTCTTTGATTTATTATGTTTCAGAATGCAAGGTAATACAGTTTTGAGACACCAAAAATGTACTTTTACCAAGTTTCTTGGGATGCAAATCTAAATGAAAACAATATTCAAAATCTGGATAGGTGAATCAGACATATTTACTAATTTTGCCTTTGGATTACAAACAGTTTCCAATTGAAAAAAAAAGGAGTGTTGGCCTCATTTATAATAGTTTTATAATGCATATTAAAAACTCATTATTACTGGAAAATCTCGTTAATAATTAAAACTAAAAATCAGATCTCAAGCCTACCTTATCTAAACCAGATTATATTATTATGAATATTAAAAAAACATAAATTACATGCCAAAGGTAATCATAAACCTCTTAAATTTAGATCTTCAAATATTTGGTGCAAGTTTAGGTTACATTCTGGGTGAATACACACCTGATTGACTAATGGGACTTAAACATAATTCTGGCATTTTTGCTCACAACAGCCTACATACTATAGAAGATTTCAAAGATGACAGATTTCTTTTGCTGTCACTATGGGTCCTGACATGCATGCCCATACACATATATGTACAAAAAATAGTTTTTGAAACACACTTATTGGGCACCTTCTGTAGGTGTCAGGTCTAGTGTTAGATAATGAGAAAATCCAAATGAGTAAGACACACCTTTTTCCTTGAGTTCAGTGTAGTGGGGGGCACAGATATCTATATGGGGAGAGGAGAAAGACATTGTAAAAACACACATGAGAATAAAAATTCAAGGCTAACTTTTATGTATTCTCTTAATTACTTCATTTCCACAAATGAAACGTCCTCTGCCCTTTTTGTATAAATAGTGAAACAAATACTAAATTCTGCTTGTCCTTGTAGGCAGCTGGTGAGAGCTCTCTAAGAGATTACAGATCAGTGTCTTTAGGTTTCCTTTTGAAGCCAGGTTTAAACAAAAAAATACAAGACCATAGATAGATACTACAAATGTTTGAGGATATCTGAATACTCCTTTTCACATACTCTCCTTCCCATTGTTCCTGTCTTCTTTCCCTCTGAATGGTTGCTTATTATACATATTTTTATATATCTATATATGGAGAAGATAGGCCTGAAAGCATTTTATGAAACATAAGATACCACGAAAGCCACAAGAAGAGAAAAAAAGCTTAAAATAAACAAAGCTAGAACTAAATTTTCATATTTCACATACAGTAATTCAAGTGCCTCGGGTGAGACGGAATGGTAATAGAGCAGGTGAAAATGCAGAGGAATTGTGGCTGTCAAAGTACAGGGACTTTTTGAGAAATGGAAAACTTGCTTGTGGAAAGATCATTTAGTATGTTGTTAAGATAAAAGTGCTAACATTTCAGTATGTTCAATGTGGGGAAATGACAACATATGTTTCATAACCAGTTACTTCTATTTTATTTAACATGATTTATTGTGATTTCAAACAACACTTTTTCGCATTGCTTTAATAAATCTTATGTGATTTGAAAGAGGCTATCCAGTGTGGGTTTATAAACCCTCTCTTTCCAAAGCTACCCCTTTTGAACCTTATTTGGAGGGGATTGTGAGTGAGTGTGTGCAGAAGGGAGATGGATATAAACATGTTTTGCTAAGCAATTTCCCTTTAATTAAAAATGTGTTTTGGATTTATATTTATTTACACTTGAATTATCAAAATGTTCCCTTGGAAGAATTTTTTCCCTTTGAGGCATCTTAACTCACCCTCCCGGAAGCCACATTTTGCCATAAGTAGAAAAACTCCACACCAAGAAGCTGGAGTTTTGTTCCAGACTCTAACCCTACAATTTTGTGTGGGTTTTAAACTTGGCATGATGCATGAGCCCATCCCTAATCACAATCCATAATAGTACAGTGTGTGACAGTGGGAACAGAAGAAGGACTCTCCTGAAATATACCAATAAATCCACACAGGATGGTTGTCTGTGTTTCACTGTTCCCTTTGCCAACTGATCCCAGGGAAGGCTTTTCTCCAACCAGATCCATCTTTGTCCCCAAGATATTAGATAAACACAGATCTTGAAGCCTGCAAACAATGCATCTCAGACTTTCAAATGACTGGTCTAATTACAGGGATGTTCATCCCACTCACTGCTCACCATTTGTCCTAAATGCACAACTCGCATATCTTGCTTTGATTTTTGGGACCTGGAGCGTATTCCATCTATGATATTTCCACGCAGTTGCCTGCATGACCTATTGGGTTCTTTATCTAACAGACACCTTTACTTACACATTTCCCTTTCACAAAAGCAGGGTGTAAAACAAACGTAACAGGATTTCCACTTGGACCCATGAAGTTGGAGCTTCTTTCATTATCTTGCCTCTTTGTTGGGAAAAAAGAAAGTTTTTTTCTGAGTCATCCCAATTGAGGCAAACATTCACTTTTCTACTGTTAGTCTTTGATGGAGGCCTAGTTAATCTTGACAAAGGGTCTCTTAACTTTGCTAGCTTTGCTTCCTGTAAATGTGGCACAGCCGGTCTTTGAGATAACAGTGTGCTTCACCCCAGAGGATGGCCTGAGGCCCTCGGCTTGGTTGTCACCCACAACTTCTAAACCACTGTAGGTCACAGCCCGGGTCTTTTGCTGCATCTAGTGGCACATGTGGAGAATGCCAAAGCATCAAAACAACGAAAGCAATAAGAGTATCTTTAAAAGGTATTTGTTAGCACTCACCCCATAGACTTAACTATTATTTAAGGGAAACGTTATAATTGTGGTGAAATTATAGATTGCCATTTTTCTCAGACTTCCTACAGTTAACCTCTACCCATTATACACCTATATTTGGACTAGTCCACTGAGCTACTTGGAGGAAGGCCATTAGCTCAGTGCTTACAACTGGAGTTATAAAAGAAAAAAAAGAGAAACTTTTATGATAATTCTTATTTCATAAAGTGTCATGTTATTTATAGAAAAATGAGACAGTAAAGTATGCTTTCTTTTCAATCTGGCCTTTACTGCACCATGTAATTTATGGTAATATAATAAGTGATTTGAAAATAAAGATTTGAGACAACATTTCAGCATTAGTGTTTTTAAGACAAAACAAACATTCAAAATAAAACCTAAACCACCAATGTGAACTCTATCATTAAATGCCTACTTTTTGCTAAATTTGTAGTTATGGCAGCTCAAAATCTCAAACTCTTCAATTGTGACCTCTTGCAAAGTAAAAATAATTGTATTATTTTCTGTGGTAGTAAAGGCATTATGGCTCATTATATTTTTTCTCCCAAAAGTCCAAGTGCATTTGCCTCGGCTGCTATTAAATGGGATTAATGAACTTAGAGGAATTTAAATAACAGTGTGAGATTTCAGAGATGAACAAACTGCCTGTAATATTTCAGGCTTCTGACTCTGAATTATTTCAGCTTTGTCTCATCAAAGCTCATTGAATCTTATTCCATTGTACATTTATAAATCAGTGTGAACTTTTTAGCTTGCGTGAAATAAATTCAATTCAAAAGCTCCTTTCCTGCCCCTAGCATGCAATCTACTAACACACTATTGTGCCAAATATAAATGTGTGAAATGCCGTAAATAATAAATGCCAGACAGTTCAACTGAGATCATTAATGCTATGAAACAACTCTCACCTTCATTCATTATTTTTTCTGTCACTTAAGAAGAGAACACTGCAGGTCTCAAGGCTCATGGTATGCTTTAAAATGATGAAGAGGAGAAATCCCTAAAGTGAAGGACATAGCAGAAGACGACCCTACTCCTCCCCAGATTCCCCTCTCTTTACCACCTTGTCTAGATGGGTCATTCTAGAATGTTTTTATAGCATTCTCTGCTCATTTTACCTTTGAACCCTTAAGTTGTTCATTTGTTTTGCCAGCTTTCTAGATCTTATTCCTGATCCTACCTCTACAGTCAAAGAACCCTCATTATGAAGGCAAAAAGACTGTGCCTCATACCCCATTTTTAGGGGTAAAATTATTTCCTGTTACTTGCATTTAATGAAAAAGTAAGACTTCTAGTTATAAATTCAATTAAAAGTTTTGCTTTTGTATGGATGCTAAAGCAATCCTAGCGCCATCTTAAAGTTATGCACTCATGATCAAATTTCTCCTTCAAAATCTATTCTGGGCCAAGATGCTGCTTTCTCCTCTTGAGGTGCGCCAGAAATACCTGTTGAATTCAATTGAATTGGAAAGGAGTAGTATCAATTAGTGGTTCTCAAATTTGAGCACACACCAGAAACACCTGGAGGGCTATTAAAATAAGATATCTGGGTTGGATTCATTAAGTCAGGAGTGAAACCCAAGAATTTGCATCTCTAACAAAAATCCCAGAATTTGCTGGTGCTGCTGGTCTGGGGACCACATGTTGAGAACCTGGGTGCATGGGGAAAGGGGGACAGATAACTCCTAGAGCTCTCAATTTTTTGTTTCTATGTACAGAAATATGCAAAATGTTCATGGTAGAAATTAGAGGAAATCTTGTCTTTTGTGACTGAATGGTAAAAGATACTTTGAATTTTTTAAGAGCATGTCCTCAAAAGAATATATTTGAATCAATATATTCTATTGGTTTATTATTTCAATAAATTAATACTCAGATGAAGAGGGAGCTCTGACTACTATATGGATTATTGCAGAAAAGAAAACTTCAAATACTCTAAGGAGCTTGAAGAATTTGCTTAATTATAGAGTTCTTTAATGCAATTCCCTCACTGTGTGTGTGTGTGTATGTTTTAATGATGCATGAACCTTTTGTGTGTTCTCTAGTGGTTAAAAGCAGGCAAGTGTAAGGAGATATTAAAATTTGCAGCACTATTCAAGGTATTACACAATTTCTGTATTAGATGTCTCAAATAACTAACTGAATCTAATAAACTTTAAAGAAACTACATTCAAAGTCAAAGATTTTGCCTCCATTGTCCATGCATGTTAAATGTGAACTTTCTTGGGTTCTCTGGGCCTGTTGGAAAGTCAAGCTCTTCATTGTTAAGCACCCCTGAATTACCTTAATTTGCCTTTGTGAGTTGCCCTGTGAAAGCTTCCTGTCATGAATTTGATTCCAAATACTAGAACGAACTCTGTGAATTAGGTGCAGTCTAGATCTTCGACCCCCAGATCACGATTCATACTGTAAAATGGATTAACCAAATAAACCCACACATTTGGATTATCCACTTACATAGCTCCAATTTATGAGATTAATAATCACAACACATATTTAGCGCTCAAGGCATTCAGTATTACTCAGTGGGCTCCCATGAAGGAACACTGGTTCCTCAGCTTTTAGGTTGAGTGTCCTCATTGGTCTAAATATCTGAAACAGTTAGTGTTGTTTCAAGTTGCCAGATAATCCACATGTGCTTCTTGGATACATCTACAAATAGTTTCAGACCAGCTGTCACTGACTTCAGTGATATAAGAAGAGCCCAACCTGAGCAGAAATTCCTAAAAAACAACACCAGCAAATCTGGCATCACACAAAGGCCTTAAAGATTATTTGTATAAAATTTGTGAAGCCAAGGATTGAGGATGTTGTCCATAGAAACTGCACCCAAGTCACCTTCTCACCCCTTATCTCACAATGATATAAACTAGATTCAAAATAGTCAAACAATGAAGACCCCAAGGTGTTTTCCTAAAGTCTTGCTACTCAGGGTGTGGTTGGTAGGTCTGCAGCACAGCATCACCTGGGAGCCTACCAGAAATGCAACATCTAACAAAACCAGAACCTGCCTTGTAACAATCTCCAGTAATCCATATGCACATTGAAGTTTAAGAAGCATATTCTAAAGCATTTGTTCTCAAAATGTGGGCTGCAGACCACCTTACGCAGCACCACCTGGGTTGCTTTTTAACAATTCCTATTTTATTCACCATCTGGGTCCCATTTAGATCTCATTCATGAAAATTTCTGAGGGTGATGCCCAATAATCAGCATTTTTTATAAGTACTGAAGGTTCTTGACACTCAAAATGTGGTTCAAAGATGGACAGGATCAGCATTACTTGGAGCTTGATAGAAATCCAGACTCTCAGGCCGAGCCTCCAACCTGCCAAATCAGGACTTGCATTTTAGCAAGAACCTCAGGTGATTCCTATGCACATTACATTTGGAACTTCTATGTGCACAGGTGAATCTTGTGGATACTAAAAAAGTACTTTTCTAAACTACATAATATTGGTATATGAATGGGAAAAACAAAACAAAAATTTTGTGATGTTCAGTCTCCTGTAGCTTCAAATGGAAAAGAAAAGCAAAGAAATGCACTCAACAACCAGGCCCACTCTTAACAATTGCAGGGCTTCCCAGACACAGACAATTTAGGCCCATATACCACTGGTATAAGTATTTAAAGGTTTTAAATCAGGCAAAACAACTATATAATAAAATATTCTCTGTCCTCCTGGAAGGCCAGCTTTTAAACTTTTAGACTCCTTGGTCTCCAGTGCAAGAATGTGGCAGAGCAGAGAAAGCCATCCCCAGCCCCTGGCTGCATTCTGCTTCATTTCCCTTTGCAGTCCCAGCTTTGACCCACCCATGAGGCCTTAAGTACACTTTCCAGGACGCACAATCTACACTTTGGCGATGCCTGGGCTTAGGTAGAGGCTTGGACGCTGACAACATGGTCTTCATCCAGGAGAACAGATCCAGTAAAGAGGCTTGTGCATGCCTTGGATGCTGGCAGTATCTTTCAGGAAGGCAATTTCAGCTTCAGGTACTCCAAGTGTTCTTAGAAGAGAAGACATATGCTCTGGGTGGCATGTCCCCTTTCCACAGACAGCTAAACCAGTGGAGAAGGATTAGACTAGGAACTGGTATGGGGCCCAGATGGGGGCTCCTCTTCCTTCAGTCGGAGGGGGTGATGCAGCTAACTAGATGTGGTGACTTTGCTGGTGACCTTCTTATACCAGAAGGCCACATGGAATCTGGCTAAAAGAATGGGATCTGAAATAATGCTTATCTAGTTTCATATCTTAGATCTAACACTTACTCTGTGTGACTATCAGCAAAAGTCACTACTCTCAGTTTTGTGGGTCAATAGATGAGGTAATACTGAGAAGACATTATAGGATTGTTGTGAGAATTAAATTAAATTTTGCATTTAGAGCAATTAGCACAATGCTTACAACATATAAACTCAATGAATGCCAGGTATTACCATAACAGATTTTTAGTCTTCCCAACACCACTACTTGGGCATGGCTCATACTGACAAAAGCATTTTAATATTTATAAATCACCATTTATGATCATTCATGTTTTAAATCAAAAAGGCACCTTTGTTCATAAGTAATGAATGGGGCATTAGGAAATTTTTAAGTAGAAGAGAAAAATCATGCTTTTAAGGCTGCTTGTTTCCGTGGTTGTGAGAAAATGGTCTGATATGGGTACAAACCAATGCGAGGGAAAGCAATTAGGAGATGAAAAAGAATCAGACACTGAGTTAATTAGTGGGACGGTAAATACAGGGAGGAGCCCAATTCTGGAAATGTGGCTAGAATGGAAACTAAAAGAGTGGTACGTTTGAATCTGCAGAAGGAGGAAGTAGATAATTTTAAAAAGGAGGTAAAAGACCACAGAGTGCTGAAGAGAGGTTGAATACAATGAGGAATGAAAAACTCACCTTTGAACTTTGCAATAAGGAGGTAATTGGTGACAAATTGCATTTGAGTTGGAAGGAATGGTTAAGGAAGAAAAAGAAGTTGAGTAGTGTTATTTTTTTTTCAAGAAGTCTAATTCTAATTTTTCTAAAGAAAAGAAGAAAGGACAAAAACAAACAGCCTCTTCAGGGGAAGACAGGGCCAAGAGAAGATAACATGGTGTTTTGTTGTTGTTGTTGTTGTTATTTGTTTGTTTGTTTTTAGGTGTGTGAGAGGAGAGCCTTCATCTTATATATACAAGCCCTCTACTTCTATCAAATTTGATGCTATTAAACACTGGGAAACATTAGAAAGATAAAAGGAAAGATTCAAAGAAAAGGGATAAGAAAAGGAAGATTATAGATGGCACAATAGCACCCCAGAGAACACAGAGGGATTCTGACCCTTGTAGTGCCGAAAACATGGGATGTTTCAGAAGGTTGTTCTAATTGATTGTATTTACTCTGTAAAAAAAATAAAGAAGATCATCTGTTGAGGTTAAGGAGGGTGGGAATGGAGCAAGGGACAGGCAATCTTCTACAGAATGTTAGGCAAAACATAAAAATAAAATAAAAATGAAATACACCTAACAGGTAAATATCCACTTTGAATTTGGTTATCTGGATATAGCTGGATGGACAGGCTTTTATATAACATTGATGGTGTAGATAATTGCCCCATATTTCCACTGTCTGGGTAGATACTACTTATGGATTTTAGATGTTTCCCTAGAGCTATGAGCTGTCACCATAGTTCATGCCTTACAATAGAAACTAAACAAGGCTTTTGGAAAGGGAGAAGAAATGTTTTGCATCAAACTTCATGACGTGCCATACTGCTAATGCGTTTTGAATTCCACACTCCAAAACATCTGGCAAGGCTCCCATGATTCATACATCCATTGAGAGCTCCTAGCTCCAAATTTAGTTAAGTAAATTGTTGAGAATGTGTTTTAATTATATAAACGTGAGTTCCAAATAAGTCCAAATACTCTTGGAAATTTCAAACATGAATCCCATAAATAGTTTTAGATTTTGCCTGTAAGGCTCTTCAAGGCTAAACGATTATTCAATGATGATTTTAGTACAAAGAACATACCATTGAATTGCTGTGCCTTTAACTACTGCGAACATTGTTTGCTTACAGGAAATTTCCGTAATTGATAATTGATATTTAGTATGCTTATTTCTGCCCCACAAGGAAATATGTATACACTCAAAATATTTTGTTGTGTTTTGAGTAAATTTTAAACCTTGAAACTTTTGGCACTATGCCTAGAGTAATTGTTTCCTAGTGAAACATTTTCCATAACAATAATTACATTTGAATTTATGAAAGTGTTAAGGACATTTTAACATTAAAACAATAATTAACTACAAGGAAGCTAATTTTAAATTTGCTCTAAATGTTCAATTTCTACATTGTTGTAAATTTATTTATTGAGAGACCTAGAGCAGTGCTTCCTAAATTTTAATGTGTACAAAAATCCCCTGGAAGATACTGATAAAATGCAGATTTGGCTTCAGTGGGTCTGGGTGGAACCTGAGGTTCTGCATTTCTAGCATGCTCCCAGTGATGCTGATGCTGCTGGTCTGCAGACCATCTTTTGAGCAGCAAGGATCTAGAGTCTTCCAGAATGTGCAGCTTACAGATATTTTAAGGGATGTGTTTTGGGTCTACCCTTCAGCCAAATAAAATAATAAAGAACAGCCGATTCTACAGTTTAGCATTGTTCTGATCAGCAAATGTTGTTGATTTGGATATTTTTTCTGGAAGTGGCAACTTCAAGTAAGCATTATTGAACCTTGGACTGTCATGTTTCACTATTATTATTAACCTCACTTTTTAGTGATCAAAAAACTCTCCCAGCATTCTTTGTGCTGGAAAGCAAGCAGCTCCTTCATTAGAGACACTAGAGAGGTTATTCAGAGGGAAATGAATCCAACAAAATGTCTAAGATAACATACAGTACATTATTTCTTTCCATCACAGAAGTGAAAAGGTGTTCCATGAATCCTTAGGCATATTTCTAAGAAGTACTTCTCAGCTACTGATTAAAACTGGATTTATAGGCAAGGCTACAAGCATGATGTGGCCCCTGCCTAGCCCTCCAACCTCTGTTACTCCTCACTCCAAAGACAGAGAGACACCAACCTTCTTTCAATTTCTCCAGTGTGCCTAGGGCCTTTGTACTTGCTGTTTCCTTTGCCTTGCGCACTTTTGGCACTGTCGACTCCAAATTCCCAAACTCAACACCCAGTTAACTCCTGCTTATGCTACACATCTCAGTTCACAAGTCAATTCTCTCCCAGGGCTTCCCTGAGCCCCCAGCCCATGCTAAATTCCTTCTTGTATCTTTTTCCAAATCAGTTAACGTAATTGCCAATTATACATTTAGTTCTTTCCTTATTTAATACTCCCAACCAAACTAAAAGCCCCGTAAAGGTAGGTTTGTTTTGCTTTTCACTGTCGCTCCATGCCAAGCACATTCCTGGCACATAATTGGGCTCTCAGAGTAAACAGTTGAGGAAGGAAAGCCTAGGGTTTCACTGCCCTATCGTGTGCTTTGTTCTTGTCATGCAGCCCACTGACAAGCATTCCTAAAGCATTTGCAATAGGCAAGGACCTCAAAACTGCACTGTGGTTGTTAACATCATAGAATTTTAGAATGAAAGGGTTAAAAGGGTTTTCCTAATATAGAAGGCAAACCTGAGGCAGAAAGGGCTGACTTGCTTAATATCACCCAATTAGTCCCTCCAAGGGAGACTAACACATAGATCCCATTCTATAACCCCACGGTCTTCCCCGTAGCATAGGTCTATGATATCCCAGAGGAAATATCTGTAAATACACACAAAAAGATTATTTTATCCTGCGTCAAGACCCACTGAATATTGAACTACACAACAGTGACAAGTAGCCAATAACTATCGTCAAAGGTGAATTTAGACTGCCAACATAAGATATCAGGATTTTCCTAAATTTATGTGTTTTAAAAAAATTTTCCCAGACTGGTGTCATTTGAATCTTAACTCCCATCAGTTCAGGACTCCTATAGATCTATATCAACATTATGATACAGCCAAAGTTAGTTTTGAACTCCTTTATATATTTTTGATGCCTGAGTTATATACATATATACAAACATACGTGTGTTGGGGGCAGTGGGGGTTAAGAGTTCCTTTAAACTTGTTAGTGCCTAAGGGCCTAGGGGATCATATCAGTTCCTTCTGGAACTTCACATATTATATCAAAATAAATATCATTTACAAACTTTGGTACCAAAAGAGAGAAAGTCAGAAGGTATAACTTTGCCTGAAAGTGGAATTCATTTATCTATCTTTTCTTCTTTAAGAGATTTTTGAAATTTGAAATTTATATTACGTACCCATTATTTAATTCATGATTTGCTTTAGCATCCCTGGAAACCCCATTTCCCCAATACAATATAAAATGAAATAAAAAATCATGCAGTAAGGCTTATTTTTATCCATGGTTAATCCTAATAATGAGCATTCAGAAGGTTCAAAGATGCTGATGAGGGGAACATGTGAGTTCCACATATGAAAAGCCTGTGAAGAACTTGCCAAGGCTTCATATGTCACTCCATGACAACCTAATATTAATGAATACATTCTTGAAGGGGAATTCTGAATGAAGCGATGGTTTTTATTAATTTCTAAAACTGCTTTGGCCTAGTGAACCATGGGCTTTGATTACAGAAGGTAGGGAGCATGGGCTCCAGCCCAAATGCTGTCAAAAGATAAGAAATGGCTCCGACAGACATCAATCTGTTACTGTTCACAGGGCTGTCTCTTCCCCTCCTTCTCCTTCCAGTTATTAAGCAACAGTGTCAGTCATGGACCCGTTCCTCTTTTCTCTTTTTATTAATGATTTAACATGGATATGTCATTACTGCTCTATACATCTTTATGCAGATGGCACGACTGTGCATTTTAATGGCAAATCTGTTTCTCACTTAACTACTGAACTGCAAAAAGACTTTGGCAGACTGGTTCCAGGAAAACAAACTGGTTTTAAAAGCAGCAAAAACTAAAACAATGCTTTTTGGCTCTACTGCTCATCAGAGCTTGAATAGTGATGACTTTAAAAGCCAGAATGATTTGAGAAATGGTTTATTAGAGATAATTTTAAAATATTAGGTTGAGTGTGAGTATATGCTTAAGACTATATTACATATTGTTTTTTGAAGAGGTAGAAGACTTAACTATAGAAAAGATTTCCTTGATTTTTTTGTTACAAAGTTGTTTTTTAAACTCTATGTGATATTTCTCATTTACTAATTAATACTAATGGAAATTTTTCTTTTATTCAGTTTTCTGAAGACCAAACATTACAAAATAAATTGATTTTAAGAATCTTACTGTTTAATATATATACTCAACAAATGTAAATTGTATCTGTTACAGTAATTTCTAAGAATGGAAAGCATCTGAAACAAATGTAAGCTGGGCTGATTTTGTTCACATGAAATAAGTAGCAATTTATATCCTAATCTATATAAAATAATTTGAAAATATCATACTTTGAAAAATCAGCCCACCATGATGTGTACTTTTCTCAGTCTCTGTTTCTTTCTTCCTGTCTCTCTTCTTCTTTCTCTTTGTATATTCCAAATATTTTAAAAGTATATTTTAATTAAAAGTTTTCTTAAAACCCATAGGTCTTTCTTAACTGTATATATTGTACATATTGGTTTTTGTCCTTTTGTTAAAAAGAGTATTAACTTTTGGATAACAATGGCAATGTTTATTCACTATAGAAAATATGCGGAGAGGGAGAGAAATAAACCCTGCATAATCTCACCACCCAGAGTGCGTTTAATTTTCTTTACTTTCTGCTTGTATAATCCACACAGTTTAAAAGCATCAGAAAGATGCTTTAAAATAGTATCATTCAAATAAGTTAAAACTGGAGACCCTTAATGATCACTTAGCCCAGAGATTTCCAAACTTGTCTAATTTTGGGATTCTTTTATTATATAAAAATTCAATATGAAAGACAAATCAGAGGATCTGTCCTACTGATAATGGAAAAACCAGCATCATATCTGCTAATTCTATCCCCTCCTCTCTTTTCCCATTTCTAGGAAGAACAGTTTGAAGTCACCTTTCTAGCTCAGTTCCCTTATTTTACAGATAAGAAAAACTATTTCCAGAGTAGTTATAAACTTGTCCAAGGTAACACAGCTAATAAAAGAAAAACAAATACCTCTGCCAGATGTGTGCCAAGTATTCATCAAAGCATTATATTAAGATGAGATTCTTACTCCCAAAGCACCAAAATGGTAGGGAAGATTGACTGTTTTCAAAGGGTGGAATGCATGGATGATAGAGACAAGAACTGGAGGGTGAAAAGAGCACAAAGGGATGGGCCCGATATCAGCTCAATTGATTCAATTGGAAAACCAAAACTTTCTGGCCAGTATCTGGTTTTGTAAAGGCGTGACCTGAAAACCATCAAATATTTATACTATTTTCTCCCTGTTTTCATCTAACTTTTGACAGATAAAATCAACATTTGCGGGGTCGGAGTCTATCTATGGAGTGGGGGAAGGTTATGGAACACACGACCATTTTAAAAACATTTGTGCTTATTGTAGCCTGAGTTTGTATGAAGCCAATACACCCTGAAATTACATAAAAGATTTGTTTCATTTTTTTCTCCTTTGGGCTTTGTGCATATAATAGTCAATGTTTTTCTGTGTCAAACACAAAAATGTAATGAACATAAAATCAAGATACAGTTAGCCTAAAATCATGGGATTTTAAATATTGAAAAATAATGCAGGATAGAAAGAAAAACCCTTCAAAAGTTCCCACAGAAGGACAATCTCCTAGTATAGCAAATATAATTAAAGTATGTTACATCACAGATTTTAAGTCAACTGAATTTTACTCCATTGACAGGTTAGCATGAATATCTTTGAAGATGAAAAAAATCGTTGCTTGTTGGGAAAAAAAAAATTGGGAGTGGGTAAGGTATTAAGACTTCTAATCTAATGAGGAAGGCATCAATCCTTACTCATATGATTGCTGGCCACAACTCGTCTTTATATCAACTACCTTAGAATGTGCATGGCAGCATCTATAAATATAAATCAGAAAGGAGTTGTTTCCACAACAGTGTACATATTTCTAAAAGCATCACTTAAAGCATTCTTTCATGACAAAGCTTAAGTAACTTTTGTTTTATCATAAATAAAGGGAACGCAGGACAAATTCTTGGCACAAAGTTATCTGTCAAAAAGTAAATGTTGTTTGTTATCATGAGTGATTTATTGCCATTATTATGATTTTCAGATGCACAGAGTTAGTTGGTCTCATCTTTTTATGGGTTACACTGACTTCTACTCCTTCTCCTCCTCAACTTGTGCCATGGAAACTATGCAGTGAAATAAATCTCAAGGGGATAATAGTGTGATGAATTGGGTTTGCAAAATGCGTTGGGTTTTTTTTATTTCCACATATATATCACTCCTTCCTGATATAAAAGAAAATAATTGGCAAGATTAATGTTCTAAGTCTGTAAGTAATTTTTTCCTTTGAAAGTTCAGTAACTCATGAAATGTATTAAAAGTATTAATTTAACACCTACTGTGTGCCAGGAACTGAGGGTACTAAGGATCTGGCAACAACAACAACAACAACAAAAACAGGCTAAGCCACTGTCTTCACTGTGCTCACCTTCAAGTGGAGAGTCTGACAAGTCAACAAACAAATATTATAAATATATCCATAAGACACTAGCAGCAAGTACTACAAGAAATCAAGGAATATAAAGGCAAAAATAATAAATGAACAGGTTGAACGTTATTTTCTGTTAAGTCTGGTCAGAGAGGCCAGATTTCTGAAATAGAGCTAGTTTAAGGAAAATAAAGCACTACCATAAGAAACTAAATATTATTAATATCTTGAGAAATTGAAATTAACACAACAATAAGAGAAGGAATGCCATCAGAATGCTTTCTGAGGGAGTGCACTCCTTGTTCCAATAGGAATTTTAATTTTAATTTTTATGATAAGAAAACTGCCATTTTGAAAAGGCCTTTGTGAACATTCAATGCCTTCACACTGATCTGTCTAGTAAACAAAGGTTATGCATTACTACATCATTTTTAATGTAAGGCATGCATGATATTTAACCCTCAGTTTCTTAGAGTGAGCATCAGTTTTTAAAATGAGATGGACAGCCTAATTTGAGGACAATTTTAGAAAGACTCTCAAATATATCACTGTAATTCATACATTTTTCTGGAAGTTCCTTCTAATAGTTAACATCTTTCATGTTGTAATTATGTAATGTACATATAATGCATATAATGTATAACATCATGTTATAGTTACATAATATACAAATATTTAAACAAATGTCTAAAATGTAGGTTATGTGAATTATTTGCACTATGCATATTTTCTCCTCTGATTAGGAAACTGCCATCAATGTTAAATTTAGAATTTATCCTAACAGACGAAATAAAATAGAATTTGTCATAATTTAAATTTTAATTTGTTCATCATATATACATATTAGTCTATACCCATGAATGTATTGTTATAAATTACATGCACATTTGTTTTTTGTTTTAAAGAAGAATCATCCTGGATTGGTACTTTGTTTTAGCTAGAGCTTGTTAGCATAGATACCATCAACATCTAGTGAAATCATCTTTAAGGGATCTGGATTTATGATATCTGTGGCGTGAGAGTCATACTGGCCAACATCCAGTCATGTCATTAAAATTTAGAGGCGGATCTTCTGAAATGAGAGAATAAAATCTTCTTTGTGTATAAATTGTTTTATTAGATAATGTGTTGATACTGTAATATTTCAATTCAGGTAGAAGGCATTTTAATTAATATGTGGATTAAAATACCTATAAATTTTAATGAAGATGAAATCTATTCCTTATCTAGATGCATCTGAGCTAGGCAACAGATGGAGCAGGTCCTTGAACCAGACCTTGAATCAAGACCACTGCTTAACCTGACACTTGCTTAGAGGTATAGGCTTATTAAAATCTCTGCTTCAGGACTCCAGTAATTCAACCTAAGTGAAGAAAAATAAAATTTAGTATACCTGAAATTAACACTTTATTCCAGCAAATTTGAAATAGCAATATGTTAGAGACATCTAGCCCTAAGAAAAACTTGATGATCTTGGCACCAAACTAATCCTTTGATGTCTCATTAATATGTCCTGTACCATAACTCTGGATATGGATTTTTCTCTATCTTCTAGCAACTGCGCAGCATGAGATAATTTATCCAAATTCTTGGGCTTGGGCCGAAGATGCTTTTGCATTGTTCACAAGTGGCCAATTTTATTAGTTCATTCTGTCACTTGTGTCAACTGGACCTATTTTCTGACCAATAGGTTAGAATATAAGCAGATTAGATTAATCACTACAGTCTTTTATAACTCAAAATATTAATCAGACTATTCTGACTAGTGAATATTTCATAAAGGCAAAAGATTAGGTTTTATATTTTCCAAGTCCTACCTTAATGTTCATTGTTCTTTAAAAAATAATTACATTTTAAAAATAATTGTCTAAAACATAAATGAGTTACTAAGGGACTCAAACACATGACAGATAATTTTTGATGCTGGTGGAAGGGATATGATAAAAGTCAAAGGCTTGGAGTCCTCAACAGAGAAATAATTGGTCTCAGAAATGGCTTTAATTAAATGAAGATTAGTAAAATGCAAAAAATAAAAACCAGATATTTCAAGGTAGTCTAATATTAACTAATTTTTGAAACAAATGCATCTAATATTTTAATGTCAGGATAACCATGTACTGAAGAACATATGATACTGAAAAGTGTTCTTCAAGGTTAATTCCTTTGTCTTTCAAAATGTCTTATCTGTAGGCTTCTCTCCCCTTCTCATTGCTACAAACCTCCAGCTAGGACTTCCTCCTTATTTCACACCTGATCATTGCACCCACCCACCAGTCCCTCCAAGTCCAGTAACTGCTAACACATCTATTCACCTAGAATTACATAAAATACCACTTTAATTGTGTTACTTCCCTCCTAAAATGCTTTTAATGTAAACTCACATCTGACCAACTTAGACTAAATGCAAACACTTTAGATTGCTTTCATAAAGAATGTTAGTCTCATTTGTCTGCTCAACTCTTTGAAGTCCACGTACCATGATCACTCATGCCTTGCTGCCTTCACTCATCCCAGTTTTCCTAAGAACATATTTTCCCCCTTTTGACTATCCCAAGTCCAGTTAAATTCACCTTTAAATTCCCGAATTAGATACTTTTAAGCATGAAACATTCTTTGAATTCTCTTGTCTTCATTTCCCTTCTTCATTCCTTTATACCGTATTGAATGAACCTGCTTTGAATGTCTAGAACAGAGGTGAAAAACTCAAATACATACAGGAGCCAAGAGCTAGGTAGGTTACACAAATGAGTGAAGAAGGCCAGAATAGAGTAGTGTGGAGGGGAGATCATGGCAAAGCAGTGTACGTATTGTACCAAACTGGGATAGCTCCTACTCAGCTCTAACCAACTGTTGCAGTATGAGAATGCCCACTGATTTTCCAAAATGAAATTCAAGAATCCAGATATTTTGCCTGAAGTGTCCCTATGTTTAAAACACTATGGGCCAAACAAAACATGTCTTCATGTCTGCAGGTTGAATTTGACTGCAGGACCACCATCTTATGGTCCTTGGAGATAGAGCATTTATACTCTGTATTGCATGATAGAGTATGTACACACACACACATGCACACACACACACACACACACTTGCATGTAATATTGTTTTTTGAGAGTTAAAGAGGTCTTCTCACTTTCTCTGTGCTCTCTATGAATATTTTCTGTATTCTTACAATGAATAGTCCAATGCTAAGTGTGTGACCAAACCGCTTAACTATGTAAATGAGCCATTGCATGTTTGAGGAGACCACTGCTGTCTGATGACAGGTAAGCCTCATTAAGAAGTAGTTACTACACTGTCCTTAGCAATAGAAATTTATCTCTTTTGAGGGCAGCAATATCACAGTTTTTTATTGATAGGAAAGTCACGTTAGATCACATATTTAAATCTTGCCTCGATTTATTATGATTAATACTTAATTAAGTCAATTCATATCTGTCAGCTAATGTCAGATCTGTCACATTTAGTAATGTGGTTCAGATTACATTATTAGTAGCATTTGCTTTATAAGTTCAGTTCCTGGCATAATTTATTTGCATGAGACAGGGCTCTTTAGTAGTGTAAAGTGTTCAGCAAATTTGATAGAATTAGGCATGTGTAAGATCCAGTTAAGTAATTTGGCATATCAATTAAGTAATCTGGTATATCATTTAAGTAATATAGTCATGTTTACTAACTTTAATAATTCAGTAATATGATGCATCTTTGAGACATCGCATTTCATTTTAATAAACAGCTCATATTTCCACCCCCAGTCCTACACCTGTGTGCAGTTGAATGAACAGGATCTTACCAAGCAGATTCATCTAGGAGAAGGGTGGGGCTGGACCACTTTCTGGGGGAAAGTTAATCAAAATGGATTTCTAAGGGAAAAATTGGATTCTTTGGAAAAGATGTCTGGCCATGTATATACTGTTGTACAATGATAGCAAGATAGAAACTATGAAGCCGTGAAGTCATGAAACACCTGGTACTTGAAAAATGGCAGGAGAGGAACGGAGCAGAGGGCTGGTGCCAAGCTCAGGAGTGCAACCTTGCACTGAGCTACCATGTGTCCAGCCACAAACATTCTCTGACTACGAATGAAGGAAAGAAGGTTCACCTGGGGGCTGGGTTGTACAGCACTCTGCCAGCTTGCAATGGAGCCACAGGGCCAGGGTGCTGCTGTGGGGCTTTGCCACTCTCACTGTCAGAGAAGTGACAGTCCCTGGGCCTTTACAAGAGAGTTGGTCCATGTAGAATGATTCAAAAGGGCTGCATTTTAGGACACAGATGGGTATCAGCTGTGAAGGACAATCCATAAGCATTTTGACAGGCCCTGTTCATCTGGCAACTAGCTGAGTTGCCATCACAGCTTAAGCATGTCCCACAGTGCGCTGAATGATACTGGAGATGGGTCAGTGGCGACTCACGTCCCAGGCTGTCCTTAGTATTAGCAAAGGATAATGTTGGTTTAGAGACACTAGGAAGTCCCTGCTGCTCACTGCTCTTCCCCACACGTCATCACAGGTACTTAATACCTCAAGGACTTCTCTCCTCACCCTTTCAAATTCCCTCCCTGGGTAAGGTTGGTTTCTGGAATCTTCTTAATGGATATTTCTTAATTCCTATTTATTCATGACTTTGCCTTTTGATTCTCAACATATTCTGCTCTACAAAAGTCTAAATCCTGCAGACAAAAGCTTTGACTTTCTGGCTTGGACTTCAATAGTCTATTTTGGGGGCCAAAAGCTGAACATGGACTGCTTTTCTTTGTCACAAAAACTGAAAGCTGCTCAAAGGAATGAATTCTTCCTACTGAATATGGGGAAAGTTATCTATCAGCATGTCTGAAAGATAAAAGCACATTAATTCACATGTTAAAAGTATTACTAATATTTCTGTTTACTTTTTTCTCTCCTTTTTAGACATTTCCATCTTCTAGGACAAGAGTCATATCTTAGTTATCTTTAGAGTCACAACCCTGGCACAATGTCAGAGGTATACAGGGGCTGATTGGCTTGTTTTTAGCTAATTATTAGAGTAATAAATATAAATTATAAAGATGTGCTGATTTGAACTGGATGTTTAAAAACCATTGTAGACTTATCTAGAGAAGAAAGACCAGAGGAGAGGAAATAAAAAACACAGTAACTTAACCTATCTCCCTCCCCAAGGCTTTGGGTTGGCATATTCACCCCTCCTTAATTCTTTCTTTCTTAAAGAAGTAATCCTGTTTACAAATGAGTATGAGACTGGAAGCCTATAGTCAACCCACTAACCAGTTTAAGAAAAGTGAATAGTCTCACACTAATAATTCCTTGTCATTGTCTAAGGACTACTTGCTGGGTGTGTGACTTTAAACCAGTTAGTGTGAAGCAGTCCCCAACTCCCAAACCTCCACAAACTTTCTTCCTGTATCTCTCTCCTACCCTACCAGGTCCCCACCTCCATCCTAAATCAAGGCTCAGTTTAAGTTACAGAAGGAAACTTTTCCTTTTGCAATGCAATTCAAGGCTGAAAAAGAGAAATTCTTTTAATGTACTAAAGCATAGGAGATAAGGTAGCATAAGATGAATCACAAAAGTTCTGATTTTATTTCACAGATCCTTCCACAGACTAAACCTACAGGAAAGCCTCTTCATCGTCCCTTCCTCACCCAGTGAAGTTGTGTGGGGCACAGAATAACTGCTGCCCTGACAAAGGAGGCAGAATCTGGGAAACTGAGGCTAGGGAGCAAAGAACCAAGAGAACCTGTGTGGGTGGGGGAGGAGAGTGCCACTTGACCAATTTTTCTCGCCAAGTGTCTTCCTGAGTTATTTTAGTTTTCTACTCAGGAAGAAAATTGTAGGAATATCACATGTACATATTTTAATAGTTTCTAATTAATTAATTTCATCACTATCTTGGGACTATATGAATTGTGTATAAATTATCACACTTACTTCCCCAGACTTCTCTGGGTTTTTCACAGGGGAGAACTTGGGCCATAATGGAGGTCTTAAGGCAGATCTACTGAGGCAAGTCAACAGTTCTGAATTCATGCCAATTTTGTGTTAGAAAGCAATGGGGTATGGTTGGATGTACACACATTCTATAGTTCGACAGACCTTAATGACTTATTTACTATGTGATATTGGTCAAAGTTCTGAAGATTTCTAAATCTCAGTTTTGTTTTTTTTACCTGTAAAGTAATGACAGTAATCTCCTTCACAACAATTAAGTGGCCGGTCCATGGTACCTCTTTCTGTGGTAGCTGCTGTTACTCTACAACCAACCAGGCAATTTGCAGCCATGTAGAGGAGCTGCATGTTGTTCTTCCAATTCAGAATTCTTGGCGGGGTATTTCTTTGTCCAGCTTTTATTTTTCTTGTCTCACATAGTTTACTTTTAAGGTAAGGAGAATTTGACAGCTTTATAAAAAAATCTGGGCATGAATTTTAATATTTAATTTACTTCCAAAACGCTTTAGAAAAAATATGTGTTTTTTTTTGTAGAAAAGTTAAATTCATATTGTGGTATGACTACCAATTCATGTAGTAAATAAGTCTGTCTCTGTAGAGGTGAATAGAAATGTAAATGTATTGAAATATCTGGACATTTTCACCATGACAAAGAGATGACTCGAAATTCTCTTTGTTAATTTTGTTTGAATATTTGTGATTTCAATTTGATATTCACCTATTTCAAAGTGACACTATTTGATAAGGAGAAATGAGCGAGTGGTCTTCAGAGAAAACTTTTCTTTGTGTTTGCTGTTGAAATTATCAGTGTCAAATGCTGATGTGAAAATAGATATTAGTATAATAGCTATAATATGAATGGAATAATGCAGCTAAGTACGAGTCAGTAAATTTTTTTCTCTCTTTTTCTTTGTATGGTTTAAAAATATACTACTCATTACAAAGAGGTGTTTTTAAAATACAGAAAATAGAAAAAGAAAAATAAACATTAAAATTATTACTTGTGACCTATAGAAACTTGCAAAAATAAAAAATAAAAACCTATAAAACTCCAACTGGTAAATTATTGGGGATTTACACAAAATTATATCTACAAATATATATCTACAAATGTGTTCATAGAGGCACTATTTAAAATATAAAAAAATAGAAACAATCTTAAAGTTCCAAATCTGGAAGATTAGTTAAATGGATTATGTTGTACATCCATATGATAGAATACAACACTGCAGCCAAAAATCATTTCATAAAATACTTGTAAATGATGGTAAATATTTACATAAAGTTTAGTTCATTCAGTAAAAAAGTCAAGTTACCAAAATGTTCCATGTTGCATACAATACCACAAATTTTACCAACGGGTGTGGTCAATAAAAAGTCATAGTTGTACAACTTTTAGGCCCTGCCTCGTGCCAAATTTGTAGAAGTCCACTCACTTTCTTTGGTTTCCACTTGGCAAATTATGGAGTCCCATGGGTTTTGTTGTTGTTGTTTTTTTTCATGTCTGTCCATGCCCTTCACCTGCTGCCATTCGCATACCTCCCTAAATATTGTCACCTAGAGACATGTATCTCTGCAGTTCACCACTGACTGTAGCACTGCCTCTCGATCTTGGGGGTTGCTGGAGGTGGATTGCTGGATGACTAGAATAGGGTCTAGTTGTGCAAAATCTCTGCAGCCACTTCTCCTAAACACAAAATTGTGTTGCCTTCTTACTGGAGATCTGGGCAGGCTGCCAGTTCCGGTTCTCTCCATGTCCCCACCACCTCACATTGTCCTTAGTTTGGGTCTCTGCCATTTGCAAAATTTGAGTAGATTCTAAAGGTAAAAAGGAAGATACTCCTAGCATGAGTAATGTTCAGTCAGAGGCCCTGTAAACAAAATTGTCTGGACTCCCCATTTACTATTCTTGGAGGTCCTGCTCTCTAATTCACATATGGCCCTTCCCCCCTTTCCCCAATATACCAAAACAACGAAGTCCTTGACTTTGGTTTGGGCCAACATCTTCAGAGAAAACTCTCTCACTTTCTACCTTTATCATTATTTACTTTCATGGGCTCCCCTGTGGCTTTTCTGCCACCTGTCCTCAGTCCTACCTTCACCATCCACTGGATGTTTTATTAACCTTGAACTACAAAGTGAAACATCTCATGGACTCATAAGCTCTTCTCTCAAACTCTCTGGAAATGGGCAGTTGAGACTATCACGTGGGATTTGAATTCAATGACAATCTAGGAAGTTTAGTTTATATTTTCAATTTTATTCTTTGTAGAGAGGTCACGTGTGTGTGTGTGTGTGTGTGTGTGTGTGTGTATCAGCCCCTCTCCTCAATAATAGACAAGACTTCATCTTGTATAAAAATACACAAGTAAGACCTATTGCTGTCTTATTTTTCCCTGTTCCTTATATATTTTTAGCTGCTAAAGGACATAAAGATATAATTTAACTTTTAACCTTCCAACTATGATGGGCTCCATCCCTGAGCTAATTTCACTTCAGAAATCCATTGTCATTTTAGGTAGGAAAGTAAATTCAGCTGGCCTATTTGTCTACCTCACCTCTATACTACCCATACCTACATTATAATTCTTCTCTTATGATCCTGTAAGAATTGGGTAAGATTGTTTTAGAACAACATTACAGCATATGGGCTCTACTCAGTACAGGGTTTAGATAAGAAACATGGCACCTGCTTAAATCATTTTAGGCCTTTGTAGTTTTAGAGCTCTAAAGTTTGGAACTAAAACACCAGGGATGCCCAAAATTGGCTTTCATGGCTGTTAGTTCTATCAAACATCAAAGACAAAAGTTGGAAAACCTCAATCCTAAAGTGGCTGTGTCTGTTGGAAGCTGAGACTTACAAAAGGCATATCCTTAATTGCTTCCATCAGAGATCAGCAGAGATTGCAAGCTGCTTCAAGGGCTTAAGGGGAAAAGAAGAGAAAGAAGGGGAAGAAGGAAAGGAAGGAGGGAAGGAAAGGAGGAAGGAAGGAAGGAAGGAAAGAAGGAAGGAAGGAAGGAAAGAAGGAAGGAAGGAA
>NW_012116266.1:10677886-10706244 GCF_000951035.1 Colobus angolensis palliatus
AGGAAGGAAGGAAGGAAGGAAGGAAGGAAGGAAGGAAGGAAGGAAGGGAGGAAGGGAGGAAGGAAAGAAGGGAGGGAGAGAGGGAAGGAGTGAGGGAGGGAGGGAGGGAAGGAGGGAAAGGAAAGGAAAACATAGGAGGGATCTTTTTAGATCTTTTTTATAAAAAAGCCTTCATACAAACAGAAACCGGCCAGACACAGTGGCTCACGCCTGTAATCCCAGCATTTTGGGATGCCAGAGTGGGGGACCACGAGGTCAGGAGTTCAAGACCAGTCTGACCAACAAAGTGAAACCCTCATCTATACTAAAAATACAAAAATTAGCCAGTGGAAGGTGTGGTGGCAGCTGCCTGTAATCCCAGCTACTTGGGAGGCTGACGCAGAAGAATCGCTTGAACCCAGAAGGTGGAGGTTGCTGTGAGCCGAGATTGCGCCACTGCACTTAGCCTGGGTGACAGAGCGAGACTCTGTCTCAAACAAAAAAACCAAAAACAAACACACAAAAATCATAAACCTCACAGAGAATCTTGTCCTCGAGGTATCATCAACCCAGGTTTTGACCCTTGACGGGGCATAGCCTACAGACAATGGACTGAGAAAGCCTCCCCAGAGGATGTCTATTGCGATTGAAATGTATATCTCCTCCAGCTGAACCTTAAGTTTTGCGTCATTAGAAATAAATCAAATTGTAGTAATTATTTCCTTAGAATACACCTAGATTACAAAGAGACAAGAGTGGAATCATTGCTTATATTTGAACATGCTCTTCCAGAGGAAGGCTTGCACAGATATTGAAATTCAAATATATATTACAAAAGATAACCGTCTCCACAAAAGAGCTTGGAGTGCTAAGTTTGATAGAAACATTGTAAATTTATTGAATTAAAAAATGGTATATTGAGATTTCAGGGTCTCAAGAATGACTGAATAAACTGTAATAAAATACTCAATTGAAACCATAAAGTTTCAATTAGTAACATTATGAAAAGTAAAGAGCCTGTGTGTAATTATTTGCTAGTAGGCGTTAATGTGGTTTTAGCCACGAAGAAAGGATGATGTTGTGAATACACATGTATGTGGCTAAAAACTCCACTTAAATCAATAATTCTTTCACATGACCTTGATAGACTTAAAGTCAAAAAGAAAAATTTACTTTGGGCTGAGAAGAATAGTCCCTAGGCTAAGGAATAAATAGGGGACTAAGGCAGAAATAAAGATAAAGGTGGCAGCTTTAAGTTTTTATCATGAGCAAAACTGTGTTTCTACAAAGCTAGAAATCAAATCAACTCTCCCTCTCTTCTTGGTTAATAAATCATTTGTGCCATTTAAATGCCATGAATTGATTAAAATAGACTGTGCACTAAAACTGAAAACATCAGCGGTTTCCCCTAAATTTAAATACCATTGTTTTGTGTATTTTTTTCTCTGTAAAGTTTAATGTAATTATTACAAAAAGAAGAAGTGGGACTGTTGAGCAGGGCATATTTTGATTCCGTGAAGAAATTGGGTTTCTATTTAAAAACTAAATGTCTAAAGTTTTATATTAATATTTTGTAAAACAGAGACTTACATATAATTACAGTGTGTACAAGTAGAAAAAGTGATTTTTTAATGAATAAGCTCTATCAGAAGCCACTAATTTATCTGATTTGTATAAAATTTCAGTGATGCCTCTCCTATTTGTTCATTTAAGTTTATCTTAATAGATTACAGTTTTTAAAATTAGATTTTAGAAGTATGAATTTAAGAAGCATTAGGTTAAAGCCACTGAAAAAAACTGAGTTTTCTTCTAGGGCTATCTTTGATTATAATTAATAGATATATAATATTTATGGACATATATAAACATACATATAGGTAACATTTATGTATATTTACATAATTTTATGTGTTGTGTGTAAGTTATAAATTAAAATTTTAAAATTTTATATATCTGCTCATAATAAAAGTCAAAAAAGGATATTTTGGTTAAAAACTCAAGAGCCTTTATTTACACTTAGTTCTTTGCTAATCTAACTCTAACTATAAAATCATTTGGATCTTTCTTCTGCAAACTTTGCTATAAAAATACATAGTATGAATATTGTGTCAATAAGAGAATGTTGCATAGTGTAAAAAAGAAAAAAGTTTGTGGTTTTGAAAAGGGAGCAAGATAAATTTAAAAGCTTTAATATCAAAACAGGATTTAGAAAAGTTGCTGTGTATTTGAATACATGAAAATATAACGGTTCTAATATCACTAGAAATTAAATAGTAGGAAGCAGATTTTCTTCTTTTGTATGCTAGCCAGAACTGAAATATATAAATCTTGCACTTATAAATATACATTATCTCTTTGTAGATTAACCAGATGGTGGTAAAATAAAACTCATGTACCAAATTTTGGATACGGAGCTGCTCAAGTTTTCCTATATCCTCCAGGTGGAATGGGAGTGGGACTTCACCCGCTTCCACGAGGTGAGCTCTGCCACCAAGAAAAGACTAGCAGCTTAAAGCAGTCACCTTCTAAGAACTCCAAACTGTCAGCTGTACAAATGGCTTTAAATTGAAAATGAACAGAAACTGCTGCAACAGCTACTAGGGAAGCTCTTACTAGGTAAAACTGAATGAGAATGTATGAGTGACTCTAGAATAAAGAAATTCAGCTGCACATACTTGGTAGTCATCATGTACAGTGGCGTAGAGAGGGGCTTTGGGAGTTAGAGAACCTGGGTTTAGGCAATAAAGTGGTCCTGCCTGAAAGAATCTAGAAACAATAATAAAAATAACTAAAGTCTGGTCTGCTTGTTATTATCACTGTGCACCAGCAGGTCTAGCAATGTTAGTGATAAGATACTACTGCAACTGGGTAGATGGCTCGCACTCCCTCTTTCACCTTGGTACACCGTTGTCTAACAGGGATATTTTAAGGACGGAAAGGACTGCATAGAAAACCCTGAACTTCACTCAGCAATATTGGAATTTATATTATTCTGGTATTATTATTTTGAATTTTTTGTTAAAGATTGACAAATAAGCACTTTTGTTTACTTTCCAAAATAACTAATATTTTCACTTAAAGGGAAATAGATATAATCGTTTAGAATTAAAAGTGTAGAAATACTCTGTTGTTAGAACTAAGGAATAAACATTAATATGCATCTATTTTCTTAGTTTGGTTCACTGATATAACCCAAAAGTAATGTTTTACCATGATTTATCTTAGAACCTACTTACATCATTAGATTATTATCTCTGGTGCTTTTTTCCCCCTACTGAAACCTGTGATGAATCTGAGGAAATTGCTAATTTCAAATATGGAGCAGGGACAAAATGAGCCTGCTCATTAGAACAAGATATTTTTTCAAAGATTATTGGGGCCATATCAAATGGATAAAACTACCAATGTTACAAGGATTCGCACTAGCCAAAATTGTTATAGCATAAGCATCAAAAGGAGAATATTAATTAGGGTTGATGGAAAAACATCAAATGTATGAAGAGTCATAAGTCTATAATATTACACAAAAGAGAAAAGCTAATCTTATTCTACAGAAAATAAAACATACTCATTGAATCTTGTTACTCCACCATAACAGTATTTTTAACTCATTTGTTACTCCAACGAACAACATAGAAATTAAAGAATGTCAAGTAAATCTGTAAGAGGACTGAAGGGGACATAACATTAGAAAAACCTCATAAATTGTGGTCACTAGCCAGACAAAGCTATTAAATTAAAATTTAATGAAGTATTCAAATATCCATATCAACTGTATATTTCCAAAAATACAAAAAATGCGACAATCCATCTGAAAATTATTTAAAATTAAAATTACTTAAAGTTAAAAGGAATATTTACTTGCCTAAATTAGGAATTACAGTGCTATATTGAATCAAATGATCACACAGGACAAGCACTCCAGAATTCTGTGAGTGGACAGAAGAAGGAGGTAATGTGTTTAACTAGAACCAAGGGGAGGGGGCAAAGGCATCACTTCTTTCGTGAGGGATGGAACCCCTGATACAGCAATTATAGATAGAGGTCAGTGTGTCTCATCAAGGTCATGGGGTAAGAATTTCCTCAACCTCTTAGTCCAAATAGCAGTATTTAATTACCTCCATTAACTGCAATGGGAATTCTTTTTTTGTGTGTGTGTCAAGCATCTATCAACTTTTAGAGTATTTTAATTTAACACAAAAATACTTTTAAAAAACTCAAAACCATATTATTAATATTTTAAAATTAAGAAATAATCTGTATATACTTAACATTTTGTGTAATTCTAAACTGTAAAACAAGTTCTCTCCTTAGAATAAATCTGATGAGAAAGGAGTAGTTGAATACTTAAACTCAGGATTTTATGTTGGAATCTTACTAAGTTTTTGTACAGTGCTGAAGTTTTTAAAAGAACTTAAGCTCTTCTCCATTTACAAATTTAACTTGTTAAAGTTATACAGCTACTCATCAGGAAGATTTTATTTGAATTACTTAAAAATTTAATTGAAGTTCCTACATAGGAAGTCAGTTTAATAAATACAGTTTTAAATATTTGAATATTTAAATATTTAAACATCATGAATTAAGTTTGTGTGTATAAAACAAACTATTGCTTAAAATTCCATAAAGGAGATCATTGAAATGAGGGATTTATAATAATGCTATTTATAAGGTAAACTTAAAAACCTAGAAAAGAATCCCTATCTATGCTTTTACTTTCCTCTGGCATCCACAAAGAGAAGGCCACCAAGAGGCCTAGCAAAATTATATGGAGATGCAGGACACAAAACTCCAGAATCTCTGGGCTCCAGTATACCCGGCCATCCACGTGCCCTTCCGTCAGTGCCCCTAGCCTCAGCCCTAGTTGCCACAACAGACAGAACCTCATGCTGTGAAAACACGTTAGAGAAAATGTGACAGTCTTAGCCAAAAAAACAAATTAAAAAAATAAAAAATAATAAAGAACCTTAATGTTTTACTGAATAAACATTGTGAATGCCTTCACATATATGTTACCACCATACCTTACAAATTGCCTTTTGCAGTTTGCTAACTTAGGACTCTGTTTCCTCCTGGTCTCAGCCTTCACCTGAATTAGAGGCATATTCTTAGGTTAAAGTACGTTTAAACAGAAGCGTGAGATTTGATGTGCTAAGAAACTGCATTATGGTGGTCAGGCAGCTTTGGAGGTCAACACTTCTTGTCCTTACTTCTTGTAAAACAATGATTGGTAAACAACACATTTTAACTTACATCAGGTATCCTTGGTACTTTTCCATAACAATGTATGTATTCATACCCATTTTCCACCTGCAAAGAAATTAAAGCCACTATGAGCTTGTGGCATAAACTTTAAGAAAATGTTATGGTTGTGGCTGGCATTATATGTCTACTAGACAAAATTGCAATAGACATGGGTCATACTGCCTAATGTGTTTGCTGGTTCATTTGTTCTTATCTCTACTCAGAGCCTCATGCATTTTGATGTATAGATTTCTCTTACTACAATATTAAAAACTATTAAGAAATATTTGTATTACATTTTTTATCTTCAGAAAGGAGTTTCTATTTATAATTGAAAATTTCCACAGTACCTGTATTTTAGAGAAACATACACACACAAATTTTACACTTTTCTCTTTCCTGTACAATTCAAGAGTAGAGTTAGTTATCCAAAATAGGTACAAACACAATGGATTTTTTTCTTTGTATTCAACATTTAATGAGTGCTTTCTGCTTTCTGTCTGATATTTGTCCGAAGAACTTACTTGTATTAATTCATTAAATACTCAAAACTGTAAGATAGGTACTATTACTAGTCTCATTTTATAGACAGGGAGGTGGAGGCATTGGAAGTTTAAATAACTTGCCCATGGTCCCACAGCTAAGATTTAAGTGTGTCTGGGATTCAAACCCCTCAGGGCAGTCTGTTTTCAGAATCTCTGCTTCTGCCTTTATGTAATACTCCCTCTCCTCCATGATAGTGTTTTGCTTTGTAAAATAAAAAGCAGAGTGGTTTAAGTTATGATTCAGCTATTTATTATATGTGTAGTTTCTTTAATGGTTTAAAAAACTTGGATGCTGCACCTTTCTTAGTACCCCTTGAAATAAACATTTTTCCTTTGGCACTATCCTCTGGATGCCCTTCAGGGTCACAAGTACTATGCAGTCATTCCATTGACATCATTAGGTCTAATAGTTCACCAGAAATCACATGCTGTGCACCTTCTAATCAAAGCCAGCTGATACTATTTATGTCCCTTTTTAGAAAACTTATTTTTTTAAACAAAAACACATCTTTCTGAGAACCAATTTAAGTGCATTAAAACATCAGAAATCCCTTTATGGATTATAATGGGAATGCTGGCAGACCCTTCCCTCCATCAGGGTTGGGTGGGTGGTACTACTGTATATAGCTGTCATCATGGCATATTTGTGCAATAAAATTAATATCTTGGTCAGGAAACAGATAGAAGCTTGATATTTTTGATTCACTCTTCTCTGTTATTGCTTATCATCCTTGAAGATGTATTTTTTGGCATCCTGAAAACAAGGAATCTGGTTCCTATTGCTTTAGGCTATATAAATATACCCTGTTTATATTAAAATAATAGGCAAATACACTTAAAGTTGAAAAACATGACCACAGAAAACATTTTTTTTTCCTCTCATTACTAAACATGCTGATATATTTTTATTTTCATTAAACTTTTGCCCATGGCCAAAAGAACCTTCTTCACATTTTAACACTTTCAGAGATCCCTTTCATATGGCCTGAATATATTCTATTATAAATATTATTGTGATTATGAAATTAGCAAAGTATCTATTTTACAAGCATGCCATATTGCAATATATCCTTTAGTAACTATGAATATTATAATTCTATTTTTAAAAATAATTCTAAGTACTTCCACGGTTTACCTTGCAAAGCAACTGGCTTTTAAGACAAAGCAATGAAGTAGAAAGAGGAGTTGAAAAGAAATGGATTTGAGTCCTGACTTTACCATTTACTAGCTGTGTGACTTTGAACAAACCCTTTAACCACCTTGATCCTCAGTTCTTTAATATTTATAAGGGCTAATAATATCTCCTTCCCAGGGTCATCGTGAAGTAGACAGAATACACACATATTAAAAACCTCACAGAGTGAACACTCAATAAATATTACCCCTGTATCACCCCCATCTCCTTTCTATTTGATCAATTTAGCTAATTCAGTTAAATGCAATTTATCTGCGCTTGAATATCCATTCATAATTTTCTAAATTACATAGAATTGACACTGACAAACGTATTACTCTATTTTTAAAAAGCAAGTTTGCTCTTCATAGAGTGTTTACATTCTTTCTGTACATCTTTTGGCTGATTTTATAGTTTTGGAAGGCATTATTGGTACTCTGGTTTTTACATAACCAGTTCCTAGCAGATACGAATTGTTTGTGTAAAAGATTTTAATTCTAAATAATAAATCACAACAATTATGCATCAATTGCTATTTTTTTCTACTCTTGGGTTTCTGTGAATGATTCCCTCTTAATTGCTATGATTAGATGATAATTTAGCAAATTATACTTACAAAGTAAATTACAGATGAATCTCTGATTGTAGAGACTCTGTTAGTGCCCTGCATCTCATCCCTTGGACTACTTCTAATTTTAGCCATAATCTTAGATTCATGCAGTGTCCCACCTCAAGCAAATGTCCCCACCTTTGTTTTCTGCTTGCCAAAACAAAAAGCCACTCGTGTTTGCACACGCTAGGATGACAGATCTAGGAAAGTTACCAACCAACCCCTCTGCACTTCCTCAACCAATGGAAAATGGGAACCATTTGATCAATGTCCTAACTTTTATCCTTCCTAGAATGCAATGCATTTAATGCTGTACTCAGAGATCCTTACGGAGTCAGGCCCTGTTGTCTCCAGCAGCAACTTACCAAATCCACTCTTCTACTGAGTTTCCTGCTTCCCTGCTTCACTCCTCTCCTTCCTCTCCTGTTACCTGGGATCACTCCCAAATAAACTACCCATACCCAAGTGTTTGACTCAGGCTCTGCTTTTGAAGGAACCCAATATAAGATACTGACCTTGCAGCTCACCTCTTAAAATTCTTTACTCCCTTTTCCTTCCAAGATGAAGCCCAGACTTTATAACAAGATAAGCAGGGAAGATGCTACAGGATTTAACCTATGTTTAATCTCCTACTATCTGCTCTACATGACTAAACTCTAGCAGCACTCAAAAATGTGCTTATTATTATAACTAAGTTATAGTTATAATAGCTTATAACTAGGTTCTCAAATGCCTTTGTATTTTTACAGATGCTTTTCTTGGCCCAGAATAATATTCTACGTATTTGTTTTCTTTGTTTAGAAACATGATCCTGCTCTGTTGCCTCTGCTGAAGTGCAGTGGCACAATCATGGCTCACTGTAGCCTTGAACTCCTGGGCATAAGCAATCCTCCCACCTCAGCCTCCCAAGTAACTAGGACTACAGGTGCATACCACCATGCCCAGATACATATCTATATCTATATAGATAGATACAGATATATATTTTTTGTATGCCAAATCAGGTATGCATGCTGCATACTCCCATTATATTACCATTCTTTATTTTACCATAATTGTAGAATTTGATCTAAGAATTGGCAAAAATTGGTGGGTAAATATTATTCCTCAATTCCTGAGCATTGCTAGTGAGAAAGCAATTCATTTTAAAGGGAAATAGAATTAGGTCAATGGCCTACAGTGTGGTGGTTACACTTAGCAAATAAAATATAAATTTGAATTTCAGATAAATAACATTTTAATGTATAAGTATATCCCATATATTGCATGACATATACTTTAAAATGTACTCATTGATCAGAAATTTAACTGGAAATCATGTATTTTATCTGGCAACCATATAAAGCCTGAGAACCATGGGAATACTCATGCAGGAAAGAGAGGCACAGCTCTAGGTCTCCAGAGTCTTGCTTGGAGGCCTTTGAGATAAAGGACCTCAGGGAAGTCACAGTTAAAGCAATCTAGCTGGCAGGGGAGAAAAAAGAATTACTATTGAGTAGTTGTTTCTGGACAATATAATAATAATCAGACTAATGACCTGGGAAATAACTGCTGTGCTAATCCCTCCCTCCCACTAAACTATGAACTCCTTAATAGCAGGTACTGTGTTGTAGTCATTTTGGATCAGCACTATGAAGTGCAATGCCTTCTACACGGTAAGTATTATATGCATATATATATATGTATATATATAAAGTACAGGTTTAGTATGTAACATATTTATGTAAATATGTTTGTATATAATATATGCATAATGATTTAGAGAAAGAAATTTGAAATATGAAAATGTTACTTTCTTGTAAGTTATCTACTTTATAATAGTTATTTATTAGTACTTAGTGTCAAGTTTCTGATTTTTCTAGTTATTATTTTCCATATTATCTCTTATTTCAAAATATTCATTTGTAGAATTATAAGGTAACGATTTTAAAACAATTTATACATTTTTTCAATTTTCCACTTAAAATATGATTAAATTAAATGTTTTAAAATGTCTGTACTCCCAGCTACTTGGGAAGCTGAGGCAGGAAGATCGTGTAGCCGAGGAGTTTGAGTCCAGCCTGGGAAACGTAGTGAGACCCCATCTCTTAAAAAAATATGCATATTGATTTGGGTCTCTGTCTGGATCCTTATACTATCATAATAAAAATCACCTGAAAACCTCATTTTTCTGCCATGGATTTGCAAATAAACTTGAGGAATCTTTTTTTCTTTTCTTTTTCTTTTTTTTTTTTTTTTAACATTCCAAGCAGCTGGCTAAAAAAAAACCACCAGAAATATTTTTCAAAACAATTAACGAATATTAGAACAATAAAAAAAAAAATCAGTATGCTAGAGGGACATATGTAACAACTGACTGAATGGGTAATTCACATGAAAGTCTAGGTATTAGTCATCACTTTTCAATTATCCTCCATAAAGACATTACACAAATGTGCCAGTCCTCTTCACTGTCTTTTGGGAAATAATATCAGCTTTTTCAAGGTTTCTAAGAACAAACTTCTGGTATGTTCAAAACTGGGCTAGGGTTATGGAGAATAGGCTTTTGTTTTGAGATTAGTCACAGACATCACTTCACCTCTAAGTTCAGTTTTTCTTTGTTCTGGAAACGAATTAGACATAAAATATAACAAGACACAATGAACACCTAGATGAGTTAAAATCACACTTCAGGGAAACAGATGGACAGGTGAATGGAAGAAAGATGGGACATTACATTTTTTTACTTTATTAGTATCTTTACTGTTGAGCACCAAATTCTCATTTTAAAAGTTCCTATTTACCAAAGGACAAGGACAATTAGAAATCACAATTTTCTTCAATTTTAAATTTAAAATGTTTTCTTTAAATGTCATATCATTAAATATTTGATTGATTGAGGTTATTTTGGTGAATAAAACTTAAACCATATTTTTTTAAAAAAACAGAATATTCTTTATCAATAGTATTGTACCCTTCATTCCCCAGGAAACTCAGCATGTTTGAGGCAGACGTGATTTTTATAATTCGATTAGAATCTGAAAAAAGGCCTTTTAAAATAATTCCCCCAAATGCTATCTATATGGATTTGATCATGCTCCCTATTAAAACCATTAAAATCTGATTCTTCTATCAAAGGAACTTGGGATATTGCATCAGTTAAACCATAATAGCGAATCCTGGAATCAAAGTTAGAGTAATATTTCAAATCCATCATTAGTGCTTCAAATAACAAAAGCTGACATTTTGTGCTCATTTGCAGTCAGCAGGAATTTGGCAGGAAGATATCAAGTAGAGGGTTTCAGAAATTTTTCACAGAACTGATGGGACGTCTGTATGGTATTTTTCTCTGGTGAAGAGCAAACTTTTGTAACCAGTGTGAATAACAAGATTAAAGCCAATATGTGCCTGATCAGACCACTCTTCTGCACCTAGAAAAATCACAGTTATCCAGAACTCTGTCCTCTCTACAGCTAAGCAGGCAGAGATACCTGTGGCATTCAGGTAGGTTTTAAGACTAAATTTTGTCATACTTGATTTTCTGTATCAAATACCTTGGCAAGTGGGCAGATTAATTTCCACTACACAAAAGCCCCTTTTTATATTTTATATCTTCGTTCAAAAGTGCACAGAAGGTATCTAACCAGAGCCTAGCAGTCAACTCCTTTTTCTTGTAATTGTCTTTACATATGAAAACTAATCTGCTGCAAATAAAACATTATTTTAAACATTTTCTTTTTTTTTTTATTTTTTATTTTTGAGACGAAGTGTCGCTTTTGTTGCCCAGGCTGGAGTGCAATGGTGCAATCTCGGCTCACCACAACCTCACCTCCTGGGTTCAACCAATTCTCCTGCCTCAGCCTCTCAAGTAGCTGGGATTACAGGCATGCACCACCACACCCAGCTAATTTTGTATTTTTAATAGAGATAGGGTTTCTCCATGTTGGCCAGGCTGGTCTCAAACTCCCGACCTCAGGTGATCCGCCCACCTCAACCTCCCAAAGTGCTGGGATTACAGGCGTGAGTCACCGCGCCAGGCCTTAAACATTTTTTATGTAACAAATATTTACCAAGTACCTACTATACAGCAAGCATTTTTATTGGCTATTAGGATATAGCTGTAAGGAAAACAGGGTTTCTTTTGTTACTTAGCTTAGGTCCTAATGGGAAGATACACAATAAAGAAACAGACAACATGCCGGGTTGTGAGAAGCGTCCTGAAGAAAAGGATAAAAAATAAGATGGGGAAAGGATGGTAGAGAATCACCAAAGAATGGTGAACATAGCCTCTTTGATAAGCTGTGATGTGAAGGAGTGGGTCTTGTAGCTCTGAGAGGAGAGAATATTCCAGACAGAGAAACTAGTCACCTACAAAGGTCCTGTGGCAGAAATGTAGTCAACTTATTAGAAAAATTGCCCATGTGGTTGGAGATGGTTCAGGTGTAGTGTAGAGATCGGAAGAGATCAAGTCAAAGAGGCAGTGGGTGGTCACATTACAGGGGAATTTATAGGCCATGATAAGGACTTTGGATATTAGTGGGGTGGATGGAAACAACTGGAATGTTCAGCAGAGGAACCGCAAGCTCTAATGTGATTTCAAAGGATTGCTTTGTCTATTGTGAGGAGAATAGACTATAAAAGGATAAGTTTGGAAGCCAGGAGACAGTAATGCAGAGGTATGATTGTGGCTCAGACCAAGGAGGAGAGTGAGAGAAAAGAGGAGTCAAAAATGACTTCAAGATGTTTGGGGTAAGTAACTGATAAAATACAATCTATTGGAATACAATATATTGAGATGGGGAAGATTGGATAATAAATTTGGAGAAAGTAATCAAAAGTTGGGTTTCGTACATGTGTAAACTTGAATTGTCTGTTAGACATTCATGAGGTGATGGCACGCTGACAGCTGATATATGGATCTACTAATTGGAGGAACTGTTAAGGCTGGAGAGGTGCATTTGGGAGTAATCAGTATATGAAGGGTATTTAAAGACATGGGCATGAATGAAATCACTAGAGAGTAAGTGTAAATGGAAAAAAAAGAAAGAAAAACTTTGAGGATTGAGCCTTGAAGCACCCAACATTTAGAGCCTGGAGAGATAAAATGGGTCAAGGAACCAGGAAAGAATGGACCAGTAAAGTAACCAGGGAACCAAGAGACAGAGGAGTCTTGGAGTCCAACTGAAGAAAGCATTTTGGGGGGGGGGGAAGTGTTCAATGGTACCAGATGTGACTGGGAGATCAAATAGAAAGTAAACAAAAATGTGTACTGGATTTGGCAACTTTATGGTCATTAGTGTCCTTAACAAGTGCAATTTCTATGTGCCGGGTAGGTGGGCAGTGGTGTGTTGGAAAATTTTCAAAACTGACAATCTGGGCAAAAAAAAAAATCAACAATTCTGATTGAACATTTCCAATTTGCATGGTGTAAACAGAACCATCATGGCTAATTTCAAGCTTCCAACATGACTTTTCTTAATGCAGAATTAGAAAATGACATGCACAATCGACTCTTGCAAGCAAGCAAAAAGGGGTGTGAATAAAAAATTACAAATAGAATTCTATTAAAAATACACATGCAACAAAGTAAAAATAGCTTGTTCATTTTAAGACATATTAGAAAGTTATATAATATATGTCTATAAAATGTATGTCTTTGGAACTAGTTACAAGGTCTTGCCATTTATAGATGATATCATAAATACATTTAATATTTACTAGAGAATTTTTCTACTTAGCATTATTAAAATGTATTTGCATATTTTTATGCTTTTGAAGAGAAAAAATAATCTCTAGATTTAGCCTTGGACATATGTAACTTGATATCTATTCATTTATTAACATTTGAGCAGTGTACTGAAATGGTTAGCTCCCTTACTTGTCCTGGGTGTGTTAGGGCTAAAAAAAAAAAAAAATCCACTTAAGTGTGCAACTAATGCTCTTTTACAAGAAAACTTCAATTTTATACCTTCATTGGTAAATAACGTTTTAAATTTTACTAGTAGCATGTGTTCATCATAGAAAAAGAACCAATAATATGAATAAGCAAAATAGAATATAATTGTGTATATAATGTACAAAGCATTGAACAGATAATATATAAGGAACCTTTAGAAATCAGGTAGATTTCTAAAAGAAAATGGTAACTAGCCAATCAAAAGATGAGCAAACTAAATAAGAATTTCATTTCATAAGAAAGAAAGCTCAAAAGGTTTATAAACACAGGAAAAGATGCTCAATCTAATGAGTACTTAGAGAAATACAAATTTGAATAACAATAAGACACAGTTTCATGCCCACTAAATTGGCAAAACTTTAAAGAAAAGACATTGTCAAGGGTATAGAACAAGAAAAACTCTGATCAGAATGTAAATTTATATAACCAAGTTACAAAGCTGATTGGCACTAATCAGGAGAGTTGAATATGCATACAACTTACAATTTAGCGTTTAGTATTCTCCAAAAAAAATGCCTGCATACGTAACCACAAAACTTGTATGAGGATATCTAAAAGAGCACTGTTCGTAATACCAAAAACAAAGAACCAACATTAGAATAAATAAATTGAGGTAAACTCATGTGATAGAATACTGCTAGCACTGAAGATAAACAAGCCACAGCTACATGCATCAACTCAGATAAATCTCAAAAATGTAATATTAAGTGAAAGGAATAAGTATGATTCATACATATAGTATGATGAATATATAATAATGTATATAGTATGAATGAATATATTGAATGAATATATAAGATATATGTAGTATTCATCTATATAATATGATTATATATAGTATAATGAATACATAGCATTATGATGGATATATGTAGTTTGATTTATCCTATACAAAGTTTCTTTCTAAAGGCAAACAAAAAGCATAGATACACTGGTGGTTAAAAATATAAAGAAATGGAAGGGGCTGATTAACACAAAATTCAGGATAGTGGTTACTTCTGGGTGGTGGAGAGAGTAGATGATATTGGAGGGTGGTATACAGAAAGGTTTAAATTTACTAATAACGTTCTGGGTCTTAATCTTGGTGGAATAATCATCAATGTCCATTTTATGATTTCTAAACTAGAAATGATTTTTATGTTGTTTTGTGTGCATACTATTTTTTCCTGCATAATACTACTCTATACATATAACAAAAATGAACAACTAGAGGAAGAAGAAACAGTAGAGACTCAACAGTCTTCTATCCTGGGCAACACAGTGAGACGTCATCTCTACTAAAAACAACAAAAAGTGGTGGTGTGTGCCTATAGTCCCAGCTACTTGGGAGGTTGAGGCAGGAGGATTGCTTAAGCCTGTAAGACTGAGGCTACACTGAACTATGATGGTGCCACTGCACTCTAGTCTGGGTGACACAGCAAGACTCTGTCTTAAAAAAAAGAAAACAAGAATCCTGCTTTTTTCTTTTTATTATACTTTAAGTTCTGGGGAACATGTGCAGAATGTGCAGGTTTGTTGTATAGGTATATATGTGCCATGTTGGTTTGCTGCATCCATCAACTCGTCATCTACATTAGGTATTTCTCCTAATGCTATCCCTCCCCTAGCTCCCCACCCGCCACCAGGTGTGTGATGTTCCCCTCCCTGTGTCCATGTGTTCTCATGATTCATCTTCCACTTATGAGTGAGAACATGCGGTGTTTGGTTTTCTGTTCCTGTGTTAGTTTGCTGAGAATGATGGTTTCCAGCTTCATCCATGTCCCTGCAAAGGACATGAACTCATCCTTTTTTATGGCTGTATAGTATTCCATGGTGTATATCTGCCACATTTTCTTTATGCAGTCTATCATTGATGGACATTTGGATTTGTTCCAAGTCTTTGCTATTGTGAAGAGTGCCACAGTAAACATACGTGTGCATGTGTCTTTACAGAAAAAATGATTTATAATCATTGGGTATATACCCAGTAATGGAATTGCTGGGTCAAATGGTATTTCTAGTTCTAGATCCTTGAGGAATTGCCATACTGTCTTCCACAATGGTTGAACTAGTTTACACTCCCACCAACAGTGTGAAAGCGTTCCTATTTCTCCACATCCTCTCCAGCATCTGTTGTTTCCTGGCTTTTTAATGATCACCATTCTAACTGGCATGATATGGTATCTCATTGTGGTTTTGATTTGCCTTTCTCTAATGACCAGTGATGATGAGCTTTTTTTCATATGTTTGTTGTCTGCACAAATGTCTTATTTTGAGGAGTGTCAGTAATCTAGATAAACAACATAGATCTGGGCTATGTCGACAAGAATGGGAATGGAGACAAAAAATGCAAATGACAGTAGAGAATGCAAAGCAATCAAACCTGTTGGTTGCTGCGCAATGGACCTAAGAGAAGGGAGTTAATTTATGGCGTCTCCATGCTGTGAAACCCAGTCAACACTGAAAGACAACAGAGTTAGGGAGAAAACGGCATACGAGCAGGCATAAGCAGAATTGCCCAAAGTCAGATGTGGGAATTAATATTTGAGAGTCATCGGGTTATTATGACAATTGGCTATACATTAGTTGATACATTATCCCAGGGAAAGAGCGTAAAATAACAGCATAGAGAATTAGGCTTTGAGGAATTTCCTTAACAGGAAATAAGGAGGGAGTTAAAGGAAGTCTTGTCCTCCCAGAATAATATTTTGGAAACCACAAAATTTATAATCTCATCTCCACTGGCCAAAACTCTTCATAGCTTCAGATAATTTCTAAACTCTGTAGCCTTCTACAAAATGCTATGTATGTTCTGATTGTATCTCCAGCCAGCTCCAGCTCCTGTGACTACTGCCTATCTGCCATACACACTGAAGTATTTGCTGTCTTCTCCCACTGCTGCGTGACCTTGACCTTGTAATTACTTTCCCTTCTGCCTGGATAGAGCCTTATCATCACACCAGATCCAGCATCCCCTCCCCTTAGAAGCCTCCCTTTACTGCTTTAAGTTGATCAGAAGCCCCAATTTTCCACTTCACAACAATCTTTCCACCACTCTATCATGCATTTATCATACTCTTCTATAATTGTTTCATTCTTGTCTCTTCCCAGATGGGGCATACTTTCATTTCCATATCCACACTTAGCTGCAATTTCACCAAGAAGGCCTTTAATAAGGGTTTGCTAAATAAATTAATGGATGATTAAATAAATCAAGTAATAAATGAAAAAGCCAAATGTTTCAGAAAACATTTATCAGGAGACATTTGGGAAGTGGAGTGAATGGTTAATAAAACATTGTTACACTCAGGCTATGGGGAATGGGAGAGGAGAAAACACTTGATTTAAAAATAAAGTGGTAAGAGACACAGCTTCCAAGTGGAGTCTAGCTCCAGAGCTGCCGGCCTTCAACGGGGTCGTAGCAGCATGGTCCTAGTGGCAGAGACCAGCACCACTGTGAATGAGATGTTGGTCGCTGTGGGTCCCTACCAAAAGCCCCAACCAAACTGCTTTAACCTCGTGATGATGGGCTTCTTGATGGATTTCAATGTGTTCATGGCAGCTCTTCAGCACCTTTTCTTGTCTCAAGATCAGAATATAGGTTTGGATCAGGCATGGTGGCTCATTTCTGTAATCCCAGCACTCTGGGAGGCCAAAGTGGGAGAGTGGTTAGAGCTCAGCAGTTCGAGACCAGCCTGGGCAACATTGCAAAACCCTTCATTGACAAAAAAAATACAACAGCAGCAAATTAACCAGGCATGGTGGCACGCACCTGTAGTCCCAGCTACTCTAGGGCCTGAGGTGGGAGAATTGCTTGAGCCTTGGAGGTTGATGCTGCAGCAAGCTGTGATCATGTCATTGCACTCCAGCCTGGGTGACAGAGCCAGAACCTGTCTCAAACAAACAAACAAACAAACAAAAAAACAAATACAGGGTTGGGTGCTGATGGGTGGCACTGACAAAATCATCATACAGGGTGGCGGCACCTTTGGCACAGTTGTGGCCATGGAATAGGCACCTGATGCTAAACAGGGAAGTGGTTGTTGGCTACATGTATACCCTCCCATCAGTACCAGCCCATGTACTACAATAAAACAGTCTTTGAGTAGTCTGAAAACAAAATAAAACAACAACCACACAATAATGAGGTGAGCTCCAGGACTTTTAAGTTCAGCAAGTGCTTTGGCCAGAAGCCATGTGAAGGATGGGTGGGGAGTGCACTCAGAGCACTGAGAGTTCAGTGAAAAATAGAGGCACCATGGGACTATTTTATTTTATCTTCTTTTATTTTATTATTTTGAGACAGGCTCTCACTCTGTCACCCAGGCTGGTGTGCAGTGGCACAATCACGGCTCACTGTACCCTTAACCTCCTGGGCTCAAGCGATCCTCCCACCTCAGTCTCCTGAGTAGTTGGTTCCACAGGTGCATGCCACCACACCCGGCTAATTTTTGTATTTTGTGTAGAAATAGGATTTCACTATGTTTTCTAGGCTGATCTCAAACTCCTGGGCTCAAGCAATCTGCCCGCCTCAGTCTTCCAAAGGGCTGGGATTACAGGCATGAGCCACCGCACCCAGCCACCATGTGATTAGTTTTAGGTGAAAAGTCCAGTAACTAATAGCATCAATGAGGTTATTCAGACACTTTGAGAAGAGTGTGGACACAGATATGCCTGGACGAATCAGTGATGGAGGGTACACTAAGAAGGTGCCACTAAAGAGCAAAAGGGTGCATGGGAACTGGAAAGTGATTTTGGGTCAGTGCACTGGTAAGCTCATATTCTAGAAGGAAGGGTGAGATAATGATTGTAGAAATAAACTTAGTGTTAAGTGGGGAGGACGAGGATGAAAGTCTAAGTGAGTGTCTTGTTGGGAGCATCTACATTAGGAAATGTGCTTGAGCATGGACGAAGGAAAAGGAAAAACATTAACTGAAGAATGATGATCTGGGAAATGTATTATGGATTTACTGTCACCTGGGTGGTCCCACAATAGAGCTCTAGGGCTAGAAAGAAAACCAGAAGCTACTGCTCACAGTTGATAAAGATCAGCTGCCTAACCTTCCATGTGCTCCCATTTTCAAAGGATCCAAAGCACCTGTGTATTTCCTGTGTTTCCCAAACTTGGTTTGTAGAAGGTACTCAGCAATTAGTCCAGGCATCTTCCTTTATTTTAATGTTGAGAGTCTTTCTGGTTCACATCCATTGGTTTAAACAAGAACACATCTGTCTACCACTTCCTGCTCCCAACACATACCAAACTTCATGTATTGATTTTTCTGTTACTATAATATTGAAGTCTCAATACTCAAAATTACCCTTTATACAAATGCTCATGTTTCTTAGTTTTCATGTCTGCATGTTAAAATAGGTGAATGTTGGGCTCTAAATAGTGATTTTTATGGCAGCAATAAAATATTGTTTATGAATATATATGTAAATATGTTTTTCTGTGAGATGGAGTTTTGCTCTTGTTGCCCAGGCTGGAGTGCAGTGGCACAATCTCAGCTCACTGCAACCTCTGCCTCCCGGGTTCAAGCGATTCTCCTGCCTCAGTCTCCTGAGTAGCTGGGATTACCGGCACATGCCACCATGCCCAGCTAACTTTTTGTAATTTTAGTAGAGACGGGGTTTCATTTTGACCAGTCTGGTCTCAAACTCCTGACCTCAGGTGATCCACCCACCTCGGCCTCCCAAAATACATGTCTTCAATATTCCATCTTTTGCCTTTGTGATTTCATAATATCTACTTGAGATATCAATAACCTAATTTTTGAAACAAGGATGAGTTGCATTAACATGGCTCAAAAACTTCCTGCTCCCGATAGCTATAGGACCTTAACTTTGTAGCGCAGTAGTCAGTTCCTGGTATCAGTCCCTGTTTGAATGCTGGTCCATCGCTTCCCAGTTGTATAAGTTTAAGCATGTCACTTACTCCCTCTAAGCCTCAGTCCCTGCATCTGTGAAGTGGAGATAAGTATCAGCTCATGAAGTTACTGAAAACCATAAATGAGCATGGTGCTGGCATATGGAGTATTCTACAAATATTTATTAGTTGTAGAAAAGTTATAATGGTATTATGACTTAAAAGGCAAGCTTGCTTTTAAATTTTGCATCACTTTTTTAATGTATTAAAATAAAAATAAAATAGATTCCTCTTCCTCATCTCTTAATCTGGTAGAATAACTGTTCTTGTGGTATGAGGCCAAGACAATCAATTTCTGGTATGTTAAAAAATCTGGAAATGATACCAGGTATTTAAGAGTGTCTCAGATAATAAGAGTCTACAGAATTGAGGATGCTGATGCTTTCTTTCAAATACAGTTAGTAAGAACACATTGAAGGTATGAACTTGATGACCTTCTCCTGGTTTGATGTCATTTTTTAGCAGTTGCCAAAAGAATGAAAGCTCTATAATTTAGGGTGAGTGAGCTGGGAAAGAATAAGCAAACTAAAAATTGTTAGTTGACTTCAGGGATAGAGTTGGTCCCCTGGAACAAGCTCTTTCTAATATTAAGTGACTCTCAGTTGCTGCTCCAAAAATCGTGACAATGTCTTTGAATTTGGTTTCTGTAGAGAGACTGGGACTTATTAAACCCACCACAGCCCCAGATTTCCAACCATATTAGGCATTTGCAAGAGCCTTGCCCCGCAGAACGTGATCTAAAGCCTGCCAAAATGAATGTCAAAGCTGCTGCATATCAGGATATCATTAGTGGATTACTTCTATCTGGAGATTACTTTCAAAGGTTATTTAGTAAACTGTAGTTTTAAGCCTATTTCGTGTGTCTGGCCTTGAGAAAGCAGTAAAAATTTTAGTTGCTATGGGACACTCTAGGAAGAACACAAATTCACAAAAGTATCAACAAAAAGTAACTCTTAAAATACAAGTATGTATAGATATTAGAGTGATAGACCCTGAAATTTAGAGAACTGAAGATTTGTACTCATTATAATAAAACTAGTCATAGTACAAAAATATGAGCACAATTATGATATGTGAATATTATCAAAACAACTGACCAGATGATTTTTAAAAATAAAAAAAAGTTCATTGTACAGTGTCACAGAAAAAGTTTTCAGACTGAAATTTTACTTACCTCACTAGCTGGACCCATTATTACAAAATAAGAGTTCTCAGAGCAGTCTCTTCTTCTATGCTCTGAATACATTAAGACAAGTTTTTTTCATACACTTAATAAGTCTTTGATTTAGTGTTACCATTGTTGCTTTAAAAATAATATAGGTACTTTCTACCATTAGAGAACTTAGGAGCAGAATTTTACCACAAGTGAGTGATAAATATCACCTAGTTGCTTTATCATTCAATTTCTTGTGTGTTAGAAAAACTCCCTTTTAGACAATTACCAAATAATCATCAAATATCTATAGACCCCTACTCTGTGTCTAGCCCAATACTTGGCACTGGCAGTTATGGACATAAATATGATAGACATGGTCTCTGTTCCCACGGAGTTTGTAGTCTATTGAGGAAGATGTGCAAAATGTAAGTAATTATAAGAGAGCTGAGAATCTCACCAAAGGCTGAGTACAGAGCACTATGGGAGCATGCACCAGGGAATTAATCAATTTCCAGCAAATAAAAATAAATAATACACATAGATGAGAAGCACCTTAAAACTGATTTTTCTGGATTAGTACATAGTTTTCTTCAATACACTGCACATAAATATTTCAAAGCCTTAAAATTTTTATACCTGGCCTCTTCCCCAAAATTGTTTGAGGCAGTTAATATTTAGTTAGCAAATTAGTCTTACATATCTATGAAACAAATGCAAATACTTTCATCTTTTATCAATAAACTTTAAACAGGATAAGCCACCCCAATCTTTGTTGTTAATTTCAACCCTTTCGTCCCTTTCAGCTGACAAAAAAGAGCAATCCGTCATTCCAAAAGGTGCATATCTTTGTGCCTTCTCACATGTACCACACTTTTGGCTGAAGGTCTGTCTAGATGTCTGCTTCAGCAATAAATATTTTTCCTTTACCACATGACAAGCATTTAATTGACAATCTGATAAATGCTACCAACAAAAAAAAAGCTATCAACTCTTTCCTCCAGTGTTCTATCATCAATTATCTCACCATTCAGAATATCCATAAAATATTCAGATCACTATGTAATAAAAAAGCTGTGGATGTATGCCATTGTGAGATAGCATATGTTCAGCAGCAAATGCTCAGTGACCTAGGAAGTGCTTCTTCCTCTCATAACACATGCCTTGGACAATCTTAACAGAAGTTCTGAAGTGGTAACCAAAACACGCTTCCTTCCACGACAGATGATGCATCCTGTCATTTTTTAGAAAAGTGATTTAATCATTTCAATGAAATGTTCTTTGAAACAAAATTAAATTTTAGCAGTTTAAATACTTTCTACCTGATACTGTGCTTTTTTCACATACTACCCTTATTGATGGCAGGATACAAGGAAAGGCACGTTAAAAAGCCAAGCTAGAGTTCTGTATGTGAAGTATTTTTTTTTAATATACATCTAGGGCTAAGTACACAATAATTTATCCTTCCTGGGCTTCAGTTTCTCCATCTCTCAAATAGTTCACGGAGTCAGGGATTTGGCAAGCTGAGCTTTTTCCTGCAATACTGTTTTTATGTGGAATAAAAGGGTACACTTTAAGAAAAAATTACTGTGTAGTCTCTCAGTCATAAAAAGAAATTAATTAATGGCATTTGCAGCTACCTGAGTGAGACTGGAGACTATTATTCTAAGTGAAGAAACTCAGGAATGGAAAACCAAACATCGTATGCTCTCACTCATAAGTGGAAGCTAAGCTATGAGGATCCAAAGGCGCAAGAATGACACAATGGACTTTGGAGACTCAGCGGGAAAGGATGGAAAGGGGGTGAGGGATAAAAGACTACAAACGATGCAGTATATATTGCTCAGGTGATGGGTGCACCAAAATCTCACAAGTCACCACTAAAGAAGTTACTCATGTAACCAAACACCACCTGTTCCCCAGTTACCTATCGAAATAAATTTAAAAAAAAGAAAAAATTACTTAGTAGTCTTGTAGAAAGAAGACTGGACTTTGTCATATCAATTTGAAAAGATAAAACTGAAGGAAACTATAGGAATCAAATCTTTTCATTTTATGAATGAAAAACTGGAACCAAAAGTGGTTAAAGAAATTGTCCCAGGCTACACAAACTGTTTAGGAGCAGAGCTGAGATTAGAACCCTGCCTTCTTGGCTCCTGGCTTAAATTTTAGCAACTAGGATAATATTCACAAACCTGTTTCTTATTTGTAAAGAAGACTGGTTGAAATTAACAATGATAATGATGACTAATATTAAAGACGTGATGTGACAAACTAGAAGAAAGACTAGTCCAAGGAGCCTGAAACTCTATATGCAGATCTGGGCTCCACAGCCATCTCTGGCCTGTATAGCGCCTACTTTTCAACTGCTATGTCAAAAAAATTAGATGATCTTGTGAGTCTTTATATATTTATATGCAAATTAAAACAAAACCTTTAGGAAAAAGAGGATAAATAAATTCAGAATACAATATTAGGAACAAAACCAACCAGCAAGATTCAAAATTGTGTAGTTCAACTTAAGAATTCAGGTATTTGGCATCTTACAAATCTGAGTTCACATTACAGCTCTGCCACTTCAAACTGTATATTTAGTTTACCTCTCTGAGCCTCTGTTTCCTCATCTGTCAAATAGATTTAATAATATTTACCATAAAGACTAGCCAAGATTGTGTGTATATAACTCATTGTGTCAACCTACTGGTATATAAACATGAATCAAGTTAACCTAACTTCGCTAATTGTGGCAGTTAACTATAAAGTCACCTTTGCTTACAGAATAACATATTTTTGATATATCAGAATAGTTTCCATATAAGCATAAAAGACTCATTCCTGCTGATTTTAAAACTTCAATCTTCTGGCAGCAAACCACCATGGCACATGTATACCTATGTAACAAACCTGCACATTCTGCACATGTATCCCAGAACTTAAGTATAATTAAAAAAAAAAAAAACCTTCAACCTCATAATTTCATATTTTTTTCTAAGCTCAAACTTGGAGCATGTGAGCAGGGGTAGAACACAGCTAGAAACCAGCCATCCTAAGACTGAGTGGCTGCCTCACCTGCTCCTTCTCACAGAAAGCACAATACAGGCTCTTGCCCATACTTCTCCCACCCTTCTCTTGTGGCTGTCCCATGCCTCCTGTGTTGTCCCTGGTCGCATGGCAATCTCCCTCTTCTTGAAAACTGTGAGTACTACCCTATCTTTTCAAAGGCAATTATTTCCTTATCTGTGGACCTTTCTAGCCCTCAAAATTGATTATATACTTTATATAATATATAATATAAATATATTATAATTTTATATAATATATATAATAGCCCTCAAAATTGAATGTATATATTTTAAAGCACTAGGGATATATGTCAAACACTCCTTTCAGCTTTTATGTATTTTATGTGTTGATTCCTCTCTGTCTCCATTCCCACAGGCTTCAGCCTCTAGGATTCAGTCACTTCTAGGGTGTCTCCCTCCCCCATCCATTAAGGAGAGAGAGATGATTCTGCTGAAATGACTACTATTTGCTGGTGTGGGGAGGAGGCTTTGCTTGATACAAGAACACAGCTCCTGCCCTTTATTTTTATCTGTTGCTTCATGTGAAGCCACTGCAACCCTTGAGCTCCTTGAACCCCTTGAAAGTTATGGAGAACTGAGATGGAGGGGGATTGGCCCATCTTCTTTGATGTTCTCTACAACTTGGTCTCTTCAAGCACCTTTGGTTCTGCCAATTCCTATGAGCTTCTAGCCATCAGAAATCTCTAACACAGGAGTGGAAGCCTCAGTCTTCAAGGGGTATTAATCATGTCACTAGCTTCTGTAAACTTCATGCTTTAACATTGGCCCTATGTGTATATGCTGGACATGTCTTGTTCTGAACAACCCAATAATATGCCTGAGTCACCTGGCCTTGGCCTCCTGCTTCTTCCTTCATTTAGCAAACTGTACCCCGCTGCCGCTTTTCAAATACGATCCAGTCCAGAGTCCGCACTCCCAGTCACCTCCTTTTCAGGGCTCCCACACTCTCAGCCACTATACACCTGCCCTAATTATCCCAAGGCCAAGTACCAAGCAACTAGAGACATGCTTATGCATCAGAGCCCACTGAAATTATTCAAACCAGCCATCCTAAGACTGAGTGGCTGCCTCACCTGCTCCTTCTCACAGAAAGCACAATACAGGCTCTTGCCCATACTTCTCCGACCCTTCTCTTGTGGCTGTCCCATGCCTCCTGTGTTGTCCCTGGTGGCATGGCAATCTCCCTCTTCTTGAAAACTGTGAGTACTACCCTATCTTTTCAAAGGCAATTATTTCCTTATCTGTGGACCTTTCTAGCCCTCAAAATTGAATGTATTATATATTTTATATAATGTATAATATAAATATATTATATATTTTATATAATATATATAATAGCCCTCAAAATTGAATGTATATATTTTAAAGCACTAGGGATATATGTCAAACACTCCTTTCATCTTTCCCATGTTAAGGGAGCTGGGTCCACAGGTTTTTCCTACTCTCACCACATTTGGCTTTCAAATAGGCCTTGGAGGTTGAGCATCTCTTATCCAAAAATCTGAAATCCAAAAGGTTTCAATGAATATAGCCTTTGAGTATCATGTCAGTGCTCAGAAAGTTTCAGATTCTGGAGCATTTCAGATTTTAGAGTTTTAGATTGGGATACTCAACATGTAATAAAGATGACCAGGTCCTTCATAACATCTTGGAGTAACTTCACCAATCTTGACTTATTGTCACTGGACTTCTTGGTTTGTTTAAAAAAATCCCATATTTAGTTGAGTCACTAGGATGAGGTATTCTTTTCTGCCTTATGCATAGCTTCAGTTAGGAATGATTCAATAGCAAGCAAAGTCTCTGCCCTCAAAGAGTGTAAATGGATAGGGCTATACCTAACCCTATTTATTCTATACCGCAGTTCTGGTACAAAAGGAAACATTTCATTGATGGTCTATTACACATATAAAGCAATTTTCCTCGTGCCTAGCCCACAATAAATAATGAATAAATTTTACATGTTGTTATCATAACTTGTACATAGTACTAGTCACACAGCTTGAAATTCTATTAAGTTAGATTAAACCCAATCTATTACTTACTTCAGTATAAAGAAGTACCCAGAATATTAAGTAAAATACCTCTCTAAGATGTTAGTAACACTTTTGATTTTAGAATGCCATACAAATACATAGTGTTGGTATATTAATTTTCTTTCTGTTGAGAGCATAGTTCATAGAGTAACCTCATCTGAAAACAATCTGTGATTAAATGTCTGTGATAGCATTTAAAATGTTCTCTTTTCACATTACTTTTAGAGAGCAAAGAATCACATATAATTAAAGTGGTGGATTTTTGCCTTAGAAAAATCGATACTGGGATTCAAAAGCCACAGAGAGTTTTTTTTAGTGCTTAATTTAAACTGATGTTTTTCTTTTCAAACCTTCCCTAATTCCTGTGCAACTCTCCAAAAACACAAAATTCTTGTGACTAAATATTTCAGATGGTGACTTTAGGTCACAGAGATTTTTCTATCTTTTCAAAACCTCTGGATTGAAAATAAAGAAAACCTATTTCAATTTAGTTTAAGCAAATTAAGCTGAGCTCAACACCAGAACCATGAATTAAATTATCTGTTTTCTCTGTTTCTGTCCCTGTCTCTTTCTTTTTTTCTTCATTCCTGTTTCTTGGGTTGACGACATCCTTTCCTAATGGCAGTGGGGTCTTCTTATGCAGCAGAGAAAATGGCCACTATCAGCACAGGACTTGTATCTTTCCAGATTAATAAAAACAGGAAAAAGTTGTTTGTTGTTGATGTTCTTTGCTTTTTGCTCCTTTAAAAATCTCTCCTACTTTCCATTTGGCAATCCAGAGAGGTACTTTTGCCTAGTTCTTCTCAGGTCTACCCTAGGAGAGAGTGACCAGAACAACCAACCATTTAAAGTAAGGATTGTGATAGACTGTTTCCAAACATGGCTGTCAACAGTTCTCTCTCTTTCTGTACATTAAACGGTATGCCCGTCATCAGGAGGGAGCACTATCCTCTACCCAGAATCTGCACTGACACTGTGTCTCGCTGTGACCAATAGAATGTGGCAGAAATGATGCTGTGATGGTTGCATGGCTAGGCTGTCAGAGACTGGTGTCTTCTTGGAAGTCAACTGCCATGTAAAAAAGCTGGAGTAAGCAGTGAATGATGAGTGCTCTAGTGCTTAGAGAGAAACCACAGCACACCATCCTTTCCAACCATCCCAGCTGAGGCATCAGGTATGTAACTGAAGCCATTGTGGACATTTCAGCCCCCATTAAGCTCCCAGCGGAACGCTGCTGCATGAGTAACTCAGTCAACTCCACCTCCACCACCTGGAGCACAGATAAGCTGTCCCTGCACCGAATCACAGAAATTACAGTTGTTTTAAGTCACTAAGTTATGGAGTGACTTGTTATGCAGTAATAGATAACTGAAGCAGATACAGTGTGGCTCAGCCTGGGTCATGTGCTGCACTCTCTTTGTGCTTAAGAAGCAATATGCTACCAGCAGAAGGGTGACTGATAATAACAGAAAACACATAGCCACTTAAAGACATGCCACATCAATTTCTCTCTACCAGGACCTGACAAAATGCAAGAGTAAGTTATGTCACAGAGCAGTCTATTTTAGGGGCTGGCATCTGAGTGTGTCAGGAACATTAGAATTTCCTTAAAAGGAGATTAAATAGTGTAACTATTTGTCTAGGATATACTATTTGATCCCGGATATACTATTTGATCCTGGATATACTATTACCTTGTTATTCATGTTGCCATAGACAGTACTATGTGTCAGGAAACTGCTACCTGGGAGGCATGGACTGAAAAGGAAGACTATGTGGATCTTCAAAAAGTCCTTAATGATATAAAATGAGGATTTTTTTTTTTTTAAGTATTGTAAGTCATTTTATTTTTTGAGATGGAGTCTCGCTCTGTAGCTCAGGCTGGAGTGCAGTGGTGCAACCTCTGCTCACTGCAACCTCCGCCTCCTGGGTCCCAGTTCAAGCAATTCTCCTGCCTCAGCCTCCCAGGTAGCTGGGATTATAGACACACGCCACCATGCCCAGCTAATTTTTGTATTTTTGGTAGAGATGGGGTTTTATCATGTTGGCCAGGCTGGTCTTGAACTCCTGACCCTGTGATCCACCCACCTCGGCCTCCCAAAGTGCTGGGATTACAGGGTGCACCACCACACCCGGACTCTTTTTTAAAAAATAATTTCAACTTTTATTTTAGGTACAGGGGTTACATGTGCAGGTTTGTTACATTGGTATATTGCATGATTCTGAGGTTTGGGGTATGGGTTCCATACCCCATAGTGAGCATAGTACAGAAAAGAAAGTGCCATAAGTCTTTTAAATAATTATTAGAGAATTACACATATTTTTTAAAAACATTATTTATTTATTTATTGAGATGGAGTCTCACTCTGTTGCCAGGCTGAAGTGCAGTGGTGTGATCTCGGTTGACTGCAACCTCCACCTCCTGGGTTCAAGTGATTCTCCTGCCTCAGCATCCTGAGTAGCTGGGACTACAGGCGTGTGCCACCACGCCCAGTTGATTTTTGTTTTTAGTAGAGACGGGGTTTCACCATTTTGGCCAGGATGGTCTCGACCTCTTGACCTCATGATCCACCTGCCTCGGCCTCCCAGAGCACTGGGATTTCAGGCATGAGCCACTGCACCTGGAATTACACTTTCTTTCTTTTTTTTTTTTTTTTTGAGCTAGAGTCTCACTCTGTTGCTCAGGGTGGAGTGCAG
>NW_012116266.1:10706552-10732073 GCF_000951035.1 Colobus angolensis palliatus
TATCAACTTTATGTTGTTCTTTCCAAATAAGTATCTTTAATGAAATTATTAATTGTCCAACACAGTCATATATGTAGTCTTCTAGACTTTGAATCAAAACAAAAGTAAATGAACCAACAACAGTTTTGTTTTTTGCTTGTTTTGTTTTGTTTGCCTTCTGTTTGTTATTTATTGAATTGTTTTGGATATATATATATACATATGTATTTTTTCTTTTCAAGCAAAGCACATGAGTTGCCCAGGAAATAAATGCAACTGATACGGACACAGGCATCAACAACAACAGATAAAGTTGGTTTACTATACATAATGACTTGTAATTTTTTTCATGGTTGGAGAAAATTAGTAGTGTGTGTGATGGTTACGGTGCCCACATAAAATAGGTGGTAGAGAGATGGCTCACATACGTCACAGAGAATAGAGTCTACTTTGCTACCACAAGTAGAACTTGTCTTCCAGAAACAAATTTCAGGATAGCAAACCCTCACAACTCCCTGAATTGGGTAGTGGAGAAGGCAAACAACTTCCCCCTCTATAATACACTGACCAGCATTCGCATTTTGGGCCAGGAACGGAATTGCTTTAGGTTTATGAGTCTCCTGTTTTGAGAAAGGACAGTGTAAAATACACGACAAGCATCAAACCAACAACAAGAAAACGTAACGAAAGTGAAAAGAAAAAACTTTTTAAAAAGTGGGAAAATAATTTACCATTGGATATATTTATTAGATTATCTCAAAGGAAAACCTTTTGACAAAGGAACTTAGATTTTGCTGTTTATATGTTACTATTTTAATGCATCTGTGTCAAAAAGGTGCCTTAAAAATGTAGAGGCTCCATTGTTTATTATCAACTACTACGAACAACAAGTAGCTGTGGCCTGTGTGCTAGCTCTACTCTCCCTTCAAGACACTCTTCTTTTTAATTTTTTTTTTTTTTTTTAGACAGGGTCTCACTTTGTCACTCAGGCTGGAGTGCAGTGGCACAATCACAGCTCACTATAGCCTTGACCTCCCAGGGTCAAGGGGTCCCACCTCAGCCTCTCTAGTAGCTGGAACTAAAAACATGCACCACCCTGCCTGGATAATTCTTTGTAAATTTTTTGTAGAGACAGGATTTTGTCGTGTTGCCCAGGCTGGTCTCAAATTCCAGGGCTCAAGTTATCCACCTGCCTCAGCCCCCTAAAGTGATGGGATTACAGGTATGTGCCACCCGCTATGCCTGGCCTGAGACGTTCTTTTTGATTTGCTTTGTTTTTGCTTATTCACTTATGTGATGTGTGCATATTTATAAATATTCATTCTCTATATAATCAGGTATAGCAATAAAGACACACATATTTTGACAGAAATGCAGTTGCTCTTAAGGGTTAGTTAACTGTTTGCAAAATTAAAAGAGGTATAGTAGTAGTATATTTAGTAATAACTTATGCATATTGCTTAGTGCCAAGGGGACTCTTAGATACATATTTGAGGCTTTTCTATGTGGTTGAGATCTAAGGATGAGATTGTATCATTGCTCAATGATCTTTGTCTCCTTCTTAATCTAACATCCCAACACATACAAACACACATGCACACACACAAAGCAGCACTTAACATATACCCAATTAAATAAAAATAACATCTTCACGAAACCTACAAAATCCTCTAGGTTGGGGATCCAGTCTCTTAATGAGGCCCATTACAAATTAGTCAAATCTGTCATTTGAAAGAAAACGAGTAAATTCAAGAGAAATAATCACATGATGTGATATACTGATCATTCAATATACAAGTAAATTCTCAGATAATTTGCAAACCTTTTCTTTTTTTGGGATGCTAGATGACACTTTCTGAGTAATTAATAATAAACATAAAACTGTTAAACAAAATTTATCTGCAAAACATTGCCTTACTTCCCCCTAAAACCAAGCGTTTGTGAATGGGAGTAAGTTTTAAAAGCAGAAATGATATGTTTGTCTTTTCCAGATGCATAAATACTTTTAATGCATTTCAGTGGCACTGCATTCCTCTTAGAACAAGGACCAATTCCCTTGTTAGGGCCCACCTAGCTTGGGCTGCCTTGGCCTAGCCTCCCTCTCACCCCTGCTAAGCAGCTGCTCCCCAGCTACAAACCTTTCATGCACACTTCTCATTCTGCTCTGACCTCACCCTTGGATTTCCCCTATCCACTGCTTACCAATCTTGTCATGAGACTTTAGCCATTCAGCTTTTAGCCCTGCGGGGTGTAACCTTTCCCTGGTCCCTTCCTCCATGATGCATTCTCATAGGTCACTATTAGCTGTCCTTTGAAGCACATTATCCACCGCTGTAATTTTACATTCATTTGTGTGACCACTGACTACTATCTGTCTCTCCCACAAAACTAATTTCCATGAAGGCAGGGACTATACTTTTTTGCTCATTATTGCATCCTCAGAGCCTAACATAGTGCCTGGCACATGGTAGCCATTAAAAACTATTTTAACTAAATGAATGAATTAATTTAAATAATAATTGCTGTTATTCTAGATTTTAGGACTCAGCCTACACTAAAATTAATGGTGTATTTGCACATTTCCACCCACCAAAGTTCTGTCTTCATTCTTTTTTTTCTTACATCTGAAAATGTTTTATGAGATCAGTGTACTAGGATTTTCTTTACTTTTCCTATTTATTTTTTAATGGAGTCACAAAATTTAACTCACTCTATAACTTGGATTTGAAGAAAAATGAAAGTACTTTTAATTCTGCCTAAATTTAATTCTGTTGTCCTACGCCAATTACCACCACCCCCATTCCAAATTCCCACACATTAATTAGCAGCAAGAAAAAAATATAAAATATGGTTTAAAGTCTGGTCGGATCCAATGATTTAAATTGTCCATTTAAAGATCAGTCTCTCATATAAGTATGTACAATCTTTCAAGTATCTTCTTACTTGTGTTTCCCTCCTAACGTCTGAGCCTAGGTATGCCTTATATAACCTCATGACAACAGAGATGAGAATGGGGACTTCTGTTGTGATGTCATGTGCCTCTCCTGATTGACAGGGCAATGTCCTTTGTTCACTAGTGTTTGCCTAGTGGCAATTGCACCTGGGGCCTGGTACATAGTGTAATTTATCATTTAGTCCAGCATGGCTGTGTCAGGGCCCAGTGGTATTCTTTGGCTGGTAAATAAAGCACCTAGTACCTTTTGTGTATCAAGTAAGTATCCAAAGGCTACTGTTGATCAAATGTCTGCCAATACAATCATGAAATAACTTGCTACTTTATTGATTGCATTCTGTCAACTCTAAGACAAACACTCTTCTCCTCAAATTATATTATAATTTAAAAAAATATTATGGAGGGGTTGAAGTCCCCTATAGATCTTCCAACCTGGTCCATATTCTCAATAGTTATATAGCCTAAGCAGAACTTTGCAGTTTGCCTGGTTATGCACATATCTATGCATAAGTGAGAAAAGGTGTTTTGTTCTTCCTGGTTCTGGGACATGCATATTGTTAACTTTATGCTCCTACTTGAAACAAATGCAAACCAGGACTAATTTGGGAAAAGTATGCTTCATAGAAACCACACAACCTGAAAAGAGGTGACGCAGCACTTAACTTTGAAAATTGACTGAAGAAATTTTAGGGGCCATGTTACCCAAATCTTTCATTTTACAGCTGATAAAATTATATATGAGGTTGGTTAAGTGATTCACCCAAGATCATACAGGGAGTAGATATCAGAGCCTCCATACAAACCCTAGTCATCCCTTTGGCTTTTCCTCTATATTATATTGCCTCTCAGACTCATCCTAAGGTGAGATAAATTGAACAAGTCACCCCAGGACCCAGGCTTCAGATTTCACTTCAGAGATTTGCTCTTTGCAGAACAGAAGGTTAGACAGATAAAAACATATATGTGTATACCTATACTTGTCTTCCTTTACTCATCCCCTAGAAGCAAGGCAAAAGGAAAGGAAAACATTAACACCAAGGATCAATTCCCTAGTGAGTCAAGAGATGAGTAAACATTCAACCTAGCAATCCCATTCCTAGCTATATACCAAAGGAAAATAAATCATTCTACCAAAAAGATATTTGCATTTGCATGTTTATCACAACACTATTCACAATAGCAAAGACATGGAATCAACCTAGGTGCCCATCAATAATGGATGGGATAAAGAAAATGTGGGTACACAGACATTATGGAATACCACTCAGCCATAAAAAAGAATGAAATCATGTCCTTTGCAGCAACATGGATGCAACTGGAGGCCATTATCCTAGGTGAATTAGTGTAGAAACAAAAAATCAAATACCACATGTTCTCTTCTTACTTATAAGTGGGAGCTAAATATTGGGTACACATGAACATAATGATGGGAACAACAGACACTGGGGTCTCCAAAAGGGAAGAGAGAGGGAGAGGGCAAAGGGTTGAACAATTACCTATTGAGTACTATGTTCACTATCTGGGTGATAGATTCCAAGACCAAACCTCAGCATCGTGTAGTATTACCATGTAACAAACCTACACATATATCCCCTGAATGTGAAAGAAAAAAGAGAGATCAGTAAAGAATATAGAAATAAAAAGACAGAAAAGAGAGTAAGAAATGAGGGAAGTAAGGGAGAGTGGGAACGAGGAAGAGGGGAGACAAAAAAGAAGGGAGGAGGAAGAGAAAGAGGAAAATGGAAGGAGGGAGGTAACGAAGAAAGGTAGAATATTGCTGGAACCCACAGGATTGCTGACCAGCCACAGCAATGGCAAATGGTTTCCTCTGCCCAAGTCAGGGAAAGAATCCAAAGCTTTTAGGAAACTGTACCAACCTTAGACAAAAAAAAAAAAAATAGTTCTGGAAGGTAGGGATTAAAAATGCAGGTAGTACTCAATACTGCATTTCTCAAACTGAAGAAGCCCTGTAAGTATCCAGAGAGCCATCAGAAAGCCTGAAGTAGCACACATCTGTACATTTAATTTTGTTAAATCAGTTTGCATAGCATTTCAAGATTAATGAATGGAATGCAGTTTATAAATGTCAGTTATAACTATAATGTTAACCCTGTGCCATAATTTAATTCAATGAAGCTAAAGGCTAGTAAATTTAGAAGCAATAAAAGCAAATACTTCCTTTCATTGTATACTTCACCCCACTGAGACCATTGCCAGGAGGTCATTGACATGGTGCCAGCTTTAAGAAGGAATTTGACAGGCTTCAATTATATATATATATATGGCCAAAGTGGAGGTGATTTAAGAGTTACAAAATCTTGTGCTCTAGGTATTATTGAAAGCCTGTGATAGGGTCATGCAGATCCTTCACCCTCTTTGCCCTGCACAGCTTATGGTGCATTCATCACGACTGCTTTTTATAGTGAAGGATGCACATTGATTCAGAGATGAGATTAGAGGGAGAGGTATTCCTTTGCACCATGAATTTCCCACTGAATCTGGATGCTCTGCTTCCATCAGGGAGGGATCCTGAAGAAGAACTTAGAGGCCCTATGGATATCTACAGCCTCTGGGAAAAAGTCCCCCAAGTTTTCGTTAGGAGTAGGTATGGGGTAACGTTGGGCCAATTAACCCCTCTCCCTCTAACTTCTCAACTGTGCGTCTTTTCCCAATAGAGATATCCATCTTGGAAACTATGGTTCCCATCGATTCCCACTTCAACTCTACCTCTAAACTAGTAACTTCCTTGAAAGTAAAGGAACAGGGCAGCAAGCCCTAAATACTGCTCCTTCCATTACCTTCGAGTAAAGGTAAAAGCCCATGCTTACATACCTGGCTCTATCTCACCTAGTGGATTTTGAGGGACCTTCCCTAGGGACAGTTTGGAAATGCAGGGGAGCGCATTTGTCTTCTAGAGTACATGTCCCTAGGTATTTACATATTTAAATACATTGTTTAGTTATATAGTGTTTTTTATTTCTTCCTTATTTTCCAGCAATTTTTTAAAGTTCTGTTATATTATCTCTGAATGTTATTTCATAGTAGTAAAGGAGATTTATAAAATATTTGTTTTAAGAGTAGAGTGTTCGATCAGAGAGTTTGAGAACCACAGATAGACAGCATGGGTTTCAACATTCATATAAACTTGAATGAAATTTTTCCAACTAAGTATCTACGTTTCCTGTTCTGTATCTCACTGTTGATTCCTTCGAACTCATTGGTTGCTCACTAATGCTTCTATTTCTGGTGAACACTGATTGGTTGCTCACTAATGCTTCTATTTCTGGTGAACACTGATTGGTTGCTCACTAATGCTTCTATTTCTGGTGAACACTGATGATGTTTCCTTGGGTCACTTGCTACTGCTATCTTTATTCCTTCAAGTTCTGGATTTTTCATTATTTTACGGGCCTTATTCCTTTGTCTTTGTCCGGAAAGTCAAGATCTGTTAATGTGACTATTAGTAGGTCTTTCGGTATCTTACAGCAAACTGTAACTGTATGAGTTTTCTCACTTATGTGGGAGTTAAGAAATCAGAGTTGGAGGAGCATTGATTCAATTATTAAGAAATTACTTAACTGTCCTAAACCTTGGTTTTCTCATCTTTAACATGCAAATAATAATACCAACCTCACTGGGCTGTTTTAAGGACTAAACGAGATACCACATGTAAAGAATTTAGCATGGTATAAACCATACATATATGAAACTCTTTATTCTCTACTTTCGAATTACTTGTGTGATTCTTTAGAATATCAATTATATATTAGGTTTTTAATGAGTCCATTCTTTGCAGGATTTTGTCATTAAAGCCTGCAAAATTAACTCAAATTTGGAGCTAAAATAAACCTACTGGTTATTGGAAATACACTAATGCAATTGTTTGTTATTTCAACTTGATTTTAATTATCAGGGTTGGAGATGCTTTTGATACAATATAAAAGTGTTTGCTTAATTCTCCCATGCAGTAGTCTCCAGGGTGAAAGCTTCTGCTTTAGTGCTTGGTCAAGTCTTAAACTTTATATGTTTTGGCACTGCTCTGTAACAGAAGTGTTCATGGCTGAGACTGCCAAGTGCACAGAGTAAATATAAATTTTTATCGGTACAGTAAGTGTCCATAATACTGACTGTCAGTGGAAGGCTATAGAATATTTTTATGATTCCAAGTTTTAGAGGAGCAGTAAGGCTTTGAAGTGGCTGTAAGATGTTTACATCTAAGCTATTGATGCCCTCAAATCACTATTGCACATATAATAATGCCCACAGTATTTAGCATGGAACAAGAAAGGAATGAAGAGGCCAGGATATAACCCAAGCTTCACAATGACTCTCTATGAGCCTAATAAACTCTCAAACAGTCTTATATATAAAATGAGACCATTGCTGGTAGAAAGTCAACTTACAGGGTTACTTGGAAACAAAAAAAATGAGGTAACACAAGTGAAAATATTACATTTCTATAGCATGACTGTACAACTGTGATGGCCTTCATCCAATTGCACTGCATTGTTTTTAAAGAATCTAGCGGCTTTTCAATTAAGTCATTCACATTGACACGGATTATGTGATGATGACAAAAAACCTGATTTCCATTCAGACCCATCAACATCAGAGAGATCTTCAAAAATCATATTGCCTATTTCATTATACTCCCAGGAATTTCAATTTTTAACATGAAGATAACAAACAGAAATCTTCTATACCTTAGGGTTGATGGCTTATATTTTTCTCATTTATCAAATCTTCATTGAGCAGGTATCTGTGCCGAGCTATGAAACATCTTTTAAGAAATGAAGGTACTACCATGCTTATACTGGAAGAAATTCCAGTCTAGTAGGGAGAAAGTAAGATATTACAAAGAAAAACAGCCTATAAGGCCATGCCCCCCTCCCGCCTTTTTTTTTTTTTCTTCTTCTTAGACGAAGTCTTACTCTGTCACCCAGGCTGGAGTGCAGTGGCATGATCTTGGCTCACTGCAACCTCCGTCTCCCAGGTTCAAGCAATTCTCCTGTCTCAGCCTCCCAAGTAACTGGGACTATAGGCTTGTGCCACCACATCCGGCTAATTTTGTACTTTTTTAGTAGAGACAAGGTTTCACCATATTGGCCAGGCTGGTCTCAAACTCCCGACCTTGTGATCTGCCTGCCTCAGCCTCCCAAAGTGCTGGGATTACAGGCATGAGCCACCGCACCTGGCCAAGGCCATGCCTCTTAAAGCAGTTTCAGTTCATTCTTCTTTTTTAATTCTTTTTTTTGTGTGTTTTGTTTTGTTTTTCTTTTTAAGCTGTCCTGTTGGAAAGTGGGCCTATGCTATCCATGGAGCATTAGAACAAACTGTTCCAATCTGGCACTCGTCTAAAAATATTAAATCCACTTACTGCTTGAAAGAATGAATTGTGCTACTCCCCCTTTGAAAGTTCTTGAATTAATTCTCAAAATGCCAATACCTCTTGGAGCCCAAAAAGAAGCTCACTTATGCTAAGAACATTTTTGGCCAGAGGAAAGGATTTGAGGTGAAATCAGAATGAAATTTTCTGCCCTGGAACAGCATTGCATTAAAATGTTGTACCTGATCTATGATTCCTGAAGCTCTTCTGTATCACACATTTTCAAAATTGATAATGTATTACCTTGGATTGTTCTCTAATTGTTTTATGATTCATTTTAATCCACAACTTTAAAAAGGGCTGGGACAGCATCTTTTACTTCTGCCATATCCCTTATAATATCCTACACAGTGCTGGCATTCAGTGCAATTTTAATACATATTTTGTAAGTTCTCCTAGGTAACATGAATAATTCAGTAACCCTTTTGTTAGAATGATCCTTTCACTCATTCAACAGAACATGCTGTGTATCCTTTTATTTAGAAAATGAAATGCTCCAAACTTTTAAACTGGTAGACCCAAAGGGCACTTTATGTCTGGCTCATTCCAGTGCTAAGGGGATACCTCCCACTTTCCGCCTCCCACTGAGAGGTGACAGTGTGATAGCAGCCCTCACTCTCCGGGCCTCCTCAGCCTCAGCGTCCACTCTGGTGGTGCTTGAGGAGCCCTTCAGCCCACCACTGCACTGTGGGAGCCCCTCTCTGGGCTGGCCGAGGCCGGAGCCAGCTCCCTCTACTTGCTGGGAGGTGTGGAGGGAGAGGCACGGATGGAGAGATGTGGGCGGGAACCGGGACCACGCAGGGTGCTTACTAGCCAGCATGAGTTCCAGCGGGCAGAGGTCCAACCTCCGTGGGCCAGCACAGGGAGCCGCAGGCTGGCCCAGGGCAGTGAGTGGCTTAGCACCCGGGCCAGCGGCTGCGAAGGTTGCGCCAGGTCCCCCAGCACTGCCGGCACGTGTGCACCACGCTCCAATTCTCCTCGGACCTCAGCCGCCTCCCTGCGGGGCAGGGCTGGGGACCTGCAGCCCACTGTGCCTGAACCGCCCTCCCGCAGTGGGATCCTGCGACTCCGGAGCCTCCCAGTGGAGCCCCGCCCCCTGCTCTGGGGCGCCTGGTCCCATCAGTCACTCAAGGGCTGAAGAGTGGGGATGCATGGCACGGGACTGGCGGGCAGTTCCCCCTGCAGCCTCCCTGAGGGATCCACTAGGTGAAGCCACGTGGGCTTTTGGGTCTAGTGGGTATTTGGAGAACCTTTATGTCTAGCTAAGGGATTGTAAATACACCAATCAGCACTCTGTGTTTAGCTCAGGGTTTGTAAATACACCAGTCAATACTCTGTATTAGCTCAGGGTTTGTAGATATACCAATCAGTACTCTGTATCCAGCTAACTTAGTGGGGACTTGGAGAACTTTTCTGTCTAGCACTCTGTGTCTAGCTCAGGGATTGTAAACGCACCAATAAGCACTCTGTCAAAACGGACCAATCAGCTGTCTATAAAACGGACCAATCAGTGCTCTGTGAAATAGACCAATCAGCTCTCTGTAAAATGGACCAATCAGCAGGATGTGGGTGGGATCAGATAAGGGAATAAAAGAAGGCCGCCCTAACTAGCAAGCGGCACCCTGTTTGGGTTGCTTCCGCAGTGGCGGAAGCTTAGTTCTTTTGTTCTTAGCAGTCAGCCATGCTGCTGCTGCTGAGTGTTAGGGACCCTGCTGACTTTATGAGCTGTGACACTCGCCATGAAGGTCTGCGTCTTTACTCTTGAGGCCCGGGCGACCACGAATCCACTGGGAGGGATAAACAACTCCGCGTGGGAGGAATGAACAACTCCAGCCCGACCGCCTTAACAGCTGCTGTAACACTCACGGCAGAAGTCTGCAACTTCACTCCTGAAGTCAGTGAGACCGCAAACCCCCCAGAAGGAAGAAACTGGAAACATCTGAACATCTGAAGGAACAAACTCAGGACATACCATCTTTAATACTCACCGCAAGGGTTCGCAGCTTCATTCTTGAAGTTGTTGAAAGCAAGAACCCACCAATTCTGGACACACCACCACATGCAAATGTTTATGAAGTTGTATCAATTCCATCCGCCAACTATCTCTCTGATCGGCTGCTTCATCTTCACCTTTAGTTCTACTGCTTAAATTCAATTCCTCACATTTATCACCTGGGTTGTTTCAAAAGTGTCGAAATTGATTTTTTCATCCAGTTTTGATGAGATCAACACATTTATCAAAGACCAGCTATGAACCTAGTAGTTTCTAGGTACTGATGATACAGACCAGATCCTTGTAATGGACCTATGTTCTGATGCCCGGAGACATCAGATGATAACCAAGAAGACAAATAAACAAACTAGATAATTTCAGGTGATTTTAAATACTACAAATGAAAAAAACAAAGTGATGTGATACTGACTGGTGGATAAGGGAGGATTGTTTTTTAGAAAAGGTATTTTGAATTTGTAGCGGTTAGCTGAATTTTGAATGAGGAAAAGGAACCAGCCATTGAAGGGTTAGGAAGACAATCGTCCAGGTGTGAATAAGTGCATGAGGCTGGAACAGAGAGCAAGCCCACAACGATAGAACATAGAAAATGTGAAAGTGTCATATAGGCTGAGATGGCGGGGTAGACTGGCAGCAGATTGTGGGGCTTTGGAGGCATTTGAAAGGAGTCTGCATTTTATTCTAGGAGTAATAGGAAGACACTGGAGAGTTTTTAAACAGGGAAATAGTATCATAAAATTTAGTTTTTAATAAACTTACTCTTGCTATCCTGAGGAGACTGGATTGCATGTAAGCAAAACCTGAATCAAAAAGGCAAGTTAGGATGCTATTGCAACAATCCAAGTTAAGAGAAGATGGCTTGCACTATGGTGATGAAAAGTGAAATGAAGAGAATGATTAAACTTAGAATGTATTTTGGACATAAGGAGAAAGACGAAAAGGGAAAAAAATGAGCCCCTAGGGATGGGGCTCCAGCATCTAGTTGGCTAATTGTATCATGTATTAAAATGGGCAATATTCCACAAATAGAGTAATTTTTCTGAAACTCAATTCTGGTTATGTTTTGTGCTTAATATATTTCAATTAATTCAGTATTCAATTCAATATTTCCTGTCCTTTCCAATATAAAACCCAAGTTTTGTGTTATATGCATGGATTCATCTGAACTCGTCTTCCCTAACCAGGCTCCTTTCCTCTCACTCCTCCAAAAAGCACCTGGAGCTCCAGCCATAATGAGCTGCTTTTCTTGGCATGCTGCACATTTTCGTGTCTTCATGCTTCAGCTTTTACTTTTTCTTATGCCTAATATATCCTTGACCCTCCTCTGTGCTGCAACATGCTACTTATCTTTCAAGATGCAGTGTAAGTGTTACCCCCTCTGTTATGCCAGGCCCAGGCGAGTTAGGTGTTCCTCTGTGTTCTCCAAGTCTCCTGAGCCAGCCTGTGGGAATGAGACAGTCACGTTTCAGTGATAGATGCGCCTTGACTGTGAGCTTTGTGAAGTATGGAGTCTTACCCAATTTTGTACTCTCAGAGTCTAGGAGTCACGTGGTCATTGCTAAATAACTGTTTCTTAAGGAAACAAATGCTTGAGACACATTTAACACACAATCTTCTAAGTCTAGCTATGCAATTCTTCCACTCGTGTAAATAGACTAGAAGCCCCAGTTCTATATCTAGTCCAATACCCCCAGGAGCTAGGCTAGGATGAACCTCACTGCAGAATCACCTTTGGAGGGGAATAAACTCTTTGGTAACTGCTCTGTAGCTATTCTTTGTTTGACTCATTTTTCAGCTTATGTGGGTCCCTTAAGGGCATGGACCTAGAACTTGAAATTTCAACCTGGATATATACCTGGGTTTTAGCTGCATCCATATTTGTATCTTGGATAGCATCATGATCAGGCAGAATGGTCTTTAGGAGTTGCTGATGAATGACAAGGGACATCACAGCTCTCTGAATGGGCCAGGATAACCTGTACCTCACCCCAGTGACCATAGCACTTTCACTCTTTCTGGTTAACAGGATGGGACTCTGTTAATTATTCATCTGTTTCTTACCTATAGCCCATTGCAACACATAAACAGTAATATTGATAAAACTTTATTGTTTCTTGCCTCTAGGTTTGCTTCGTGGATGTTAAGAAACATGGAAGATATTTTCTGTAGAGAAAAAAATGTCATCAGGGTAATTACTTTATGGGTCTTGAGACCTTGAGACTAGCCCCTGGACTTTGAAGCAAGATGTTTTCTTAATGAGGAACTTATTTTCAGTGTCTCGAAGTCATAAAAATTAACACTGACCCCTCCCTATGTTTTACACTGTCTCTGTGTTGTGCTTGCCTAAATACGTTGCCAGTAGATTTATATTCTAATAACTTGATTTTTAATTAGTGAGAAACCAAGGCAGTACTAGTTAAATGTCTCAGAAAGCATTGCAGATGACTCTAAATGCCTTATGATATAAATACCTTGAGTAAAATGAAAACACAAGTAGCTTTGCATATATTTATATGTTTTGCCCTTTAAGTTTTGAGTTTAAAGGCTGAAAGCAGAGACAGTGGTAAAAGGAAGGCAGCTTCTTCTGAAGATCTATGCATTAAATAGTTTGATTAAACTCAGTGCACACTTACTAGGCACCTACTATGTGCCAGGCATGTGAGGGGCAGGATGGAGAATACTGAAATAAATAATATAAAGGGCATGTTGCCCAAGATCTGTTCAAAATAAGTTATCTCCTAAGGGAAACCTTTTCTATTCCTTTGGCTGATCTCAATAGATAGGTCAAACCAGGGGTGATGCAACAATTCTGGGGTCTTAAGCATTTCTTTGGAAATTGCCGCATCCGTGATTTTCAAAATTATCTGAAGGAAATTACATCTTTTTTCAGGCAAACACTAAGTGTGAGTGAAACAGCTCTACTCATTATAATTCAAATCTGGAAAGCAAATATCCATTCACCAAAAAAACTTAAGGTGCTTTTTAAAAGTAAAATATTTTTAAAATTAAGTAAAATGGTCTTAAACCTCTAAAATAATTTCAAAGTTAAATTGTCGAAATCAATAAAATAATTTATTCTCTGACATTTTCACTCTGGACTAAAATATAATTTCTGGTTCATTTTAGTTCTGGACTAGAATAAAATTTCTAGTCAAACATGTTCAAAAATCTTTCTTTTATGAGTGAAATAGGATTTTGTGAATTTGCTACTCAGAACTTTGCAATGGAATTGGTGTTCAGGACTAGAAAAAAGTAGAGTAGTTCTTGTGTTTATATAAGCGCTTCATTCATTCATCCATCTGTTCATACATCCAGCCACCCATGAATGCACTGAACACAAATTAGCTGGGCATCTCTCTATTTCAGGCTCTGGATACTATGCTTGAGTTTCCTATTCTCTCAATGGGCAGTACCGTTTTGTACTTTCTCCCTTCATTCATCATACAACATCTTTTACTTATTTGTTTGTTTGCCTTGTGCATGCCAGCATATCAGCTGTATTCTAATGCACCTCTGTTCTTTCTTTGAAGAGGTATGAGCATCCTCCAGACTGATGTATCACCCCCTACCCCTCCAACCTATTCTAGCTGTTGTCCAAATGGTAAAACAATGGTCAAGGTACAGCAGTATCGCAGAAAGCTGAAGGCCTCAGTTGCCATGCTTTGAATGGACAGCATTTCTAAGAGGCAGTCAATGGAAGAGAGACAGATGGCTCACTGAACACCGAAGAAGACACTAGAACCACACTGCATACATCTCATTGTCACTACTCCTTTGTCATGCTGGACAGGTTCTGTTTGTCCTCCACCATGTCTTTGGTATCTGTATTAGTTTTGCTAGGGCTGACATAACAAATACCACAATCTGGGTGACTTAAGATAACAGAAATTTATTCTCTTGCAATTCTGGAGGCTGGAAATTCAAAATCAAGGTGTCAGCAGAGTCATGTTCCCTCTGAGACTCTGGGTAGAGTTCTTTCATGCCTGTTCTGTCTGGTGGCTCTGGCAATCGTTGACATTCATTGGCTTGTAGATGGATCACTCTGATCTCTGCTTTCTCTCCTGTGTCTGTGTCCAAATTTCCCTCTTCTCGTATAAAGACACCAGTCATTGCATTAGGGTCCACCCTAATCCAGTATGATCGCATCTGAACTTGATTATATCTGCAAAGACCCTATTTCCAAATAAAGTCACATTCACGGGTTCCAGGTGGACATCAGTTTGGGAGATGGGACACTAGTCAACCCAGTATGTATCCAACTCCCTTTCTTACCTCTTCAAGTTCAGGGGCTTGTTATTCCTTCTTCATTTTCATGAACTTGTTCATGCAACTGTAACTTGTTTACACCACGTGAAAGCCCTTTGTTAAAAATCTCTTCAAATTATCCAATGTGCTAGTGTCATTTGCATCCTGCGGAGACTCAGACTGATACACCCGCCCTCCCACCTGCCTTTTTTTTTTATTTTAACTTGCTTTCACTTACCACTTATAGCAGGAATGTTAAAAATAGAAAACATTGAATCAGGAATGATTTGCCCTGGGGCCCCATAGCCTTTGTAGGGAAAGACCATTTGGCTTGACTGTGATTCTGCCTTTAATTTTCACTGAACTGAAAGATTTTAAATGCATGGCACTGATAAAAAGAGCTCTAGAATAAAGAAAGCCAAAGGGGTGAGAAAGGAAATGGCAATAGGCTGCTTCCATATAGCTATAGAGAAATATTTTAATAACCACAGAAAAGCAGGAAGTGGACAGAAATATTTTTAAAATGGGTATGCTATTGCTAATATGGCCATAAAGGTGTGTTTTGTTTTGTTTTTCTTCTTCTACCTGTAATTTATATCAATGCATCTTTTAAATAGTAGAAAAAAAATCCTTGTAATATTCTTATACTTTTGTTTAGGAGTTTTACATTTATTATAAGTGAAATTGATTTTTACGCTATCGTTTTCAGACTTCAGGTAAGAATTAGGCTAAATTTGAGAAATACCTTTTGAAGATTTTATTCTTTATATATATTCCAAAACAGTTCAGTTAGAACAGGGTTTAATTGTTCCATGAGTGTCTGTCTCCTGAAGATTTCAAATAATTTGCTGGTGAAACCATCTTGGCTTGACAAATATTTGATGATTATGGATAAGCTTAAAATTTGTTCTATAATGACTACCTTTTATTACTTGGCAATTTTAATTTATTAAAATTATTTATTCATTGAGATTTAAACATTAATAGAGCCTCATGTAGAAAGTGGTTACACTTTTTAAATCTATATTTCTAATCAGATCTTCCTATTTCTCTATAATAATAATAACAAAATATTGCAATTATAAGAGTAATAATACTATTTTCCAGGCACCGTGCCATGCAGTGTACACACATTACATTCTTCAATCTTTACCATGGCACTAAGAGCTAGATGCTATCAGTTTCCTGCTTTTGAATGAGAAAACCAAGGCATTTAGTTCAATGGTTACATTTTTCTCCTTTGATGGAGTAACATGTAAAGATAATAGCAGATCCCTCAATGTTGAGATAGCCTTGCTGAAACTCACATAAATCACTATGACAGTATTCCTTTTAATCCCAGGCTAACTTCAGAAACCATCCTCCTAACTCCCAAACTATGTGTATTTGACTTTTTTCTCTTTTTTTCCTGTATTGGTCTTGTCAGAGGTTTGTTTATTTTATAGACAGAGAACCAGTTATTAGCTTTATTAACACATTCTACCTTTTCTATGTTTTCAAAGTTTATTAATATTCTGGTTTTTGTCCTCATACTTAGGGTTAATTTTGATACCTTTTTAGCTTCTTCCATTTAATTTTCATTCTTTCTTATTTAATGATAAAAGTATTTAAAACTAAGAAATTTTACCTGAGTATAACCTGTAAGAAATCTCACACATTGCTATGTTAGGTTGAACCAATAAAATTGACAATAGTTGACAGTTTTGAGATAACAAAAATGATAATTTCATATGGATCAACCTAATGCAAAGTGTTATTGACAGAATTGTTTTCTCAATATTGTATAATTACAGTTTGATATGCTTTCTTGTTTCAAAGATTATTTCAAATGAAGGATTTAAGTGTTCTTAATGATTTAATTTTCACTCACATTTTTCTCAAATAAAACATTTTTAAATTCTAAAAATTAGAAAGAATTAAGAATTCTAAAACATAGCCCTAATGTTCTTTTTTTACTCAGAAAAATTTCCCTGATTCTAAGGTGACATTCATTACCCACCACACTACCTCTCGACACACAGACCAGCCTTACCCCAGTGTAACAGCCAAACTGACCTCATCCTTCCCCTGCCGGCGTCTGCATGAAGAAAGTCAATTCATCTTTTTTTTTTTTTCTGTGCTATATCCAGTGACCTCTCAAAACCTGTCATATTTCCTCTGTCTCCTCATGCCAAACTTTATCAAAGAGTACTCTACATTCATGCATCCCATTTCAACCTCGTCTATTCCTCAATCTGCTATAACCTGGTTTCACTTCTACTTCCTCCTGCATGTTTTCTTTTCTGCGTCTTGATTGCTCCCCTGAGCTACATCTTCTCTTCCTCTCCCCTTTTGGCTACCCAAATACCAGTCCCCTGCTCTTCTACCTCTCTGACCATTTCTCCCTCTTTCTATCAGCAACTATTGTTTTATTGTGCTATTACTGTTCCTCAGGCTTCCACTTCTAGTTCTTTTTCTCCTTTTTCCACCACCTTTTTGGGTAATCTTAAACATTTACTTGGGAATTTATATTGCTAGAGCTAACTTCTTTCCTGAGTGTCAGACTCATTTTTCCAAATGCTTCAAGTTTATTGCAGAGCCAAATAATAACATCATGGTTGGTTGGGACCACAGCTTGGAGTCACAGATACCTTGGATTTTATCATCTGAAAATGGTGATATTAATGCTGACTATACAGGATTACTGTGATGTTAAATGAGATAATGTGTGTGAAGGACATATCATCCAGTACTTAGGGTTTCTCTCTCTCTCCCTCTGTCTTTCCTACTTTCTGTTTTTTCCACTTCCCATTGGATGTCGACCACTCTCAATAGGAGGAAAGGCAAGACTGACTTGCTGGTGATTACACATTTAAACTTAGCCAACGCAGATAAAGCCAGTTATTTGAGACATCATCCAAAAATTTGGCCACTGAGTTCACCTCTCCAGTTACTCTTCTTGCAAGTTTTCAAAGATTATTATTTAGGAATTATTAGATCTCTTATAACACCACGCTCTGAAGGAAAGAGAGCTTAAGCTACCAGCACAGTAATCGCTGGCCGAGTTTCTTACAAGGTATCTCTACAAATTTTTAAATATTACTTGAGAAACTTTATTAGCTTTCTGCTTGAGAAACAACAGAATACAATTGCAACAAAAGATGGGACAAAAAAATAAAAATTTTATAATGGGAAGCTGTTAATCTCAAAATCTTCTTTTTGGGCCACCACCACCATAACAGACACAGTAAATGTCTCAGAAAACGTGTAACTAGTTCACCTTTGAGAAATGACCACAGAAGAAATGTGTCTAATAATTAAATTTTCAATAATTTTTAGAATAAGTTTTGAAAATAAATTAATCTTAGGAAGAAGCATACCATGAGTTAACTGTTGTACTCTCTTGAGTTTACAGAGCTGTTTTACATGTAAGTATAAATAAAATCTTATTTAATAAATATTGCTAAATAGTAACATTTTAATTCTCATTGTCTAGTTCATTTTACGCACTTTTTAAGAAATCCATTTGTTTTCACTTTGATGCTTCTGTGCACTTACTCAGCAAACATGTATTGATATGCACTATGTTAATCAAATAGTGTTTAAGGGGACAAGTTTTAGAGTTGAACTCTCTGGGTTTAAATGATGACTTACTACCTTGGAGTCCTGATGCAATTTATTTAACACCTCTGTGCTTCATTTTGGTGGTATTAGTGCTTACTCCATAGGTTTGGCATAAAGTGTTAAATGAGGTAACATGTAAAGCACATAACACAGCCCAAGGCACATAGATAGGCAGCACTCAATAATAGTAGCATTTACCATCAAGACTGAGATCGATAACAATGTTGATGAGGGTGATTTTGTGTCAGGCATTGTACCAAGTTCATTGGAAGCTACAAAGGAGAAAGTTGTTTAATTTCAAAACACTCAAAGATACCTAAATTCTGTTGCAATCATGAGTCAACTGATAAAGCAATTGACCCCTACTGATTGCTTAAGGGTTTGTTGCTGAGGGCCTTCTGTGCATAAGGAAGCCTAAGCAAAGGAATTTTAAGCACATTCCCATTTATGCCTGAGAATTGTAATCTGGGCAGCAATGTACAGCATATATTAAGGGGGAAAGAAAGAGGAAGCTATTAATAGTAGAATATTGGAAACCCATTAAACCATCTAAGAGAGTGGGGATCTGGTACACACAGAAGACATTAAAAAATAAGACAGACAGGTATTGTACCACCTGGATCTGAGGAATGATTTAAGGTAATTCCTAGATTTGTAGCTGTTTATATGACATTGCTCTTCAGTTAAATAGAAAAAGCACAGGTATAAGGGCAAAATGTGAATTTCATTCTGCACATAGGGGTAGATACCCAATGGGAAGTGGAAAAAACAGAAAGTAGGAAAGACAGAGGGAGAGAGAGAGAAACCCTAAGTACTAGATAATATGTTCTTCACACACATTATCTCATTTAACATCACAGTAATCCTGTATAGTCAGCATTAATATCACCATTTTCAGATGATAAAATCCAAGGTATCTGTGACTCCAAGCTGTGGTCCCAACCATGATGTTATTATTTGGCTCTGCAATAAACTTGAAGCATTTGGAAAAATGAGTCTGACACTCAGGAAAGAAGTTAGCTCTAGCAATATAAATTCCCAAGTAAATGTTTAAGATTACCCAAAAAGGTGGTGGAAAAAGGAGAAAAAGAACTAGAAGTGGAAGCTTGAGGAACAGTAGCATTCAGCAGATGAATGAAACAATAGTTGCTGATAGAAAGAGGGAGAAATGGTCAGAGAGGTAGAAGAGCAGGGGACTGGTGTTAGGGTAACCAAAAGGGGAGAGGAAGAGAAGATGTAGCTCAGGGGAGCAACTGAGACGCAGAAAAGAAAACATGCAGGAGGAAGCAGACCTGGTTCTTACTAATGTTTTCATATTCTCAGTATTGAAAACCATAAAATTAACATCTCATTTTTCTATTTCTAATATTATCTATTTTCACCTTTACTACCAGTGTCCTTTTATTGATGGCAGTACTATAGAAAAAAAGAGCTACTTTAATAGCCATAAAACTTATAGCATTGTGTACCAGAGGATAAAAGAGGCTGGTGTAAAATAAGAACTTTATAAGGTAGGATTTGTTTTATGAAAAGCACTGCACCTTGAGCAGAGTACAAAGATCAGTTATGATGCATGTTTGACTGGCACAGTAAAGTTGTTGCCTCAATTGTCATTGACCAATTACTGCTTTATTATGTTTTCTTTTTATTTTTATGACAGAGAATGCAATTTTTCCCACAATCAGTCCTTGAGCACAAATTCAATAACAATTTGGGGAAAGAGAATAAAAGGGATCTTAGTTTTAGCTGCACAAAGGGACCAACTGGGGTTTACTTGTGCATGCAGTCATATTTCTGTAGAGTGTTCCAAAGATGCCTTCTTATTGTAAATGGTTCTTTACTGAAAAAAAAAAAAAATGAAAGGAAACTTGATTTCCTTGACTGTGTAGTTTGGAAATATTACAATTCCTAGAGATTTTATATGTGTATATGCAAAATAGATTTGCAGAGATGTAAATGTAATAAAGTAGAACATGATATTGATTATATTTCAGATAAGAGTCATTATTGTTGTCATTAGGAATATAGCCAGCGTTCTTTTGTTTAAAAATATTAAATCTATTTTCATTAAAAATTTTCCTCAAAATTAGAGTTTTAATATTTAAATCTAAGGGCTTATATATTTACCATTTGAACAAATAAACACATAGCAATACATTTTGATGAGAGATGTACACTTTTTTAAATGTTTTTAACATAACACCAGCATTTTTCCCAATCTCTCATTTTAACTCTATCCTGGGGAAGGGATAGGCTTTGCATGTTCATAACTTACCCTATTTTTAGGGGAAATGTGGCAAACAGGCAGCCCTACAATGGCTCTCCATTCCCCTTTTCCATCCCCTCAGCACAGAGGTGTGAAGCAGTAGAATATGAGTAACCATCAGGCAGAGTTACTGCTTCCTTAGCACCACCATGTCTCAAAGAAATAAATACAAATTCGATGCTTCTCCTTCCTATCCTTTCTCTTGATACTTCTTCAGGGGTTTCAACAGCAGCCCCAAGAAAAGTGGAAGGCTTCATAGAATGGCTTAATAATGCCTCTGATTAAAAAGAAAAAGTAAGTCAAAGACACAAAGAAAGACAAGATGGAAAAAATAAAACCTCGCCATGGTAAATATGAAAATATATATAAATAAATGTGCTTAGTTATTTAGATAATTTAATTTTATTATTTTATTTTCAATACAAATACTAGTACTCACAGTTGTGCAAAAAAAAAAAGAATCTGTGTAATGCTTTTTTGTGTGTGATTCAGAGGATGTTCTAATGTGATATATTGTGTACTACTGCTCAAAGTTGTCCTCACGTCATTGCTTAGTGGAAATGTAATTTTATCCTGTTAGCAAGTTACTCATGAATATGATGTGTGTTTGTGTGTATGTGTGTGCATGTATTGAGATGTAAAATGAAATAACTTTCTAACAATATTATGAAAATGAGTATTTGATAATGTAGGGTATTAGTAGGGATTAACAACAGTGGAGGGTAGGTCATGGAGCATTTACTATTTCCAAAGTAATACATTAATATAACACATAGCAGCAAAGTTTCCACTTAACAATTCGATTGCCATCTGTTAAAAGATACTGTCATTTTCTTTCTTTTTAAATATGTAATATTTCTATGTGGCATTGTCCCTGAAGCCAGAAGCAGACTTTGAAATGTTACATATGTACTGTAGGAATATTCCCATGTTTTTTCTAAGCTAGAGCCCAAACACCATAAAAGGATTTGGCTTCTATAATATAATGATAGGAAAACAATATTCAAGTGCTAAAAAAAATCCAAAGAACTTAAAACATTTTTTCACATAGTATATTTGCTTTCTTCTTATATTTGCCTATATATCTGTTAACTGATAAACTCTAATGATGTGAAAGAAGATTTTATTTATGTTTGTATCCTCCACCTCAAAGTTCTCTTTGAGATCTGAAAATAACTTAGAACATTTTTTACTGAATAAAATGAATAATATTTAATTATAACTTCTGGCACACAAATAAATTGGAAAATAATTTTAAGGACTTGAGAATAAATTGTCATGAAGCTTAATGCAAATAATATAAAAGCAGGGCAGGGGGAGCTTCACTCTTTTGCATGTTATTTTTTCTAGAAAAGAGCATAAAATGTCCAAGGATGGAGAACTCCAGCATTAGAAAAGGCAGTCTCTCCATACAATAACTCAGGGATAATGATTATTATTGGAAAATTAATGTCAAGTGGTTAAGTAGAGGGTTGTTTGCCACTGGTTGGGCTGAATTTCTCACAGCTCAATAAGAAGTTAAATATCAAACATGGACTACTTCGATATTTAGATTTCTATTGCATAGAATGACATGCTGCAGCTTGAGAACGAATAATTGCTGGATTTCTGTCATTGTTGGTACTTTAGAAATGTTAAGGGTCGAGGGGAGCTCTATTCTGAGTTCTGTTTCCTTTCATAAGCCTTCGGTTCTGACTTTAATTTTCTTTAGCTTGCCTCTGAGACACGGAAAGACTACAAGATCTTGTTCACAAGGGTGTTCAGAATCCTTCTTTTAAACCCACCCCAGCTTTATTTTCTTAAGTGAGTTAATCAAAGGTAATTCAAGTTCACATTTTTGTATCAATGGTTGTATTTAAAGAGGTCTTATCTGATTTCCATCACCAATTACAGGCTTGCATTTCTTGTTTATATCCACCTAAAAGCTGACAAGGGCCTGGTTTGGTTTTGATAGGAAGTCAAACCTTCATCTCATGTCAAAAGTCCCTAAAGCACATTTGTTCTGGTAAAATTATATCTCGGGAATGATGGGTTCTAATACGAAATGAGGATGTGGTGGCATGGGGTGGTCCCTGCCACTTTGTTTGAAAAATAAATTGTGAAACCTCAGTAGTAAATATTTGCCTGAGAGAACACAGTGGGAGGGAAATTACAGTGCTGGGGAATACTGCCGTTAAGAGGACTGAAGTCAGAGGTTAACGTAACAGGAGTTGGTCTAGTCTAAAAGGTCACTGCGAGTTGGCCCACTCAGCAGAGAGCTCCTAGATGACTTTTAACTATTTTTGGCAAGATAAACATCATATGTCCCTGCCTTTGGGAGCAAAGAACAAAGGTCGAGGACCCAGGGGGATTAACTTCTTAAAAAGAGATACAATATTTAACTTGGCTGCCCTCAAAAGCCTTGGGTTTTCTGGCTTGCTTTCCTTAGCAATGGAATTCCAGGTTTTGTTTTAAACAAATAGAGTATCTTTTCAGAAGTCAAGATGTGGACGCTAAACCTAATACCACAAGAAATGGCAGATTTTAAGTTAAATTTTAGATTTTAACTTATTTCAGAGACGTGGTGGTCTGAATTGTTCAGTGCTGTGAACCACCTCCCCACCACCGCGGGGGTCCTCTGCACCTCTGTTTAGTTCCCACAGTACCCTGGACTCACCAGCACCTGCTCTTCCCACTCTGGGCTGTACCTGTTAGCTGTCTGTTTCATCCAAACGAACTCTTGAGTTTCCTGTGCTTCTCTTAGTTTATTTTACTTATTATTGACATCATTTAGTTCAGATAGTTATTCTGAAGCCAGATTGCCTTTGTTTCTTCTATGCTGGGTAAAATTGGACGAGTTATTTGTTCTCACTCTGCTTCAGTTTCCTTGAACTTAAGTAGCAGTAATGACAGCACCAAATTCATAGGTTTGATATGATGACTAAGTGAGTTAAATTGAAACACAATCTCTTATTCACAATACTCAAATCCAAAATGTTCTGGAGACTGGAAAATTTTTCATAAATTTGTAGCAAACTCACTTGGCAAAACCTGGCCTGAACTAATGTGAAGCTGTTTGTAGACTTTATCCCATTTGATGTGACTGTTGATATGTTTCAGTACAGAAAAGCTAATATATTGCATTAAGTGGTGATGCTCCAGACCCATTTATTATTATTACAACCCCTTGTTGTATACTCCATAAGCATCTTAAAAATTTTTAATTACAAATCGTATCTGACTCCAAAAGTTTTAGATAAAGACTTTTGCTTAGTGGCACACAGAAAGCAACTGAAACCTGTAAGCTATAATTATGATTTGCATTCTAACACCTGAAGCGATATCTGGCATAAAGCAGGTGCTCCATAAATCCTAGTGCTGTTTTTAAAACAAATGCTCATTGATCACTTACAGTTCTCTTTACACCCAGCCTGACTCTTTACACCAAGGCCTGGTGAAGTTAAGGTGTTCTTCCAAGGTCACACAGTTAGTAGGTGGGGCAGTAAGAATTCCAAAACAGGCAGGTTGACTCCAAACTGTATGCACAGAACCAGTTCACAAATTGCTAGTACTGAAACATACACTGAGCACCCACTTCTCCACAACAAAGTTATGGTGCTGCTTCGATGGAATCTGAATGCAGTGTATCCAATGGCATTTTTAAGTTTTGTGATTTCTGTTGAATTTTATGTTGACACTAGTGAAATCGGGGCAGAACAAAATAGTGAGCATCTCGAAAGAAAGATCGATGACATATCACATGCGTGTGTGTGTTTGTGCGCATTCATCTGCTAATGTCAACCAGTAATGCTACTGCACAATTAAGATGTATGAAAGTCAAATAATAAAGGCATGTGCTGCACAGGTTTTCTCTTTTGTGAATCACTTCCATATCCTAGGTCAGCAAATATTTGAATACTAAAGATATTTAGCATCTGTCCTTTCACTTAATCATTATCTCAAATATCTATAACACAAAAATAGTCTCAGAATTATCAACTTCTTGTACATCTGATAGAAAAAAATGGGGTCATCCATTGATTAATGGTATTTTTAATCATGTAAGTATCTAATCCATTCTTTGTGAAAATGCCAATGTATACAGAAATTTAAAAGATTTCTTCTTTTTAGTGCCAATTAAAAATAGCTTCTTTGAGGCTTAGAGGAATGTATTCACTTTCACTTTTTTTTTTTTGAGACAGAGTCTCACTGTGTCACCCAGGCTGGAGTGCAGTGGCCGGATCTCGGCTCACTGCAAGCTCCACCTCCCGGGTTTACGCCATTCTCCTGCCTCAGCCTCCCGAGCAGCTGGGACTACAGGCGCCCGCCACCTCGCCTGGCTAGTTTTTTGTATTTTTTAGTAGAGACAGGGTTTCACCGGGTTAGCCAGGATGGTCTCGATCTCCTGACCTCGTGATCCACCCATCTCGGCCTCCCAAAGTGCTGGGATTACAGGCTTGAGCCACCGTGCCCGGCCAATGTATTCACTTTTTAAACATATTAAGTTATCTTATACTTCTATTAAAAGCGTGGTCTATGTGATTTTGATGAGCCACTGTTCACTACGTTTTACCCAAAATGATTAATCTCTTTTAACTTATATCATGAAGAACTTTACTAATAATTACTTGGTATGATAGAAAGAACTCAGGAGAGGAATGACAGATGCTAAAATATGCTGTGGTTTTGCACAAGTTATTTACTGCATTGGGTGGACTGACTGCATTTTTTGCCTTCTATTATTATTATTATTATACTTTAAGTTCTGGGGAACATGTGCAGAACGTGCAGGTTTGTTGTATAGGTATATATGTGCCATGTTGGTTTGCTGCACCCATCAACTCGTCATCTACATTAGGTATTTCTCCTAATGCTGTCCTCCCCTAGCCCCACACCCCTGACAGACACTGGTGTGTGATGTTCCCCTCCCTGTGTCCGTGTGTTTTCATTGTTCAATTCCCACTTATGAGTGAGAACATGCAGTGTTTGGTTTTCTATTCTCATGTTAGTTTGCTGAGAATAATGGTTTTCAGCATCATCCATGTTCCTGCAAAGGACATGAACTCATTCCTTTTTATGGCTGCATAGCATTCCATGGT
>NW_012116266.1:10733423-10748976 GCF_000951035.1 Colobus angolensis palliatus
GGGAGTTCACTCATGATTTAGCTCTTTGTCTGTTATTGGTGTATAGGAATGCCTGTGATTTTTGCACATTGATTTTGTACCCTGAGACTTTGCTGAAGTTGCTGATCAGCTCACAGAGATTTTGGGCTGAGACTATGGGATTTTCTAAATACACAATAATGGCATCTGCAAACAGAGACAATTTGACTTCCTCTTTTCCTATTTGAATATTGTTTATTTCTTCCTCTTGCCTAATTGCCGTGGCCAGAACTTTCAATACTATGTTGAATAGGAGTGGTGAGAGAGCACGTCCTTGTCTTCTGCCGGTTTTCAAAGGGAATGCTTCCAGTTTTGCCCATTTAGTATGATATTGCTTGTGGGTTTGTCATAAATAACTCTTATTATTTTGAGATACAATCCATCATTACCGAGTTTATTGAGAGTTCTTAGCATGAAATGATGTTGAATTTTGTCAAAGGCCTTTTCTGCATCTATTGAGATAATCATGTGGTTTTTGTTATTGGTTTTGTTTATATGATGGCTTACATTTATTGAGCTGCATATGTTGAACCAGCCTTGCATCCCAGGGATGAAGCCATCTTGATCATAGTGGATTAACTTTTTGATATGCTGCTGGATTCAGTTTGCCAGTATTTTATTGAGGATTTTCACATAGATGTTCATGAGGGATATTGGCCTGAAATTTTCTTTTTTTTGTTGTGTCTCTGCCAGGTTTTGGTACCAAGATGATGCTGGCCTCATAAAATGAGTTAGAGAGGATTCCCTCTTTTTCTATTGCTTGGAATAGTTTCAGAAGGAATGGTACCAGCTCCTCTTTCTACGTCTAATAGATTCGACTGTGAATCCATCTGGTCCTGGACTTCTTTTGGTTGGTAGGCTATTAATTATTGCCTCAATTTCAGAACTTGTTATTGGTCTATTCAGGGATTTGCCTTCTTATTGGTTTAGTCTTGGGAAGCTGTTGTGTGTCCAGGAATTTATCCAAATTTTTTAGATTTTTTAGATTTTCCACTTTATTTGTGTAGAGGTGTTTATAGTATTCTCTGATGGTAGTTTGTATTTCTGTGGGATCAGTGGTGATATTCCATTTACCATTTTTTGTTGTGTCTATTTGATTCTTCTCTCTTTTCTTCTTTATTAGTCTGGCTAGTGGTCTATTTTGTTGATTTTTTAAAAATACAAGCTCCTGGATTCAGTGATTTTTCGAAGCATTTCTCGTGTCTCTATCTCCTTCAGTTCTCCTCTGATCTTAGTTATTTCTTGTCTTTTGCTAACTTTTGAATTTGTTTGCTCTTGCTTCTCTAGTTCTTTTAATTGTGATGTTGTGGTGTGAATTTTAGATCTTTCCTGTTTTCTCTTGTGGGCACTTAGTGCTATAAATTTCCCTCTAAACACTGCTTTAATTATGTCCCAGAGATTCTGTGTCTTTATTCTCATTGGTTTCAAAGAATATCATTATTTCTGCCTTAATTTTGTTATTTACTCAGTAGTCATTCAGGAGCACGTTGTTCAGTTGCTATGTAGTTGTGCAGTTTTGAGTAAGTTTCTTAATCCTGAGTTCTAATTTGATTGCACCATGGTCTGACAGACTGTTTGTTATGACTTCGATTCTTTCACATTTGCTGAGAAGTGTTTTACTTCCGATTATGTGGTCAATTTTAGAATAAGTATGATGCAGTATTGAGAAGAATGTATATTCTGTTGTTTTGGGGTGGAGAGTTCTATAGGTATCTATTAGGTCTGCTTTGTCCAGAGCTGAGATCAAGTCCTGAATATCCTTGTTAATTTTCTGTCTCATTGATCTAATATTGACAGTGGGGTGTTAAAGTCCCCCACTGTTATTGTGTGGGAGTCTAAGTCTCTGTGTAGGTCTCTGAGAACTTGCTTTATGAATCTGGGTGCTCCTGTATTAGGTGTATATGTATTTAGGATAGTCAGCTCTTCTTGTTGCATTGATCCCTTTACCATTAGGTAAAGTTCTTTACTGATGGAAATTCTACACTCATTGAACAACAGCTCCTCATTTCCCTCTTCCCCCATTCCCTGGAACCACCATTCTACTTTCCGGTCCCATGAGTTTGACTACTTTAGATACCTCATATAAAGAATCACGCAGTATTTGTCCTTCTGTGACTGGCTTATTTCACTTAGCATAATGACCTCCAGGTTCATCTATGCTGTAGCATATGTCAGGATTTCCTTCTTTTTTAAGGGTAAATAATATTCCATTTTATGTATATACTACGTTTTCTTTACCCATTTATCCATTAGTGGACTTGTAGGTTGGCTCCATATCTTAGTTATTGTGAATAATTCTGCAATGAACATAGGAGTGGAACTAACTATTCAACATCCTGTTTTCAGTTCTTTGGGATAAATATCCAAAAGTGAGATACTTGAATCATATGGTAGTTCTATTCTTGGTTTTTTGAGGAATCTCCATCTTGTTTTCAACAGAAATTGCTTTTTTTCATTCCTACCAACAGTTTACAAGAGTTCCAATTTCACCATGTCCTCCTAACACTTGATGTATGTATGTATGTATAATGTATACACATATATGATGGCCAGTTCAACCACTGTGAGGTGATATCTAATTGTAGTTAGATATCTAACTGCAGCTTTGATTTGCATATCCCTGATGCCTAGTGATATCAAACATCTTTTTATATACCTATTGACCTTTTGCATGTCTTCTTTGGAGAAATGTCTATTCACATTCTTTGCACATTTTTTAACCAAGTTTTTTGTTTTGGCCATTGAGTTGTAGAAGTTATTTATATGTTTTGTATACTAACTCCTTATCAGAGATATTGTTCATACATATTTTCTCCTACTCTATAGATTGCTTTTTCACTCTGTTGATTGTTACCTTTGCTGTGCAGAAGCTCTGTAGTTTGATGCACTCTCTTGATTTTTTTTTTCCTTTTATTGCCTGTGCTTTTGGTGTCATATCCAAAAAATAATTGCTAACACTGATATTATGAAACTTTTCTTCTATGTTTTCTTCCAGGAGTTTTGTAGTTTAAGGTCTTACATTTATGTCTAAACCATTTTGAGTTGATTTTTATGTATAATATAACATAAGGGCCCAATTTCACTCTTCTGCATGAAGAAACCCAGTTTTCCTACTGGGTTGAGTTGAATCCTTTCCCCATTATGTGTAGTGCTGGCACTTTTGTCAAATATCATTTGATATGAGGATGGGTTTTATTGCTGTCCCATTGGTCTATCTGTCTACATTTATGTCAGTACCACACTGCTACAGTTGCTTTGTAATATGTTTCAAAGTCTCTAGCTTTGTTCTTTTTCAAGATTGTTTTGAAAATTTAGTATTCTTTGTGATTCCATAGGGATTTTAGAATTGTTTTATCTATTTCTGCAAAAAATGTCATTCAGAGCTTGGCAGGGATTGCCTTGAATTTGTAGATTGCTTTGTGCAGTATAGGCATTTTAACATTAGTAAGTCTTTTCATCTGTGTACACAAGATGTTATTCTTATTTGTGTGTTATTTAATTTCTTTTAACAAGTGTTTTGTCGTTTTTAGTATACCAGCCATTCACCTACTTGGTTGAGTTTATTCTTAAGTATCTCATTCTTTTTGATGCTATTGTAAATGGGATTGCTTTCTTAGTTTCCTTTTCAGATTGTGTACTGTTAGTATATAGAAACACCTGCGTCTTTCATGTTGATTTTATGTCCTCACACTTTGCTGAATTTGTTTATTAGTTCTAACAGGTTTGTGTACGTGTGTGTGTGTGCGCGCATGTGTACATGTGTGTGTGTGTGTGTGTGTGTGTGTGTGTGAGAGAGAGAGAGAGAGAGACAGAAATCTGTAAACAGAAATACTTTTTCTTTCTGATTTAGATGTATTTACTTATTTATCTCAACTAGTTGCTCTAGCTAGGACTTCTAGTACTGTGTTGAATAGAAGTGGTGAATGTGGGCATCCTTGCCTCTCCCCTAACCTTAGAGGAAAACTTTTTAGTTTTTCTTTTTTGTGTATGTTGTTACCTGTGGTTTTCCATCTATAACCTTTATTATTTTGAGATAACTTCATTTAATTCCCAGTTTGTTGAATGTGTTAAACATAAAATTGTATTGAAATTTTTCAGTGTTTTTTAAAAAACGTATTGAGATGATCATGTCATTTTCATTTTTAATTCTGTTAATGTGCTGTATCACACTGATAGTTTTTTTTTTTTTTCCCTGTACTGAAGCATCCCAAGAACAAATCCCACTTGGACATTGTATATGATTCTTTTCACATGCTGTTGAATTTTGTTTACTAGTATTTTGTTGAAGATTTCTGCATCTCTATCTATCAGAGATATTAATGTCAGGGTTTTTTTTCTTAGAATATGTCTTTATCTGGATTTGGCATGAGTGTAATGATAACCTCATACAATGAGTTTGGAAGAGTCTTCTCTTACTGTATTTTTTTGAAGATTTTGAGAAGGAATGCCCTTAATTTTTCTAGAGAATTCTCTAGAAGATTTTTTTGTTTTTTTAAATTACTTTTTGTAATGTTTGTTTTAATTTTTTTGTTTGTTTTAATTACTATTACTGAGTTAACCTCCTTACCAGATATGTCTGTTCAGATTTTCTGTTTCTTCATGATTCAGTCTTGGTAGGTTTATGTTTCTAGGAACTTACTAATTTCTTCTAGATTACTCAATTTGCAGGCATATTATTGTTCATAGTATTTTTTACAAACCTTTCTATTTCTGTGGTATTGTTTGTGATATAGTCTCTTTTGTTTCTTATTTTTAGAATTTGTGTCTTTTCTCTTTTTCTTAGTCTAGCTAAATGTCATTCTTTTGTCCTTTTAAAAAATAACTCAGTTTTGTTGATTTAAAAAAAAATTACCTTTCTAATCTCTATTTTGTTTATTTATGTTCTATTATTATTATCTCCTTCCCTCTGCTAACTTTGGTGTTTAATTTGTTCTTCTTTTTCTAGTATTTTTTAGATAAAATTTAAATTGTTTATTAAAGATATTTCTTATTTTTTAATATTGACATTTACCACTATAAACTTCCTCTCAATACTGCTTTTGCTACATCCTATAAGTTTTGGTATAATGTGTTTTTGTTTGTCTCAAGATATTTTCTAATTTCCCTTGTGATTTCTTCTTTTATCTATTGGTTTCTCAAGAACATGTTGTTTAATTTCCTCTTATTTGTGAATTTGTAGTTTCTTTGTACTGTTAATTTCTGCTTCCAGTCCATTGTGGTCAGAAATATACTTGGTATAATTTCAACTGTCTTAGATTTTTTAAGTCCTCTTTTGTAACCTAATGTGATCTATTCTGGAGAAAGCTCCATGTGCACTTGAGAAGAAAGTGTAATCTGCTACTGTTGGGTAGACTATTTTTTATGTCTTTTAGGACCATTTGATCTATAATGTTGTTCAAATCCTTTGTTTCCTTATTGATCTTCTCTCCAAATATTCTATTAATTATTGAAAATTAGATATTGAAATATCCTACTATTGTGTTTCTGTCTAGTTCTCCCTTTAGTTCTGTCAGCATTTGCTTTATATATTTGGGTGCTATGGTGTTGAGTTTAGATAGATAGATAGATTTAATTCTGTATTTCCATAGGTTATTAGGGAACAGGTGGTGCTTGGTTACATGAGTAAGTTCTTTAGTGGTAATTTGTGATATTTCGGTGCACCCATCACTCAAGTAGTATACACTGCACTCAATTTGTACCCTTTTATTTTTCACTCCCTTCCCAACCTTTCCCCCTGAGTCCCCAAAGTCAATTGTGTCATTCTTGTGCCTTTGCATTCTCATAGCTTAGCTCCCACTATGAGTGAGAACATATGATGTTTGGTTTTCCATTCCTGAGTTATAACAATACATGTAACAATAAATAATTAACAACCTAAGAGACTTATGGGACAACAAATAATAAACATCAATAAACTTTATTGCATTGTATAAATAATTGTTATATCTTCGTGGTGAATTCACATTTATTATTTTATATATTATTTTATATTTCTTTGTCTTTTGTTATAGTTTAACTCTACCCTTTGCCACTTTATATTTTGGCATCAAATTTTATCTTTATATGTGGTATTTTTATTGTCATGTTTTATAGTTATAATTTTTAAATACTTTTATCGTTTAACTTCTTTACCAGAACTAAAATATTGTATAAACCACCATTGCACTACATTATTACAGTTTTCTGTCTTTGTCCACATATTTATTTTACCAGTGAGCTTTATACTTTCGTATGCTTTCACGTGCACTCTGTTTTTGTTTCAATTTAACAACTCTCTTTAACATTTCCTCTATGGCAAGTCTAGTGGTGATAAACTCTCTCTGCTTGTATTTATTTGGGAAAATATTTCTCCTTCATTTTCTAAGGACAGTTTTGCTAGACAAAGTATTCTTGGTCGACAAAGTTGTTTTGTTGCATTTTGTTTTTCTTTCAGCACTTTGACTATATAATCTCAAATCTTCTCTAGACTATAATGTTCCTGCTGAGAAATCTGCTGATAATCTTATGAAGGCTTACTTTTACATGATAAATCACTTTTGCTGCTTTCATCTTTTCTTCTTTTTTTAATTTTGAGAATTTCATTATAATGTGTCTTGGTGTGGACTTTTTTGGTTCATTCTATTTAGAAATCTATTGGCTCCTTAAATCCGGATGCCCATTTGCTTCTCCCAGTTTGGGAAGTTTCAGGTAATTATTCCTTTAAATAAGCTTTCTTCCCTTTATTTCTCTCTATACCATCTGACACCCTCACAATGTATGCATTAGTCTATTTGATGTTGTCCCATAGGTCTCTCAGGTTTTCTTCACTAATTTTTAGTCTTTTTTTTCTCTTCTGACTGAATAAATTTAGATAGTCTGTTTATTTCAGTGATTCTTTCTTCTGCTTTATTAAGTCAGTTGTTGAATTTTTCCAGTGAATTTTTCAATTCATTCTATTCTTTAGCTTAAAAATTCCATTCGTTTTAAAACTATATTTTATCTCTTTGTTACTATTGTCATTTTGTTCAAGCATATTTTCTTGAAATTGTTGGGCATCTTTTTAGTGGTTATTTTGAATTATTTTTCAGGTAATTTATAAAGCTCTATTTCTGTGTTACCATTAAATCAGTATTTTCATGGGGGAAGGAAGGTCTAGGTCTTCCTATTTCACCTTCTTGCTAAGATCAGTCCCTTTTATGTTGATTTGCTTTTTCTTTATTGGAAATCATATTGCTTGTTTGAGGTTTCCGCCAGGCAGACAGATGTCTTAAAGAAAAAGAAAACTTAGTAGCAGGAAAAGAAATATTTATAAGAGAAGAGAATAATATATCCAGGTAAGAAAGTAAAAATCATGGATGTTCCTCTGCCCCTACTAGGTCACACAGTTTCAAACTATTTAATTTTACTCACTATAATGTGAGAAGCAAAGTGTTTCTTTTAAAATATAAGATCAACAAATATTTATGTAATTACCATAATGATTTTCAATGCTGAATTTTTTAAAGCTTCATTAGTCACAAAACTACTAATGTGCAATTATATTTTACATTCATGTTGTCCGTATGGTACAATGAGCATAGCTTTCTTTGTGCTTAATAAATGTTTGATAAAGGTTTAATAAGGTCCATTGTTGTTTTGAAGAAAGAATAAGAAGATAACTTCTTTCTCATCTCATTTTATTGATGTACTCTAAAAGATACCAACTTCTAGGTATAATGCAGTCATTCCATTGGAAAGTCAGAAACAAAACTAAATATCCACTGATTGAGCCTTTGCCTAGTTTTGGACTTCAAGCAGCACTACATTTGATATTCAAAACTGTCTTTAATAATTATGTTTATAATACCAAATCTTACAGAAAACATTTTCTTCATATATTGTCAATAGGCAATTAGAAAATTTAATAGGAGAAAAATTCACAGTCTCAGTTGCAATAAAAATTATAAAGTATCTTTATCCAGTCTATCATTGATGGGCATTTGGATTGGTTCCAAGTCTTTGCTATTGTGAACAGTGCTGCAATAAACATACGTGTGCAGGTGTCTTTATAATAGAATGATTTACAGAATACTATGCAGCCATAAAAAGATGAGTTAATGTCCTTTGGAGGGACATGGATGATGCTGGAAACCATCATTCTCAGCAAACTAACACAAGAACAGAAAACTAAACACCACATGTTCTCACTCATAAGTGGGAGTTGAAAAATGAGAACATATGGACACAAGGAGGGGAACATCAGACACTGGGGCCTGTTGGGTTGGGAGGCTAGGGGAGAGATAGCATTAGGAGGAATACCTCATGTAGATGATGGGTTGATGGGTGCAGTAAACCACCATGGCACAGTATACCTATGTAACAAACCTGCACATTCTGCACATGTACCCCAGAACTTAAAGTATAAGAAAAATTACAAAGTATCAGGACATAAAATACACAAATAATGATAATGTACCTAACTGATTCCTAGGGACATAGACAATGGACCCAGACTACCTAAATGTGAATCACAGCTCTACTGCTTACTGTCCGTATGCTGAGCAATTTTTTAATGTACCTCAATTACCTTGTTTTAAAAATGCAAAATATAATAACTATTTCACAGGGTTTTTGTATGGATTAAAGAAGGAGAATATGTGTAAATTAGTTAGAAAAGTGCCTGGCAGAGTAAATTCTATGGTAGGTTTAGTTTATCATTATTATTGTTCCTATTTCATGAAGAAAATTACAAAATGGTAATGAAAGACATTTCAGGTAATAGATAAAAATAGAAATGAAAGTCATGTTCAGAATAATAAACTCAAATGGAAACGCAAATTAACTAAGATAAAAGTCAATTTTACTTTCTTCTACTGAAGGAAGTAGAAATAAATAACTTGATCCTGAATAAAATAATTTAAAAGACAAACTAAATCGATCTATAAATTTAATTAAATTCTGATAAAAATTTCAATTTGGCTTTGCAGAATTTGTCAAATTGCTTATTAATTTGGAAGATAACAACAATAAAGATAGCTGTAAAAAAACTGAAAAGTAAAACAGTAATAATGGTATTGCCCTAACAGATATCAAAACATACTATAAAGCTATTTTAATTAAAACTATGCAGTATTGGTGCATGAATAGACAAACTTATTAGTGGAAGAGATTAGAGAATATAAATGTATCAGTAGAGAGCATAATGAGTCTAAGACTCATTATATATGGGAATTTAGGATGTGATATAATGGCATTTCAAATAATTAGGGGAAAGACTACTTACTAAATGGTGTTGGCTATGGTTATTCATATGGGGAAAGTAAGACAGATATTTTTCACACTTTAGTTTACAGAAATGTAAATTTCTGGTAGATTCAAGATTTACATATTTAAAAACCACCAAAAATAGAAAAGTCTTAATATGTATTATATAGAACACAAAATATAGAAGTCATATTATATTTTAGTACAATGAAATGTAAAGATTTTACAGTAATAAAAGACATTAACAAAATCTAAAAGCATGCAAAGAATATGAAAAACATTTAACATATCTGATTCAAATAATTAATAATCATATGTTAGATCTCAAAAGTCATCAATTTGAAGATCCAACATACAGACAAAAAATACATAATCCATGAGATGTCCAACTTTATCATTAATTAGATGAATCCAAAATTATTTTAACAAAAGATTACTATTTTTTATTCACTAGATTACATGAAATTTAAAAGTGTTAATATTCTATTTGGTTGGTAATGCCCAATTTCACCACTGAGAGAATTGCTACTTTAAAAGAGTTGTATAGAATTGCTGGAGTGCAGGGGAGGTTGTGAAGACACCAGTACTGACTCTTGGTGCGATGCAAATTTCTAATGCATTTTAGATGATAATTTGTGGGTTTCTTAAAAGATAATTTTTATACTATTTGATCCAACACTTTGATTATAGGAATGGAAGTTACAGGTATACTCACATAAATGTAGATACACACACACACACACACACACACACCGGATGCTCATTGCAACATATGCTAATTTTGAAAAACAGAAAAAAAAATTAAAAGATCTCTCCACAGGAGAATAAATTACTTCCAGAGTATGGAATACTATGCAACATTTAAAATGAGTATGATAAATCTTTATGGAATGATCCGGAAAAAATCATCATATTATTAAGTGAAAGGGGGGTTGTAGAGTACAAAATAATAAAAATAACAATACTTACATAATGTTTACTATGTGCTAGCAATGGTTCTAAATATTTCATATATATGAAGTATTAAGAATTGTGGAACATATACATATGCAACAATTCTCACAAAATTCTTTGAGGTGTATACTGTTATTATCCATATTTTAAATAAGAAGAAGCTGAGGGACAGAGAGGTCTAGTGACTTGGAGAAGGCTGAAGATTTTATATCCAGGCCTTCAGACTCCTGAGTTTTGTGTGCATATCAGATGAGGCCTCCCTAAAAACAAAATAAAAACAATAAAAATTTTAAATGTCTAAAACTCTACAGGTGTATGTATGTATGTATGTATAACATAGTGCAACACACTATGAATGCATGGTAAAAGACTTCAAAGGATATACATTAATATATTAATAATATTGGCTTCAGGATAATGGGGGAGTGTGTTTTTACTCGGTATTTTTCAGTATTGTTTGGAATTTTACATCAATAATTATTCATTTTTTTAACACAGCAGCATTATATCCTAAAGAATTATTCATTCAATACTTGTAAAACTTAAAATAATTATTTAATTTAAAAATAATCATCTATTATACACACAAATATGTGTTACACTTTTTCAGTTTACTTATACTGTGTATAATGTTGCTGGTCATTTGTGAGAAATTATGTATTGATCATGTCAACAAGGGCTAGAATTTAAGAACAAATGAGATAATATACTTTAAATAGTTTATTGATCTTTGAATTCACTGTATTAAAATTTCAACCTGCGGGGCCACTATTGGGCAATTACATAAGATATATTGGAGTATAATAACATGTACATCTTGACTCAAGGTCATGTTGACTGCTTTCATATCTGTGTTATTAAATAGTTCATCTTCCTTTCCAGCATTTGTAGTTTTCTTTTCCTTTTCTGTTATCTTTAAATGAGTGACTGGACCCTATAATGCAAAAATGGTTTATCACAGTGAAAAATCTTGGCAACCTGAGTCCCTTGCTTTTTTAATAATTCTTTTATTCTAATTGATTTAGAATCCAAGCCTCTACCAGCAATCCCTGATGCCATAAGGCCTTGGGTCTGAAGCAGACCCACTTTTAACTTGAGTGTCACCTCATTATACCTAAAGTGATTTAGAAATACAAACTTGGAAAATAATTGCTTACAAAGCACATGTCTGCTACTTCAGGGACCCTTTGAAAAGTATCTTATAGCAAAGGAAGCCTCTGCTGGAATAGAAGAGGATGTTCTGATTTGAGTTTTGTTTGATGATTACATTGGTACAAATTAAATGTAGCAGAGATTTTCAGTATAAGCATTAGACAACCACCAAGATTCTTTATGATAAAATGTGAGATACGATGATTTTATGCAGACAAAAATTTAAGGGTAGCCAAATTCTAAAACTTGACTGTTCTTGGAATAATACTTCAAGCTTCCAATCACTCCATTTTAAAAGACCTCAAGTTTACAATGATGCATCTAAAAAGCACTAACAAATCCTACCCATAGAACTCTAGTTATTGAAATGGTATCTACCTTTGAGCTATAGAAATAACAGAGGATTGGCCGGGCGCGGTGGCTCATGCCTGTAATCCCAGCCCTTTGGGAGGCTGAGGAGGGTGGATCATGAGATTAGGAGATCGAGACAATCCTAGCCAACATGGTGAAGCCCCGTCTCTACTAAAAATACAAAAATTAGCTGGGCGTGGTGGCGTGCACCTTCAGTCCCAGCTACTCAGGAGGCTGAGGTGGGAGAATCGTTTGAACTTGGGAGGTGGAAGTTTCAGTGAGCCAAGATCATGCCATTGCACTCCAGCCTGGCAACAGAGAGAGACTTTATCTCCAAAAAATAAAATAATAAAAATAACAGGTGATTTTTGATAACTTATCAGTTAACTTAGGGTAGCACATTTTTATTCTAATGTCAGCATGGAGGGAAGAGAAAAGATGAGAGAAAAAAAGTAAAAACATGGAGCACTATGGTAGGATACGGAGAGATTTAAAGTTTCATTTTACTGACAAAATTAGGGATTTTCTCTTCCAGGCATTTTTGTCCCTAAGGCAAGGTGTAGACTTTAGTGACTTACTTGGACTTGTTTAAACTTAAACTAGGTCATAGGAGTAGGTGAGGGGAGTAATAAAATATGATTTTTTGTTTAAGTCCTATAAAATATGGCTTATCCTGGACACAACAATGAGAAACAATGGCCAAAGAATTCTGTTGAAGTGCCAGTGAGCTAATGGTCAGTTTAGAATAAATCACAGACCTATAGAATCTCGGAATTGGACGAAATCTACAATTTTGTTGGTACAACCTGTCACCTAGAAACTACATCCCATCTTCAACACCATAATAAAATAACATGTATTAATATATGATATGATATTTAAACTTTAACATTTATTAAGTATTTATTATGTTCTAGACACTTTACTACACTAATCAACTGGGTAATTAAAGAGTATTAATGAGAACAGTACATTTTACTTGAATAATGAAGGAAGCACAAAGTTTACCAGATAGATACAGAGGAGAAGGGTACTTAAGAAATAGAAACAGCAAAGGTAAAAGCTCAGAGTAAAAAGAAAAAAATGATGTACATTCAATGAACTTCATATTATTCAACAGTAGAAGACAGATTGCATCCAGGGGTTCAGAAAAATAACCTGGGCAGGAAGATGTAAAACACTTGCATGCCATGCCAAAGAAAGAGGAGCAATCACATCAAGATAGAATCAAATGAATAAAAAACCTTAGTTTCATGCTGAAGAGATGATTTAGACAGTTTTTGATAAAACAGATTTAGGGGGTGGGTACTTATGCAGTTTTGTGGCATGGATATATTTGGTAGTGGTGAAATCGGGGCTTTAGTGTAGCCATCACCCAAATAGTGTCCCCAAAAGCTTTTACCTTTGTTGTTTCCCTTTTCTAAATACGATTCATCTCTTTATCTATCTGATAAACTTTGCATTTCCTTCATTATTCAAGTAAAATTTACTGTTCTCATTAATACTCTTTAATCACCCAGTTGATTAGTGTAATAGAGTGTCTACAGCATAATAATTTTTCATCCCTAACCCATCTCCCATTATTCTACCCTTCTGAGTCTCCAATGTCTATTACTCCACTCTCTATGTCCATGTGTACATGTTATTTAACTCTCACTTAAAAGTGAGAACATGCAATATTTCTGAGTTATTTACTTAATTTAATTGTCTCCTGTTCCATCCATGTTGTTGCATAACACACGTTTTCATTCTTTTTATGGCTGAGTAGTACTCAATGGTATAGATATACCACATTTTCTTTATCCATTTATCCTCTAATGAACACTTTGGCTAATTCTATACCTTTGCTATTATAGTGCCACAGTAAATATACAAGTGAAGGTATCTTTTTGATATAATGATTTATTTTCCTTTAGGTAGATACCCAGTAGTGGAATTGCTGGATTAAATGGAAGTTATATTTTTAGTTCTTTGAGAAATTTCCATGCTGTTTACCACAGAGGTTATACTAGTTTACATTCCCACACAAAATATATAAAAATTTCATTTTCTCTAAATCCTCTCCAACATCTATTATTTTTTGACTTTTTAATAATGAAGAAGCAAAGATATTTAATAATAAATGTGGCAAAGTATTTTAATATAAGCATTAATAATAGCCATTCTGACTGGTAAAGATGGTATCTCATTGTGGTTTTAATTTGCATTTCTCTGATGATTAGTGAAATTGAGCATTTTTTCATATGTTTGTTGGCTATTTGTATCATTTCTTTAAAAAAAGTCTATTCATATCTTTTGTCTACAGTAACCAAAACAGCACGGTACTGGTATAAAAAGATGCACATAGATCAATGGAATAGAAAAGACAAATCAGAAAGCCACATACCTACAGCCAACTGAACTTTGACAAGCTGACAAAAACATACACGGGAGAAAGGACATCCTATTTAATAAATGGTACTGAGAAAACTGGATTGCCATAGGCAAAAGAATGAAACTGGACCCCTCTCTCTAACCATATACAAAAAGTTACTGTGGTTGATTAAAGACTTAAATGTAAAACCTGAAACTATAAAAATGCTAGAAGAAAACCCTGAAAAAATTCTTCTGGATATTGGTCTAGACAAAGAATTCGTGACTAAGACCTCAAAATCAAATGCAACCAAACCAAAAATAGACCAATGGGACTTGATTAAACTTAAAAGCTTCTGCACTGTAAAAGAAATAATCAGCAGAGTGAACACAAAACCTGCAGAATGGGAGAAGATATTTGCAAACTATGCATCTGACAAAGTACTAATATCCAGACTTTACAAAGAACTCAAACAACTCAAAACAATAACAACAAAATAACCCCATTAAAAAGTGGGCAAACGACATCAGCCGCCATTTTCCAAAGAAGACATACAAATGGTCATTTTGACAGTTTTAAAGGATCAGTCAAAGATGGTGGTGGTTGCTTGATAAGTCTATGTGCAAAAAGAAATTCAGGTAAAGAACCATTTCTCTCTGATAATAGTCCAAATAAAATATACTAAAGGGCTAAATTTAGCCCGTAAGACAGAAAGGAAAGGAACTGATATAAGACCTTTTTAGTACATTATTTCTATAAGTTTCAGAGATGAAAGAACTTGGGGTTCCTCCTGAGCTTCTTGAACAAGTGACTGAAAAATAATGTATCATTAGGCACAAAGATGAAGAGAAAGCTGTGAGGGCAATGACAGGCTTGAAGGGCTCCAGTTTGTCCAGGTGACGACTAGTAAGCTGTTGGAAACATGGGTCTTGAGCAGTCTGCACCAGAGAGGTTTTGGAGAATTATCTTTCTCAATCCAACTTTTAATTAATTTTTATAGAAAATTATATAAATGATCATTTTCTCAATTCTCCTAAGGATGGTGCATTATCTGTTATCATTTCTAATGCACAAGAGAAACTTTAATTCATCATATAGAATAAAGAATGAGAGCAGTCGTCTTTCATTCTGTGAATCTTGGCTGACATGGGATGAACTCACCCAGGGAGAAGAAGAAAGAGCAAGGAGCTGTGTCCTCCCAGATTTCAGGGTCAGGGAATAAGAAACCCACAAAACAACCTAAGAAAAGAACAGCAAAAAAAAATTGGAAGAGATGTTTGGAATTTGGATTTCACAAATTAGTGTGTAAAAACTAAAGACAGAGAAAGTTTCGAGGAAAAAACAAATTTTGCCAAAGTCTCAGACTTCAGGAAAAAAGATAGGGTTGTGACTATAGCATTTATTGAGTAGCCATTGAAAAGTAGATGTAACATATACAAATAATGAAAGGCTTTTTAAATTAGATTCAGGAATTAGAAATTCACTGATGACATTATAAAAAAA
>NW_012116266.1:10749246-10810863 GCF_000951035.1 Colobus angolensis palliatus
ATATATATATATTCTATTGAAGAAATTTTTTTTCTGATGCTTAGGTCAGATCTGAAATCTGTCACCACTTAACAATAGTTGGTCTGTAAGTAATTTGATGTTCCTGAGACAATCTCTTCCATTTTTGGATTATCTCTGACATTATTGTCTTGCTTATAGAGAGCCGAACTCTGTTCCCATGTAGCTTCCACTCACCCTGTCACTCACCTGCCTCTAAGCATCAAGGAGATAGGTGCAGAGCCTTCCACAAAGCATTCTCTCAAACACTTGATATAATCTAACGTTTGTTCTGAGCCACTGCTACAGATGGGGAAAACAAACAGCCTGTAGTACCTGGTCCAGAGTTGCACAGTAGTGAGTGACAGGGCTGGAATTGGAATCTAGATAAATCTGACTCCATTCACTATCTTCCTCATAGTACAGATGAGAAAACCAAGACACCAAAGGGGACTGATTCAGAGACACTCACAAATCAACAGTAGTAGAGTCAGGCTCTCTGATTAATGAACCAGTACTTTATTGTATCTACTGCTTCTGAGAGGGGTCCTCATGAGGCCACAAGGCAAGCATTATATGAGAAAATATGGTTCTGTAAGTTTATCCAACCTGTGTTTAGGAGCAGACAGTTTTAACAGCGCATTTTTAAGAATAAGGAAAACTGAAATACTCGTGAATATCTGACAGAGTATTTGCAGAGCTCTGATGCTTTATTAATACTGATAAAATTCCATGAAGTGAATTTGGCCAGCATTTTATAAACTTCACAAATGATTTTTTTTTGAGACATAGTCTCATTCTGTCACCCAGGCTGGAGTGCAGTGGCGTGATCTCGGCTCGCTGCAACCTTCACCTCAGAAGTTCAAGCAATTCTCATGCCTCAGTCTCTCAAGTAGCTGGGATTACAGGCATGTGCCACCACACCTGGCTAATTTTTGTATTTTTAGTAGAGATGGGTTTTACCATGTTGGCCAGGCTGGTGTCGAACTCCTGACCTCAAGTGATCTACTCACCTCTGCCTCCCAAAGTGCTGGGATTGAACTTCTTTGTCTTCAAATATGTCTGTCAAGACATAGAAGGGATTACAAATATTTGTTTTTACTTTTTTCTTTTTTGAATCAGGGTCTCCTCTGTCGCCCAGGCTGGAGTGCAGTGGTGCAATCATGGCTCACCACAGCCTCGACCTCCTAGGCTAAAGTGATTCTCCTGCCTCAGCCTCCCATGTAACTGGGACTACAGGGACCCACCACCACACCTGGATAATTTTTACATTTTTTGGTAGAACCAGGGGCTTTGCCATGCCCCAAGCTGGTCTCAAACTCCTGGGCTAAAACAGTCTGCCTGCGTCAGCCTCCCAAAGCACTAGGATTACAAGTGTGAGCCACCAAACCCAGCCAAAGGGATTATAAATATTTCCAGCAGCAACAAGGACATTTCCTAGGACTCCACATCCTGTTTGTTTGTTTATTTGGTGTCGGAGAGGGCAGGGACAAAAGCAGGAGCTGTCAGTTTGGGAAAGGCGTCTTATGATTTGTCAAGATGGTATCTCTTCTACTTTATGTCTTCCCTCTCCTTTTCTCTCCTCTTTATTGTTAGTATCTGAAACCTTGCCAGACCTAGAGAAGTGCCAGGTGCACAGTAAACATCCAATGAATATTTGTTGAATGATACAAATGGTCAATGGATATTGCTGTGAAAAAAGACAAGGCCGTTCTTCTCAAAATTTCCTCACAGAGAAATACAATAAAATATTCTATGACTTTCCAGTAAAAGCATCATCTAGGTGACCCTAGATACTGACATGTGGACTAGTTTTTGCCAAATAAGTAAGTAAAGATGAGAATATTAATGTATAATTTTGTGTAATTTGCAAAGAAGAATGTATGGTATCATGAAGTCTGAGGAGTGTGTGTGTGCGCGTGCGTGTGTGTGTGTTGGGCAGGGGTCAAAACCTCAAGAATGTGAGTGAATGAACTTATGATGACACCTGTACACACAACCATCGCACCTACCCTCAACCCCCTGATATATACACTCAGTTTTATTTTCTAGAGAAATCTGAAAGTGGCACCCAGTAGGGAGGCATCTGGATTCTGATTCTGCTGCACTGGGACTTCAGCCTGTCGTCTTCAGGAGTGAGTGGAAAGAAAGGTGTGCTTCACGAGCTCCTCAGCTCTACCGTCGTGTGGGATTTGGGGGTTTGTTTTTAACTGGGTTACTGTCTCCTTAGCGTTCTAAAGGGCAAACAGGTCACTTTCAGGTGAGAGGGTCAATGATTAGTCATTGTTTCAAACCAATTTAAACTATGCCATATTCCCAATTAGAATATCCACGTTCACACTATAAGTGCTTTAAGGCTTCTTCCAACATCAGAGTCGTTGATTCTTTAACCATCTAGCCTTGGTAGCTAAAGGGATGTCAATAACTACACCTGATTTATGGCCTCTTAATTTTTAACAGTTGGCATATCCCCCCATATGTTACCAACCCTGTCTGCTCATTAGAAAATGAAACTTTCTAATTTGAAATGAAACTTTCAAAGACATACTTTGTTATAGCTGTCTAAAATATCACTTCCCACACACATACACACACACACACACACACACACACACACACACACAGCCATCACACTTTGATGAGTGCAGGTATTTGTTCATTCAGCATTCAGTAAATATTTGTCAATTGCCACCTCTTAATTCACGATTTGTCTTAACCTAGAGTTTCAAAGACAAATAGTACACACCCCCAATATCCTGTGAACTCATAGACAAATAAGAGAAAACCGATAAATAGAATGGAAAAACTAAACTGAAAAGGTTGCTTCAACAAAACAAGTAATTGTTTCTTGAAATGGGATGAACAGTTTATTCTTATGCGATAAATAAATAAATTGTATCTCTGTATCTCACATTTGAATAGATGAACAGGGAAGCCTTGGAGTGAAATTTCAGATTATCGTAGTAGGAAGCCACCCTATTCTTCTCCACTGGTTTTTATTTTCTCCAATCAGGAAAAACAGTCCACAAGATGAGACCTCTCTGAAGTCTATTATTTCCTGGTTATTAGTTCATATATAATTATTTCAACTCAAGGCCTTGAATTTCAACATAAAAATGTTTGAAAGACATCAGTAAATGGGAAGAAAACCTGGGATTCTGCATATTTGTGATATAGTCACATGTCTGTGCAGCAATCCAAGCAAAAGGCTGAGTTTAGGGTTGTGAATCATAAGTCACATTGGTGTTCCTCTCTACGCATTGTCTATAATAAAACGATCCGCATACATTAAGTCTGATGAAAATGGCAGCTATGTCTCCTTTCTCCCGTTACTTATTTTTCATCTCTCTGGACACTTTCTATCTTGGTTTGAGTCATCTAAGTATATGAGTTCCTACAGTAGATTGCCACAGAGTCCTGTATGAAATGATGGCAGGTATGGGCTCTTTCTCTAAGTAAAGCATGTAATGAAACCACCCTGAAGAGGACCCCGTACCCAAGATAATGCGAGACAGAGAGAGAAAATGAGGGAGGCACCGATTTAAGCTCAAAGTAGAAAACAAAAACAAAAACACATAGAATCTGACCAAACCATTTTAAATTTACCAGAAAAGTAATCCATTTAAATGCAGATTACTAAACGAGTGTTAAGAGTGTTACCTCAATGAAAAAAAAAGCGGCTTTACCTCAATATTTTTATTTTCATTAACATATGGTAAATAACTAATAAGATGACAGTAAAATTACAATTTTGCTTCATAGTTTGGGCCAAATTAAACCTCTTCCATAAAATCAAAAAATCTAAATGTTGTCAAATTACAGGGGTAAATCAGAAACACATCTAATGCATAAAATTTGGAAGATGGGTCATTCGAGCTTATGTGTCAAGTTTTTAAATTTCATAATAAAATAGAAACAGTTGAGAAATTCAAGTACACTGAACCACATGCATTTTCTAGTCTCAAAAAAATCGTATACAATCACATACATTCAACATAGTCCAGGACAATTCTAAACATACTTGCTTCCTATGAAACAAGTACAAGTGAATCATTCACTGATACAGAAAAAACACACTAGCCATTATGCCTAGCAAAATGGAAGTCAGCTAGACTTCTGAATTTTATTTTGAAATATGTTTGGTGCATTGAAGGTAAATAGATACAAAAAATCATTCAGTATAAAAGGTAGACAAATATTATCTAAAGCCTTTGAAAAGAATTATGCCACTTATGCATTGATGGACTGTAAGAGAATAAATTATTACTTTGACTGGATCTATAGTTCAAGATGTGAATTTGCCAATCAGGAGACAAAAGAGGGACTTTATCATAATGTTATCTACCATAATAGCTCTGTGACTTTCTTAATTTGAAAAGTTCATCAAGCATACATAAATTTAGATGTGTTGGAAACATATTTCATGCATAACTGATGTGCACCTTTAAATATTGGGAACTCTATTCCATGTTTTTATCAGTAGCAGCCACTGTCTGAAAAAAAGTAACCAGATACACAGTGGAGTGAATGTGGTTCTTAAATGGAATGTGTTACTCCTTCCCACTCTACTGAATGAACTGTTAAAAGACCAAGAAGGCTGTCATAGAGATATCACAGGAAATAAAGGACTCCAAGCCAAGGGTGTGTCCAATGGGGTTGGCATGGAATGACAGACCGCCCTCCCCACATGGAAAATCTCGTCACCCATCTGAGATATCACATAACGGTGGCAGCGCTCCAGAGACAGAATGAGCTCCACCTGTTTGCAATGTGTTTAGCTATTAATATTTATGTAGTAATTCAAGGGAGTAAAAAAATGACAAAATGAACCAAGTTGTATCACTGTTGGTGCTTTCAACCAAGATTTCTCAAAAAAAAAAAAAAGTAACAGCATGAATCTGTCCTTCACTGTAGGAAGAAATTGTGTGACATCCTTAGGATGCCAAAGATTGTTGGAGAAGAGAAGGCAGGAGCCACAGCCTTGGCATGCCCAGAACCCTTATTCTACCATGACTTAATAAGAACATTTTACTATTTGTAGTTGTACTTCTGGCTCATGTAAAAGCCATAGAAATCAGAAAAATATGTTCTCAGAGTCTTGCTAATATTAGCAAGACATATCTTTAAACTTAGACCAAAAATTGTACAAATTTCTCATCTCTTATCTGAAACAAAAGAAATCAAAAAGACTATTGTCTCTATCAATGTCCCCAAGGATATTTTGTGTAAGGTCGTGACCATTCTTAGTGGCAGCAGCCTCAAAAATGAGCAGTATTCCATGAAGATCATTTTCTTGATGTTTATGACCCTGTGATCCATTGATTTAGCTAAACTTACTTGAGCTTATTCTTTTTATTGACCTATACTCCGTCTTAAGGAAATGAGCTCCTCAAATGTAGTGGGAAAATGATGTGTTATTCTCTTTATCGTGAAATGGCCTCTTTCGAAGATTTATCATGTGGTGTATAGCATAATGGCAAAAGCCAAAACTGGATCAAAGGACATCTTAATTCTTGTTCTGCTTCTGAGCAATAAGATTGGTATGATGAAAAAATTAGGAACACTGGGATCAGGCAGACCTGAATTCTAATCACAGATCACTCCAAATTAGCTGCATGACTTCATGCATTTATTGAAATTTTTGAGTCGTGTTTTATTATTTCTGAAATGGTGATAATAACATTATCTCACAGAGTCTTGGTGAGAATTGAGGATTGTGGCACATGTAAAGTGCCTAGAACACTTTTGAATTTCCCTTCTACTATGTTCTGGGCTAGGACTGATTCCAACATCACTAATGTAATTTGGATAGGATACAGTGCTGGACTGAAAAATATCTAGAACTTATTTTATTTCATTTAGTTATTTCTAGTGTGAAACTTTCCCCAAGAGGTCTAGGACAGTGCCTGGTGCATAAAAGGTATTTTTAATGCTATATATATATATGCATCACATGCATGACATATATGATGCATAATTTTTTCATTTATATATGTATGGAATGTATATACATATATATATACATTTATATATAAATGGAAAAAGGCATATACCTATATATTTATACATAAATGGAAGGTATACATATATATATGCATTTTTTATATAAATGGAAAAAAATCCAGTATCGGATATATGGTTCAAATGAAGATCCTTCTCTGGAAGTTTTAACCCATCTCAATAAAACTCTGAAAGGACCTGCTTTATGTCAGGACCTTCTGGAGACCATGGAGATAACTCTTTTGGATTTAATCCCTGTGGGAACTACAAAATGGCATTGATTTTGCCCTCAAGTTTCTTACAGTTCACTTAACACTAAATTACTCAAAGCTTCTTGAAGATAATTTGTTCCTAGTGAACTTTCTGACACCTACTTGCACACTATAGCACAGAATTGCCAGCTCACTCAAATGATATTTAGACCAAGGTTAAATGGTTCCTACCACATTGGAGTTTAATGCTTACATCCTAGAATAGTTGCATGCAATTCTATTCCTCTTATTCCCTCAATACTGAAGACTTTAAGCATTGTGAATGAGTACTATGGTCACCTGAAAACACACCCCTGACCCTAGCCCCTCGCCAAAGATATCAGGTCCTCATCCTTGGAGCCTTTAAATGTTACTTTATAAGGCAATGTCTTTGGAAATGTGATTAAGGACCTTGAGATGGGAAGATGAGTCTGGATAATTAGGGTGCCCCTAAGTGCTATCACAAGTGTCTTCATAAGAGAGAGGCAGAGGGAGACTAGATAGACATATAGAGGAGACGGCGATGTGAAGATAGAAACAGAGAGTGCTGTGATATGCCAGCAGCCCCCAGAAGGTGGAAGAAGCAAGGAGTTAATTATCCCCCAAAGGCTCTGGAGTGAGCACTGCACTACCCACACCTTAACTGTGGCCCAGTGATACTGATGAAAATTGTCTGGCCTCTAGAACTGTGAGAATAGATTTATCTTTAGTCACCCAATTTGTGGTACTTTGTTACAGCCATCACAGGAAACTAATATAAGTATTCATTCTTCCTCTGGAGTCTGTTTCACATTTTATTGAGCAGCCATTTGCAAGTCCCTAGGTGGGAACTGGGAATGCATGTATGAGTATGTGATGGTGAATCTGACTTTAACCAGTTCTGTAGGAAAATAAGAGGAATGTAACATTCTTTAACTACTGAAAATAAAGACTTACCATCTAGGCTTCTTCTGTAGACATGCCAAGCACTTCTGGACTTTTCTTTACCAGAGCTACATTCTCAAAAGCTTCCAGAAACTCTTGGTGATTAGTTTTCTATCCCATTAGTTTTCTTTTCTGACTGTCATATCATAAGCCCTTCAATAGCCTCTTATCTCTAAAAATGGGACCCTCAATATGTCTCCATCCTCTTTGCCATGACACCGATTTGGGTTTTCCTGAACTACTACCTGTTCCTCCAATACACCACCCTCACTCTCATCACTGAGCCCTTGTACTTATATTCCCTCTACTGGAAACACTTTTCTCTTTCTTCTTTTCCCTGATTTCTAGGCAAAATCACCACCCCAGGCTCTGTGTTTCCATATCACCCTATATAGCCTCTCTTATTATCTTTATTATTATTTGCAATAATAATAATAACATGGTCTAACATGTTTTTCCCAATGGACTACAAGTTCTATAAAGATAGAGACTGTGCCCATTTTATTTATTATTGCATCCTACATGCCTACTGTCAAGTGTGCCTGGCTGTCGTAGTTGGTGTGTTAAATAAATATTTGTTGGTAAATGGATGATTGAATGAGTGAATGGATGGAAAACTTTCCCATTACTGAAGTCCCAGCTAGCATGTTTATTTTCTTTTCCAAGTGTGATTCAAGTATTTCATGTTGCCATAATTTCATCTTGACCCTAGGCACATAGGCCTGAGCCTGAAGTGTATTTTATTGCTACAATAAAGGTGCTGTTTCTCAAATTTGAATTTGCCTCACTTCATCAGCTTTATTTATTAAATTGGGTGTGTGTATCCTATAGCAAGTATATAGATAACATCTGCCAACATAGCCCCACCTACCAGAGACGGGTAGATTACAATTCCACATAAAATGAGATCCATAAAAAGTCACAAATACCTAAGACATATCTCCACCTGTTTTAGAGAACATTCCTGAGGTGGTGTTATCTTCTCGTTTTATCTACACAAGCTCTGTGGAGAAGCTACACAGAGTGGCTTAGGTTACTTACATAGCACCCTTTTGCCCTGTATTTCATAAGTTATCCTATTGTGGGAGTTGATGCCAACTTGATAGCGATCAAAATTTTCTCTCATCAAATGCCAACTTTTCGGACCCTCTGGAATTAGTTAGTGACCATAACTCATTTCTAGTGGAAAAGGCTGTATGCAATAGCCAGCTGTCTGAGCAGGAAGGAAAATGATTTGCTTTTTCAAATTGGCTTTGAAAAGTGTATCTTCTGCCAAAAGGCCTCTGGGCATGTGTATGAAACATCGAAAACAGATACAACAATACACACAGAAAAGAAATAAATCCCCAGAGTTGGCTCCCCATAAAGTAGCCAAATGGGCTCTACTGATCGAACTGAATGAACCATGGAAACAGCACTCTTCTCCTCTATAAATAGCACTTCTTCATGAGAGTTGAAATATGTGGAGAAAGGAGACAGGTACACATTGGAACAATCATATGAATTATGATAAAAAATATTAGTGCCACACCTTTTTAAGTGGTTCTGCTATTTTTGATCACATTTTCTATTTTAGCAAAATAGTACATCTTAGAAATAGTATTATTTAAGGATCCACAAAGACTAAAAATCTTCAAGCTCTTTGAAAATTTAGAGATGCTTGTTAATTTAACATTTAACTACAGTAACTTTAAAAAAAACTTTGGCATCCTGGTTTCATTATACAAATATATTCTTACTCTCTTGCTCATAGGAGAACCTAGAATTCATATTTAATGTTCTGATTAATGAGCATAAACAATGCTTTTAAGATTTTTTTTTACCTGTGTATAATCAAGCCATCTAGTTACCAGTAACTGCAAATGTCACAGATTTCAATGGTCTCTTTGGGACTTTTAATCTGTTTGCTTTTAGAAAGAAGGTGATTTTATTTTTACATTAAGGAAGCATTAACATCATTAAATGGGCTCCCACTTTATGATAACTGCAAATGTCACATTGATCCAGAAAGATAAGAAAATGTGCTCATCTTTGGAACAAATATCCAAGGCATGAGCAGGCAACCCACACTATTTGCATTAAAAAACAAATTGTATAAATGCAGAAGATTGATGTGCCATCTGTTCATGTCCTTCACTTTTCTGGCTCTTCTGTGTTGAGATATTTTTATGGAATAGTTACGTTTATTATTTTGAAAATGAGCCACAGGTTAAAAAAGTTTATGGTGGGTAATATAACTCAAAGCTACTGGTTTACTCTGTTCCAGGTATTAAAGCTGGCATTATGTTACATTTCATGTTTTTAAATGTAGCACTCTGTCCCTTATGTGGTCTGATGTTCAGACCAAAATAAAATGTATACGAAATTGTAAAGGATGTTTAGGATCAAATCCAAAATATCTTACTAAGATGCCTCTTGGAAAGGGGAAGACAAAAGTCCTTTAAAAATTAATGACTTCAGAAACCTCTGGCAATAGGCATCAAATTGCTCTGTGACTCCCAAGGAACACAGAGGAGTAAAACAGAGCAAACACACACCTTTCGAGGGGAAGCACATTGGATTGCAAAGCATGTACTAAGGCACTACTTTCTTCATTTAATTTGTCATATAAATATCTACTAGTTCATCTATAAGTTATGAAATTCCATTTTTCTTTTACTTTCTTTCACTCACTAACACCAACAATATTTGCTTTCTTTTTTGAAATGGAAAAAGAAATTGCAACCAGTTTTCCTGCAAGAAGTTTAAGGCTCCATTGTGAGTATTTTACATTTTTTGATTAATTGGATACACACACACACACACACACACACACACACACACACAAGCAATTGTGCAGAATGAAGCTCTCATTCAATAATCGCCCTCTGGTGGCAACTGCCTTCGACACCCTAGGCCAAATTTTTTTTCTACAGTACCTTTAAAAATTTGCACAAGCCTCCTTTTGCTGTGAAAATTGTACGTCGTGTGGCATCTATACCACGAATACCATTTCATACATGTTTGTGTATGTGAGTGATTTATCTATAGGTTCATGTTTCCTCAGAGTTTGATCTTATGCTTTTGGCATCGTTGGTTTCTGGTTAGAAAAAGAGTGGCCAAGGAAAAAAAAAAAAAAAGAAAGTTTTTTCCTGAATTTTGAAACACTCCTGTCACTAAAATCAAAAGCTTAAAAGAATTTTAATACACATAATCTTATATTTTCCAAAGGATACCTGATTTTCTTCATCCCAAACCACAGTTTGCTGTATTTGGAAAAGATCTATGATGGCAGCAATAATAGAATTTCTATTTCATTGTCTTCTCACTGAATATAAGAAAAAAATGCATGCTAGAATAATTTTTCACACTATCATTAATAAACTTCTTTTATGTCACTTCATATTTAGCATGTGTAATATTCAAAAACAGTTCTTATTTCGATTTTTTTTTCCAAATGATTCACTAGTGCATGTGAAAGAACAGGACATCTGCTGAGAAGCTCAATCTATATCACTTAGCATGCCTGGGCTTGGGATATGCCCCATGCATCCATAGAAGTCCTCTTTGATTAACTTAAGAGTCTAAAGAATCAAAGAAAGTTTCTAAATAAAGGAAGAGGATCAAAGACAGCAACTAAAATGAGTGAAGAAAATACACAGAGTAGGAAGAAGTAAGTGCTGGTTAGGATTTTCTGGAAGAAGTGAAAAAGTTGTGAACGTAGAAAAAGCCACTACAGAATATTTTAGAATATCTACAACTTTTTCTTAAAATTGTTTTTACTTAACCTTAGGCAATAAATTGGTCTGCCCAATGACTTCCAGACTACAAGGATAAAGCTAAAGACCAAGTTGGGAATGTGATATGGAAAACATTAGTAAAATAGAGCTTTCAGTCATTACAGAACATAAGTGACCTTCACATTGTATATAGAAGAATAAAATGCTGTAATATAATCTGTCATAGCATTTTATAAAGGTCAGAGAAAACTCCTGTAAATCCATATTTACTCATGGAATGAGTACAGTCCACCTTAGAAGAAGCAATGGTTAAAACAAGTTTGTAATTGCTAATATTGGAAACATGCAGAAAAATATATATATACACATATATCCATATTTTTTCATTTTGAAAATCTAAAGAAAGATTTTTATTTTGCCACCATAAATTGATCAATGAAAAAGGCTGGAAGTGACTATTTTGGCTCATTCTTCCTTATCTACTTGCACAATTCCAAGACAAAAATTCATGTTGCTTCTTTTTCTGTCTGAAATTTTGTTTATAAAATAATTTCAAAGGCATTTCATCTTGGTGCATCACAGCGTATAGTTCACAATTCTTTATGTTCACATGAGAAGGCACACACAGGACTTTAGGGGCCTATAACATAAAATGAATCTGGACACAGTTTTCTGAATATACAGGAGCACATAATAATCTTTGACTATCCATTCTCCAGATCACAGTTGTGCATTTATATTTTGTGTCAAACACACTAAAATCTCAGCTTATTGAACTTTTATTTTGTTCTCTTTTTACTTCTTTTAGAAAGCAATATTTGGCTATTTTCCTTCATGTTTTATTTTAAAATAATTGTATACAACTGCAATGTATAATTAGTATCCAGTACACAACTTAATGTTGTATCTTCCTTAGTTCACTGCTGTGTTCTTGGTACTTAGTGTCTTAAACCATGTACATTTCTTTAAACACAATATTAGAGATCTATATGTTTCAAAAGATGTAAAAGAAGATTCCATTGGCTATTGTATTTTCTTTGTATACATTTAACTATGATATTATTCTTTTTCATGCTATTTTAAAAGCATGATTTACTGGGGGTTTTTAGAAATTATTAATTTTCTTTATTGGAAGGAAATTGATCAGAGTGTAGTTCGAGTTCTCATTGTAAGTGTGAAGGTTACTTTAATACACATGACTATTCAAAGCTAAAATAAAATACAGTTAAAGTATGGTAGCACCATTGTCTTGAATCCTTTCTTTATGCAGGAGAAAATGCCCTTGAGTCCAACAGAAAACTATTCCATTAAAACAATGTTGTCCATCTCTTTAAGACACTGGACAGTAATGTAGCTGGATTTTATTAGCATAAAAGTTCTAAAAGGGATGTTGCAGTATGTCTTTTAAAAAAAGAGAGAGAGACAGCAGCTCTTCCTGTTTTCTGTATTCTTTCCCGGATGTTAGATTAAGCTTTGCTGAGATAATGCCAGGATCTGGTTTTCCTTTAAAAAAAATTCTTATAAGAGGCTATCTATTTTAATTAAGTTATAGATCATGATACCTGTTTTAGATATTAAAACCAGAAAAACTTAGGGTTTTTTTCAAAGTGAATGTAAAGATTAAATATTATATTATTCTCGAGTTTTTTCATTGCTGCTAATGCAATAAATGATGTTCGTATATTTGACTTTTCAGAGAAGGAAGTGTAAGGAAGCAAATGATTCGATATAACTGTAAAATACACTAAAATATAAGTAAAACAAGCTTGGTAAATCTTTTAAATGTATGCATTAAATTTTGGTAAGATTGTCATTTTATACGTGGCAGTATGGCAAGCGAAAAGATAGTAAGCTATGTTTATCCACACTCCATCTTGGGGTTACTCGCTACCTAAGACAGATCATTCTAATGTGAAATGCCTTTTAAAAAGCTGTAGACCTATAAACTCGAAAGACAGAACCGAATCCTGTGGTTTGGGGGAAATAATGATATCACACCACCTAACACTAAGCAATTGGCTCCACAGTAAAAGCATAAAACCCTCCTACAAGTGAGACTGAGTACCAAGTCTTGTTCATACTGATCAAAAAACTTTCTCCAACAACTGAAGGAAATAATTCATTTTAATTGACAACTAAAACAGAGACTTTAGAAATCCACACAGTGACTACAAAATTAAGTGTGTGTGGAGATGGTAGGGCAAAAGTCAGCCAACTGACTGTTTCAGTTAAAGGAGCATAAGTAACTCCTTTGGGTAAGCATTTTTTAGTTGAATTGACCGATTGCTTTAGCGTCACGTACAATAAGAACAAGTAACAATAGGGATAAAGCATTTATTTTTCCATTCCTAGGGAAATAAGCTATGATGCAAGAATATTTTAGAGGCTTATTGTTTCTTTTTTAGTCTTTTCCTATGATTTTTAAGTATACCAGATAAATTTACACAAAATTAAGCAAAATTAAAGCCTTAGGATATGTGTTTCTTTGTACATGTATGGTTGAAGAAAGGAAACAGATAGGTTGAGGAAAAAAACCCACAAATGGTAAAATACAAATTTCTCAATTATACATACATATTACATTTTTATAAATAAACAAATAGGCATAATATTTTTCACATGCATATTACAAATGAGGCTATGCTATCTTAACACTAGTATTACAATAGCTAATATTTCACGATGCCTATGATTAGCAGTCTTTACAGTCTTCGAGAAGTAAAAGAAATTTTTTGAAGAATAAGATAAATTATTTTGGGGAAAATACTGTTTAGGCTGGCAAGAAACTGTTCCCTAAAATGCTATCTAATGAGATCTATTCATATTATTGTTTTTCAATTTATTACAGAACTTTTGTTCTCTTTTAGAACAAAAAGTTGCAAATAACTTTCCTTGAGTTTGAGGAAAAAAATAGAAATTTTGACTTTTAAAGGTCGAAAGAACTTTCCGAGTGCAGTCTCCTCATGTTGTACATGAAATATAGTTCTCTTATTTCATATTTGGCTTTGCTCTTTTTTGCACTGTTCCTCCACACTGCTGCTGCACACAAAACCCGGGGTTACGTTCCTATGTCCTTTTCATGCATTTCCCCTTTTGTAAGCACAGGGGGTACCTCCTCCTCTAACTGATTAAGCACCAAAGTTATGCTCAGAATTACATAGAATATAAAATTAGATATTGTCCCTGCCCAGTGGGCTCACAGTATCTCCAAATTTGCTGTAAAATATGTCTACATATTGTATAACAGATGCACTTCAAGTGCTAAATGTCTGGAGATAAATCTATTATTGACTTCATCCTCTCAACCTTTCCAATTTCCTTTATCATTTGTCAGCTCTCTCTATGTACATGCCCAGGCAGAATGGTAATTGCAGAGCATGTTCTTCATTTTTTTCTCAAGAGGTGCCACAGTCCAAATCAGCCATGACAGATTTTGGTCCTGCACATTGTGGCACTAATAGCATTTTGACCCCAACCCATGGGCATTTGTCTCTCTACACTTAGAGCAATGGTAGATACTCAAGTATGTTCTATAGTACTTTCTGCCTTGTTAGAAAACTCAGGAATCTGTACATTTTAAAATATTTTATAACTTGTTTTCAAACCAATTTTATGTTTTTTAGGACACACCTAGAGTGCTGTTTTTTTTAAAAAAAAAAAAAATTATAGTTATGCTAATGTACCTTTGCATTGGTATATTTATATTATGCATTTTGACACAGACATATATTTGATGCATGTAATTTATATACTTAAATATATAAAAGCATTGCTTTCTTGATACCTCAGTGCTATTGTACATATTTTATTTACGCAGCTATGGCTTTTGCAGACTACTAGGTGAAAATCTTAATCTCCAAGACTGCAGGTCTATAGTATTACAAATATTAAAATCACATAATAATTATCCTGCTAACTTCAAGTCTGTGGATCAGTAGTTAACGATAAAATTCCTTCAGACTTTGGAGTTGAAATGTGTTTTAAGCCTGCATGAATACAACTTTTGTCATTTATTTAATAAAAGAACAGTTTTACTTCTCATCTTAAAAATAAAGCAAGAAAAAATGTAAAAATAAAATGTCCTCTTCTTCCCTCCCCTTTTTGTTTATTTCTGAGTCTTTTCTTCATTTCAAATGAGTTTTTAAACACATTTGGCAGTCAGTACCCCTAATCATTCAAAGAGTTGTGTGACAAGGGGGGAGCTGGCTAGATACCATCAGTTCTTTTAAAATGTATTAGTCTTTAACCACCTGTCTTCTCCCTCAAAATTTAAAGAGAAAAAAATATATTTTGGTGAGGAAATCAGCTTAATGATTTTATAATGAAGCTTTGGGATACATACGTTAGCATATATCATGACTTAAGACCTTGTAAACATGATGGAAATGAGCACATTTGTTCAAAGTGTGTCTTTTGGTAAAAATCATCCTTTTTACCACAATGAACCTACATGGGGCAAATGAAATTGATCATCAAGAATGAATCTTTTTTTCTATTGCTTGCTTTGTCTTTATGGCCCAAGGTAAAGTTGTGTTTTGGTCTCCATGCTAGCTTTCTGTTCTGTCCCTAGGGTAAAGAGAGCAGAATTTCATTGTTGTTACACTGTTGCCAATAATCTCTTCTATGTTCATTGACTTTCCACCTCATAAAATATGGTTTGCATTAAGACACTAGTACCTGCTGATCTGTTTTATACATCCTCAGTTTGGTTGCGCTCTGTCATGTAAATACATGCTGTATCCGCTGACTTAATGGTTTTAACTGAAAGGATGTCAGTAGAATTTTGAGAAAAGCTCTTTAAAGCTATAAGGCCATTCTAAAAGTAATCTGTAGCTTTTATAGCCATTAGAGAATGTTGAACAGGATGATCTGAGGCTATTTCACTTTAAAAGTATAGTGTTTTCGAGAAAACAGACACATTTTTACACAATGCGTTCCTGGCATTTCATAGGATCCTAAAATCTCAAAACTCTTTTGGACTGTGTTCCCTCTTCCAGAAATGTTGACACCTTCACTAGAGGTAGGGGGAAAGTTCTGATCGTGGAGTCAAGGTTGTAATTATACCATGTAATATAATAGAGGAGGAATTGCAAATGTGCTGCCCACTTTCTGACCCATGGATCCACTGGTAACATTCCTAGGCTGGGGAAGGAAGATGGAAATCAGAGAAGGGAGAAACAAAACAGTGATGCTGAGAAACAGTATAATTTTCCAGTTCGGGACATTTAAGACGAGGAAAGCAGGAAAACACAGAAGAGAAAGCCTACTATTGGTAGAACACTTAATAAATAATTGCCAGATTCTTGAAAAATCATAGAAATTACTCTGTGATACTCAGATTTAATTCACTTAATCAATGTTTGTTAAATGTCAATTGTGCACTGTACATTATACTGGGTCCTAGGGAAGAAATGGTGAATAAAAACTCTATATGTAGATTCTAGTGCAGCTCACAAATGTGTGAATAAGATATTCACACAGGTATTAATAAAATGGTAACAGAACAGCAGTGTAAAGACTTTCGGTCGTAAGATGAGCAAGTTCTAAGTATCTAATGAGTGGTGAGGGGTGTGTGAATTCATTCGATTGTCATTATTATACAATGTATGCATATATTAAGTCATGTTGTATACCTTGAATATATTCAGTCTTTATTTGCCCGTTAATTATTTTCAAGTTAAAAATAGATTCCAATTTACAAAGGGAAGATAACGTGGTGCCATGAGGGCAGATCATAAGAACCTGGGCTTGACTGGGTATCCTGAAAAAGTTTTGATTGAGATTTGAAGAATAAACAGAAGTTACATTATCATTCCATCAACATTCAAAGGTAGAAATAATAAAGCAGACACATTAATAATAAAGCTAGGCTTTTGCTTTGTGTTTATAGGTTTAATAAAAGGAAATTAAAGGCTTTATGTATCTCAGATTACTGTTAATTCATAACCTCATATGCTATTCAGATCTCACAATGTAACACTCACAGGCAGTAGTTTTACTATATATCTATAAACTTCAGTTTTCAGTTTAAAATCTCAGATGTTTCCATTTGCATTTAGCTACAAAATTGGCAAGAAGATTATCATCTCTGATCCAATTTTTTTAATGGAAAACTAATTTTGATTTATGGGGTGGCAAAAATATAAACATTTTAGATAAATCTTTTGCCAATTTCTAGATAAAAAATGGTTTTAACTGTTAACTTTGGCCTTTTGAAGGATTATTTTTAACTGAACATGTCAATGTTTTCACCCTATTATGTTTCTCTATGTAAAATCACACAGTATTACCTTGCTCTGTTTAATAGTAAATCGTAACCCTTTTATGAGACATTGGCATTTGCGTCCCTCTGCAATAATAGTCACTGTGTAATGAAGCCAGAGTCTTCAGGTCATTACCATTTGTTCAGGCAAGTGTGCGATAGTTATTAGCACATTACACAAAACATGGAAACTCTTTTAAAATACATTTAATACTTATGTGATTGCTTTAATAAAAAGAAACAAAGATACTAGTGAGACGCATTCATGCTATACAAATATCAGCATTAGTACTCATTTGTTGGTAGTGTGGTGATACCAGTGAAAGGCATCTAGAAAATAAGAAAGCTAGTTTAGGAAAAAAAATCCGAGCTCTGGATCTTTATGGGAAACCAACTCTAAGCAAGTTTAGAATGCCCAAGGCTCTTAAAGTTTCCCTAGGTAAACTAAGCTGATTACTTCTGAATTCTTGTCTTATAATGCTGTTTTTTCCTTTTCAATATTATTTTTTACTAAGTAAATTAACATTAATAATAAAAATACTTCCATATTTAAGAAAATATAATTTGCCAAACTCTCTCGTTGAACTCTGGTCTTTCCCTTTCAAATATTTATCAGAATTTATCATTATGATCTCATTTATTCGTTTGCTTTTTACTTAACTATGTGTAAATATTTTAATAAGTAATAAACCATGTCAGCTGACCCTCATCAGTTTTATAAATCAGTCTGAAAAACCTGTTTAAAACTGTTTTAGTGCTCAGTGCTCAGCTCAGTGTTACGAACTTTTGATTGTTCTCTTTTGACTACGTTGCATTTACTGCTTACATTAAATATGATGGAGGACCTTACTTCAAAGCCTCTGAAATTTTAGTTTTACATTTTACCTTTTCAAAATGTGATACACCTATGTATACATAATACATATATGTACATATGTGTATGCACATATATAATTTTTAACAATTAGATATGTCTTAAAATGTACATGTATGTATATATATACACCCATTTTTTCTGTTATATTTGTTTAAAATTACATATATGTATCTGTATAATGTATTATATATAGATGTCTATACATAATTAGAAATGTCTTGTTTTTTAAATTCAAAAGAGTATTAAAATTGAAAGTTTACAGCAACATTCTGCCAGCTTTATTGATATATATTATACATATAATTCAATAATTTTAAGTGTACATTTTAATAACTTTTGACAAATGTATTTAGTCTCATGACCCTCACAACATAACTATGTGTAACATTTCCATCACCCACATGGTGTCCTGGTACCCATGTACAGTCAATTCCCTTTCTCTGTTTCTATCACTCTAGTTTTGTCTTTTCTAGGATTTCAATATTGGTCACTTTTTAAAAACGATTTCTTCAACAAGACTGTAAGCTCCCTGAGATTAGGCACTGGATTAGTCAACAGGCAACTGGATTTGAGAATTGAGAAGGAAGAGTCCTCAGACACACAGACTTGGTGAAAATTACACTTTACAGTGCAAGCTTGAAAGACACAAGGACAGCTGAGAACATGAGTTGAGTGAGTATGATTCTCGAATCTTAGTTTCTTCCTGAGACACACCCTGGTGGCTGTAATAATTAAGCTAAATGAGACAGATGCTGCCACTTGGTATAAAGACACTAATCAAACTCCTGTGTTCCCTGTCACATCACCCTGAAACACTGTTAAAATTGTCTCGTGTGTTTGCCTCCAACCTTTTATGTTTGAATCTAACCTTTGTATTTCCGGTATGATTCACTATGTTTTATTCTTATTGTTATTATTATATGTATTTTTTTTGAGACAGAGTCTCTCTCTGTCGCCCAGGCTGGAGCGCAGTGGCGGGATCTCGGCTCGCTGCAAGCTCCGCCTCCCGGGTTCACACCATTCTCCTGCCTCAGCCTTCCCAGTAGCTGGGACTACAGGCGCCCGCCACCACGCCCGGCTAATTTTTTTGTATTTTCAGTAGAGACGGGGTTTCACCCTGTTAGCCAGGATGGTCTCAATCTCCTGACCTCGTGATCCGCCTGCCTTGGCCTTCCGAAGTACTGGGATTACAGGCATGAATGAACCACCGCGCCCGGTGTGTTACATTATTTTCAAGTCAACTAACAACATTGGCCTTTATGTGTGTAGGGGGTGTGCTACGATGCTGAGCAATCCAGGTGTCTCTGCACTGATTTATCTGCCTCATGACTTGACTCAGGAAGGATTGAGCGAGGCTGTCCTAACCAAGATCTCTCTGTGCCTATTTAATTCGTGGCCATGAGTTTAGCGTTCAGCACAGGTCTTGCACATAGTAGTTATTCAATAAAGTTCTAGTGAATGAGTAAATATGAAGCCTCTGTTTATTCATCCATAAAATGGACTGAAACCATCTAGGTAAAAATGTATGTAGAATATTTAACATGGTGCCTGGCATGTATTTGGTAAACACAGATAAAACGTTTATTGCTGTAATGACTAGAATAGCTCTGCAAATTAGAAGTCTAGATTAATTATCCAGATGATCCAAGAAGGAGCTTTTTAGTTTGTCTTATTCTCGGTTTTTCTTAGACTTGGGAAACTCAGCTAATTGAATGGCTGCATATATAATAACTCCACAACCACAGTTCCTACTTCTCAATTACTGGGTGATTGACAAATGTATTGGTCTAAAGAGTTTCATGAGTTTCGCAGATTTTAATGAAATCTCCAAGTCAGCTTGTACTTCTGCCTGTAACTCTCTCCATGTATTTTTGTAGAGGGTAAAGCCCCTGATGAATCGCCACAAAGAGCGTAGGTGTGTGGGTTTGTGTGTTGCCAATGTAATTGTGCCTGAGAGTTTGGCAGAGAGGGAATATGTTTAATCTGCTTAGTGGGGATTTTATAACCTTGTGGATTTATTACTCAAAGTTGAACGCTCGTGGTCAATGCTCATCCTCTTGTTACCTTGTTCTTGTTTACTCGTCTAATGCACATTCATTAAGTGCCGCTATCAGGTACTTTGTTGAGACACTGTCTGGGAAGCCCTCAAATACAAAACTGATTTTCTTATAAAATTTAGAATTAGAAAGGACATTAGAGATCATTTAGTCCGAGAGATTAGAGAAATGCCCTGGGAAGTTAAGGGTAGATTTGGAATCTTCAAGGTTTCTTAGAGTTCCCTTCCCACTCGGCTTCTGTTTCACTTTCCCTTATCAATAGGTGAGGCATATAACTCCCTAAAATTTGTAATATCGTTTGCCACTATTTTTTTAATTAAAGGATTTGTTTTCTTTAGACCCATTACCATGTGTTAATTTGGAGTACCTAGTTTGTATAACTTCTGCCACATAACCAGTGTCATCCTCTCATTACTTGTATCTATACCTCTATCTTCTGTTAATGTCCTCTAATTCAGGGAAAAGAAAAAAGAAACTAAATTTGTACACAAAATTCACTCCCAAATATTCAAATACAAATTAGACAAAAATGTTAAAACTAAGTACGAAACAAACCCAATGCTAAATGTTGAATTTCCTACATGCCTATTCTCTGGTGTCTTTCCATTTTTACATGTGATAGTTTCAATATAAAGAACAAATGAAAATATCAAACTTGCTATAAATCTGGTTTCCTCCTCATACTTCATCTTTGACTTAAATATTGCTTACTTTATTTTAATGTCATGGTAGCATGACTACTGATGAGTCATAGCCAGTTGGCCTAAACTGTTAAGTTCTGTAAGGCATTCAGTTGGGGGTGCTTCCTGGAACTTTATCTTGGGCAATTCAGATAACCTAAAGTTGCATCAATAACATACAGATAAAAAAGTTTACATAGAAAAAGGAATAGTTCTGTGGTTGAAGGAGGCCATGAGCATGAACAGTGGCAATGAAAAATACAGTGTCCAGGCATACAAAGATTTAGAAATGAGGTCAGTTAAGTTAAGACTCAGGAAGAGACACATTGTAACAGGCTAGAGTTTGTGTTCATGAAACTTAACAGTGTTATGAAAATGTGAGTGATAGGGGGCGATTTTTAAAATGACAATTGTATTGGAAACATTACTTTTGCTTAATTAAATGTTTTAATTGTAAAAATGAGACATGTACCAGGTAAACAAACAAACAAACAAAACCAGTGTGCCAACAAATGAACTGCATAACGAAAAGTAACTATCTGTCCACTACAACCCCTAGAGGCAACCACTAATGTTTCCTTCAGTGTCCTTTTATCTGCCTTCTGAATGTTCCCAGTGCCCACTGAGGTCACGTCACAAATGCTTGAGATAATATTATAGTTTCAAAATGACGCCCATGCAAGCAGAATGATTCTTGCAAGCCCTTTAAGGAAACCTATACATTTTTCACATTTCTAGGGCATCATTTCACAAACCTACTTTAAAAACCATCCAAAATTGAACATATTGGAGGCAATCAGCCAAAAATCAAGACTACACCATGTTAAGCATTAAGAGCCAAGAAGAGTGACTGGATGTCATGTGCAGAGCTGTGAAAACCCAGCCCATCTTGACAAAAAATAGATTTACTGTATACCGTGTACTGTAAATGGCAGCATGTGGAGCGAGCAATCGCATCAGCTGAAAGCAACTCTGTGACATGCCACATCGCAAGCTCTGCAGGGCTGAGATGCAGATGAACTTTCTGGTTACTTTATGTCACAAACCATTTTTTGGGTATGCTGTACTGGATCAAGTCATGAAGGTGTACGTTTTTCAACTCATGTCAGCTATTTTATAAATCAGAACCAAAAGGTTTGGGTACAGTGAAATTGTGTAGCTAACTCATACCTAGTTCTCTTCGAGTTTATGGTATGATGCATCCTGGTATGGGATAAATTCTGCATTTCCGGGAAACAATAACATCAAAATGGAGTCAAAGTGTTGTTTCAGCATTAAATGGCAGATACTCCAAATGCCAGTACTTTTATCACTTTTGAATTCTATTATTTCTGAAAGTGCAGAGAAATATTCATAGGGAGAGAATCTGACTGTGGATCTCATACATTCCTAACTCACAGCAAAATGAAAAATGATCCTGAAAAGTTCAATAATTTTAGGCCATTTACTCTTTACATAAAATACAAAAGGGTAAATATCAGTCAGGGTTATTTCCTTTCTGTCATTGTAGATGTTTCTCACAGAGCCAAGAGCTCCTGGCACTCCAAAATGCTAAGGGCTCCTAAAATCAGTTGGTGTACCTTTCTTACTTACTTAATGAAGGATATCATTTAAACAGCATTTTCAACTTGAGAATTAAGCAGTGCATGATAACTTTAGGATATAATTACTACAGTGATAGGCTACAGTCATGTTTTAGTGTTATTAATACATGTTCTAAATACTCCAAATATAATATGATTTACATGATATTAATTAGATGATAAATTATACTTAAAAATATAATATACCAAATAGTACACATTATGGTATATATTATATATTTAATTATATATTATTCATTATACTATATGCATTATACTAACATATTTTATTTTATGCTATATATACATATATAAATAAAATATATATAATTATGAAATAATAGTATATATAACTCTTAAACCTATTGATTTCATGTTCACAGTTTTTCCTTAAAATCAAAAGCACTTAAGCTGTGTTCAAGAAGTCAGTAAATTGGTAACAGCAATATTTCAATTTAAATACATGAAAGCTTCAAACTGTATGCATCGTATACACAGTGGGGTGTTTTTATCAGAAGTTGTTGAATATCCCTTGCAGAATTATACTTTGTGTTTTAGTATGAACAAAGAGAGTATTTTCAAGAAAGCATAAGAATGTTTTTGCACAGGAATGTTTTCTTGTATATTTGTGTTCATTATAAGTAGAAAGTCTACAAGTGCTGTTACAACATTATTGTATAGCAGCCTTCAAGAAAACAGTATTGTGAAAGATAATTGCAGTTTCAATAGTAGTTTCCTCTTCTTACTTTAAAAAAAAAAAAAAAAAAAAACATATATTTAGCCAGATACCAGGCACACTAAGTTTAGATCACTTGGCAATGCTTTAACCAGATTTTTCTTCATAATCTTTGTATTTAAAATAAGTCCAAAATAAAGCCCAGATAAGCTATAATTCAATAAGCATCTGAGCAATGACTATACATATCCTGTTTTAACAGAAAAATACATTACAAAGATATGATCAATTATTTTTTTAATGCAATGTACTGAAATGGCATAGAATTAAACCACATAGGTCTTCATTTTATCTGAAAAATAAAATTCCTGGGAACCAGTGGTGATTGGGGAGAGGAAACCTATCAAGGATTGGTTCCTGGGGAGAAACAGTTTTCTAGTAGCTGTATTATAATACAATAAAAAGTGGCTAGCACAGCATTTCTAAATAACAAGGCAATAATGACATGTCAGATCATTCCATATTTAAAACCACAAATTGAAAATGAATAGACTTTATTTCATCAAGAGATTAAACTTAAGCCTTCCTTTTCCTAACCCTTTCAACAAAGGATACTTAGAGGTCAGAAGCAAAGGACTACTTCATTTCTCATGGAACAAGGTATTTTCAAAGTTCATCAAAGCTTTATCTTCTGGAAGGACTATGGGGGTGGCATGTGCTTTGCAAAACACAGACAACTTTTCACTATTTCTACCCTATTTTGGTCTATGTGGATGGGGAAGGAGAAATCCTTCTCTTCCATTGCCTCAAATGCCTTGGATATAATTCGGTTGTTCTGCAACCTCTTTATAGTGATACTGTGTAATGTGTAAATACATGTGTAAAAAAATAATAGATTTGAACCTTAATACCTAATTACTATTCTAAAACCTAATTACTAACATGTTTTTAAAATCCATTTATTTCTTTCTTGAGTTAGGACTCACAGCAGTTTCTCTGAGGGAGAAGAATGAATACTTTTATTTTTATTATTATTATTCTTTAATAAAGACAGCCGTCTTTCTAAGAATTGTATCTATCTCCCAAACTGTCATTCAGAAAACAAGCAAGATTCCAAGCTAAGGCCAACGGAGTTCATGATTTAAATACTTCTGTACAAGAAGCTAAATATTAAATAAGCTACCATTTTATGGTTATTCATGATGTGGACAAGGGTATGGTGGGCTTTGAGGATCCAAATCTTTCCATATTCCTCAAGCAGAAAAAAAAAAAATCTCCAGAGTAGGCAGAAGGCCTTTGCCTGCCCTCAAGTTGCTTCCTCCCCTCAGGGTCTCCAGTATCCAATTTAACAAATATTTTCTGCAGCTCCTGTGTGTTCAGCTCACATTCCATAAATTTCTGTTTATTTGTTTTTAATGTTTCCTCTAACACAAACAAAATTGAAAAATAATTTGGTTGAAAATTAGCATATGAGACAGGGGCCCTGTTTTCAACAGGTCTGTGTGACCCCTGTGGTTCCTATAAGCTTAGAATTATTACAGTTTCTAATTGTTAATACAAGACTCATTTCTTTACAAATGTGGTTCAGCAATTTATTTGCTGCCTCCTCCTTATAGTCTATGATATGTATCATTCTTCAAATGTAATTTTTTAGTTGATATGGCCTGGTAAATCCAAACTTTGTCATTCCCACAGTTCGAATAGGGGTTTTATCATGTGAAGAACGGCCACTTTCTTTACAAAGGAAATAAAGACATTAACAGTTGTGGTTTCATTCTGTGCCATACGTCGGACAGGTGATGAACAGATCTTAACTCCTTTAATATTCCGCATACCTTATGATCTATAGATATTATTATTCTTATGATATCAATATGGAAGCTGGGGCACAGAGAGGTTAAGTAATTTGTCTAAAGCCTGGAGGTATATGTGAAATCAAATTTGGCCTCTACAATGTTGCCTTCCTGGTTTTTAATAAGTAAATCAAGTTGTTCTTTTGATTCTGTCATCTTGATGAAGAAACTATGTTGTTAACTAAAAGAAAGAAAAACAGTATTTATTTAAAATCACTCTCACCAAATATTTTTAAGCTATTAAGTTTTTTAAACTTTGTTAAATAGCAACTACCCACAAGTTCTTAAACATCATCCAATTGTAATGTCATATATGAGGCTATAACAGCAAATAGTCTTTGGCAGTAAGATTGTAAAATGTTGCAAGAAAGATACAATCTTATTTCTTCTCTGATAATCTTTAATAAAGAAGATATTAAACTTACTCCTTACTGTATTATCATGATTTTGAACTCTCTTACAGTCATTTTTTTCCCCTAGAGTTGAACCTCAGTCCTTTAAAAAGGTATCCTGGTCAGTGTTGACTGATCAAATGCGTGAGTGATTTTCAACTCTGTTCTGAGGGGAATGATTTGCCCCTTAAAACTATTTTTGATTCTGTGCCTTAGGATCTAGGCAAAATGTTATAAAATACTAGCAACTATGGAGTAAACTTAAAGGCAGTGTTTATTATTATAACACAATTTTTAAAATCATGTGTTAATATAATTACAAGTTTACCCTCCATGACTTGTGATTATAGTATTTAATTAAGTTTCATATTCTATTTGGAGGAATATAATAATACAAGAAAAAAGTATTTCTAAGGCTGAAATAAAGAGGTGAGGCACAGTGCAGGAAAATGGGCAATATAGTGCCTTGCATAAGTGTTTATAATTTGTAATAAGTGTTTTTTTAAAAACCAAAAAAAAAAAAACAACAAAAAAAAAACTAAATGCGTTTAAAAAATTTGAACACTGATAATTTTCTTAAATCAGTATGTACCTGCACAGGATCTAGCATGGCTCTTGGTACATAGTAGATGCTTTAGTAAATTTTTTTTTTTGTATCAAAAAATGGAAAAAAAAAAGGAAGGAAGGAGGAGATAAAATTTAAAATTAAAAACTGAATGGGATCAATTACTTAGATGTTTTTAAAACTATTAGAATAGATATTAATAACACTTTTTCTCCTTTTCTAGTCTAGATTCCTTCCTAAAGGAATTCCAGATAAGAAACTCTGCTCCCACTGAGAAATGGGTAAAACAATCATGTAGAATTTTTTTTGATAGTTAAAAATAGTACCTTCACTTTTTACTAGGAAGTTAAAGACCAGAGTTTAATCAGAAAAGCAGTTACTTATTTTGATAAAATCCACAAATGTATGTCAACCGCCTAAAACTGGTAGTCTAAAGAAGACAACAATAAACAAAACATAATAGCTGCCCTCCAGGAGGTTGAAATTTTGAAATAGAATGTAGTCAGGAGCATAAATGACTATTAGCAAAAAAATTCCACTTATGAAGTTCTCCAAAACACAGCATAAACTCAGTGTGTAGACTAACCTAGACATAAAGTTCTGAGCTGAGAGCCAGGAGAAACTAGGATTATAGGAAATTCACCTGATGACTTTGGACCTTGTGTTCTTCAGTTTCTCTGTTTGGAATACTGGAGTATTAGTACATGCTATACATTAATTTTTATGGACATATAAAGATGAATAAATATGTATCAAAGCAATTTTCTCTCTTATAATGAATGTTATTACTCATGTAAAATATTAGAATAAATATATATTCCTTTTAAAGGCATTCCAGAAGCTCAATGAATTTAGGTTTAGTTGGGAAAAGCTGTTTGTATTTGTCAACAAATAACTGTAGGCGTTGACATAAAGGAATCAAATTCTTTCAAAGTGTTGTCTGAATGGTTCAAGTGATGTTTCTGATTATAAAATGACTTTTCTGCTGATAGACATTTCCTACTGTGTTTGTCAAATGGTAGGTTCATGGCTTAGTCAGGGACAAAGTTATTAAGGACATAAAACGCCATCTGGATGGAGCTAATAAACATAAAACATAACCTTCAGATACACTGCTGCAGTGGCCAGACTGTGCCAGGCCAGATTACCCTTTGTTTGTTTAAATATGAGCCATGTTCTAAGCTTTCGACTGTGCTCACTTTAGATGTTTCCCCTCGACTCAAATGTAAAGACTCCATGAGGTAAGCAAATTTACCTTGTATACCACACCAGGCTATAGATTTAATATCTGTATGACTGATGTGACATGTCTAAACTATTCTTCCATTATTTTCTTCAGAAATTTCCTGAAAGAGTAACTTCATTGACTTAGAAAGTAAGAACTCATAAAATTATAGAGGGAAATATATCTCACGCTATATAAGCTTTCTTTTAGTAAAGGCCGAGGAAATAAGCATTACAACTAGAAAATCCTGACCCTTGAAAAACAGGTAAGTCCCTTGTAAAACATTATCTCCAACACAAAATAATCATGCACACACTAAGATTCAGGACCTAAGCTTGATTGCAGTAGAAAAATCGATATATTTCTACATAAGCTTGCAATAGTCAACGGATCTCTCCTCTCTCTCTCTGGTGTGATACAAATTATTAAAATTGTTGTCAAAGATTCCCTTTAAGTTGTTTAGAGTTATGGAATGTATTGAAGTTATTAACGACAAATTATTAGGCAGTAGCGAACAGATACTTGAATAATATTCCGTAGAAGGACCTTCTCACGAAAGTCAAGGAGAATGTACCATGCTGTTTACCTGAGGTCTGCCTGAGCCTCCAATCATTAGAAGAAATGTGGCGCCTGTGGTGGAAACTGTGTTGTGCCACCTAGGTGCCCATTCAGGAGTGAAAGACTTCTTTCCCTAGCTGATGGGAGTGTTTCTGGGAGACAGTCCTCAGCTGTCAGCTACTTTCACGGACTGCCTCAACTGATTGCATCATGCAAGGTCATGCCTCCTTGCCAAATCATCCCACACCCAGTGAGGGGTATAAAAACCCAGCCCTCTGACCAGAACTTGAGTTGACTCTGATGCACCATTCCACCTTCAGGCTTCCGTTTTGACTGTGTTGTAACACAACTTCTCCCTCTTTCTAATCCTACTTCCTTTTCTTCCAGAGGTATTAATCCCATGAACATTCCTCAATAAACCTCCTGAACACCCACGTCTGCTTCAGGATTGGTATTAGTCAGGATTCTCCAGAAAAGCAAAATCGATAGGATATATGTAGTTATGCAGAAAGAGATTTATTACACAGGATTGGCTCACACAACTGGGGAAGCTGAGAAGCCCCACAATCTGCCGACTGCAAACTGGAAGCTCAGAAAATCTGGTGGTAGAGTTCTAGTCCAAAGCCAAAAACCTGAGAAAGAGGAAAGCCAATAGTGGAAGTCCCAGGCTGAGTCCAAAGGCTGAAGAACCAGGAGCAGTAATCTCTGAGGGCAGGAAAAGATGAATATTCCAGCTCAGAAACCGGAATTTTCTCCATTTCCCACCTTTTTGTTCTATTCAGGTTCTCAACAAATTGGATAATGCCAATCTGAATTGGTGGGGGTGACCTGCTTTACTCAGTGTAGCAACTCAAATGCTCATCGCCACTGGAAACACCCTCACAGACACATCCAGAAAGAATCTTTGACCAGCAATCTGGCATCACTGAGCTCAGTCAAGTTGACATATAAAATTAACCACCACTGTCTACTTTCTAGAAAACCCACCATACAACATTAATCTTCTCAGAGATAAAGACAGTAAACTCCACCAGCTAGGATGCCCTTTTCAAACTCCCTTCCCCTTCTTCTCGGCACTCACCAAGGGAGAGAGATGTACACTCAGTCTGCAGACATGGCCTAGATGCTAGTCAGCACTGGAAGAGTTAAATAGATTTAGTGACTAACAAAGTGGGATTATTTTTAAAAGAAAAATCATAAAACACTATGAGCCATGGTATGCAAATTGCCCTGAAAGCGACGGCAGTAAAGGCTGACTACTCAGCAACATCAATCCATACCCACAGGCCTCTGCAATTAGTCTACCATGGTGAAATTGCAGCGACAGACACATGTTTCATTCTTCATTTCTGTGTAGCCTCAACATTTGAAAATTTCCTCTCTTCCTAAGTAAGAGGCATTTCATTAGATCAGAATGACAGCTATATAGTAAGAGTTTTAAAGCAAAAATGCAGATTACAAGTGGGAATGCTATGCAAAATGGTGATTAAATTAATTATGAGGTCTTTTTAAAATTTTCAAAGCCACATTATGTTAATATTTCCCAATAGATTAGGAATCTGAATGTTTTTCTTTCAAGTGCTAACAGCGTTAGGTAGGATTATCTTGATGTCTAATGCTATTTGGTTATTAATATTCTCCTTACACTCATTTATTTTAGCAATCCTATCTTTTGTTGATTGACTAAAGTTAATTGTCCTCATGAAGACATATATTTATGCTACCGAAAGACAGAGCTCTCCAGACACGTATTCTGTGAGCCTACTGTGACCTCAATCTTCTCCTGAAAGCATTTACCCTTTTGACATCAGTCACATGGAACTTGATGCCATTGCTTATGTTGCTGTTCTTTTTGTTATTGGTTTTCTACTTGATACCACTTTGACTACTGAATCCTCTCTCACTGAATTGCCAGTCTTTTCAGAGCCAAGATGTTTCTTCTGCTTCTTGGTAGGTTTTATAGCACTTTCCAAAGTAACTCAAATGTGGGTAATGCTTGATCCATATTATGCAACTGATTTTTTATCCTATTTCATTACAGACAATTTTATTTGTGTCTCAGAGACTGAGCAGTTGAATGGAAAATTCAATGCCATGATCTCTGTCTTCCTTTAACACCATGGGCCACTCTCTCATTCCTGACAGACCTCTCTTCCCTGGGCTTTCAGGATGCTGAGCTATTCTAGCTCATGTTCTGCCAAGCACCTCACATGTCCGGCTTCCTTTCCAGCTCTCCTCTTTCCTATGTTGCCTCACTACACAAGCCAGGCACTCTGCCAGGTGTTGAAATCCAAAGATTAATAATCTCCAATACCTATCCTCATCAACAGAAACTTCTTATTTTAGAAGGGGAGACTCCTGCATTTCCAGCCTCTTATATTTATATTTTACTTATTTAACAAAATATTTACTGAATATCTACTATGTGCCACAACATTATTTTCTAAAGGCTAAGAATAAAACGAGAAAAAGCAAAATCTTGCTCTAATAAAATTCTGATGGGAGTCGAAATGGGGATAGACAATACCCTAAAAAGATCAGTCAAATATAAGGCTGTTAGAGAGGCAGTGTAGTAGAGCTGTAGAGAAGAGACTGAAGCCCCTATAAAAGTGACTGGCATTAGTTAATGCATGTAACATTTATTGAATAAATTAAAAATAGCTGCAAGTACTATGAAGAAAAATAAAGTAGGGGCAGAGGATAGAGATGGTGAGTATGCGGCTGCAACACTATACAGGGTCATCAGGGAAGACCTCAAGGAGAAGGTGACCACTAGACCTGAACCTTCAAGGAAGCAGGGCACAAGGCTTGCAGATGCCTTTGGGAGGAGCATTCCAGAATGAACAAGCAGTTAGCACAGAGCCTGTTCAGCAGAGGCATGCTAGGTGTGTCTAGCAACAACCAAGAGGCCGGTGTAGCTTGAAAAAGTGAGAGGAGTGCAGAATAGTAGGGAACGGGTCACCTTCCTGCTGCCTCTATTACTATTTAACTTCTATTTTTAAACCAATTCCAAGTTCTAATAATAGCTTGTTTTCCTTACATGTCCAAACACATCTGAGTGATGATCTGTTTTAACGTTTTAGTAAAAATTGTTATCAGGCGTATTGATCTGTGTATTGTAAAATTTTTCCATGATTCTTCTTTGAAAACTGTTAGATTGTTATTCATTTCCAGTCTTCTGGATCCTCTCCATCCCCTACTATTCCTTAAGGGTTATCAGCAATGTTTCTGTGATCAACATTCCTGAAAATCTGCGGATGTAATTTGTCTCAACTTCACAGCTTGAACTTGTTCAAAGTGGAACTTGAGTGGAGAAGCATCCCCTTAGCCAGATGTACATTTGTCTTCAGTCCTCTCTTTCCATCATGTCTATACTATCTTTCCAGAGCTTTCTCTCTGCATTTAAAACTCCCTCGAGTGGTAAGCTACCCCTTCTGTCTTCTTCTTGTTCAGTGTAGGTGGTTTGAGGATCTTCTCTGGCATCATGATCACAGTTTCACTTAGCTTTTCTATACTTGTTTCTAATTTTATCTTTTTCCTTTTATCTTGGTAAGAATTCCTTACAATTTGAGATGATCAGAAATCTCCCTGGTTAGTCATTTTTATTTATTTATTTTTTGTCTTTTCTATCTTTTTTTTTTCACAGTTGGATACTTCCTACTTTTTTACTTCTATAAATCACAAAGATTATATTATCACAATGCATTTATTGAGGTACTTCCAAACTTCCTGATCCATTTTCCTTTGAGGTGATACCTGGCAACTTTTAAATGGTTAAAATCCAGCAGACAACTTAAATGATTAAAATGACCTGGATGGGGCTTTGTTAAACTGAAGAACTTCCTGTGGAAAGGTGGCAGCTGATGCCCTGTTCCGGTTAATCAGCTGGACAGTATCAAAGTTGGCTACTTTTCAGAGAAGCTGAAGATCCCGAATTTTTATACACAAGTTGCATTAGTTTCCTAGGGCTGCATGGCTTAGTGACTTAACTGAGTGATTTCAACAACAGAATTTTCACACAATCTTGGAAGCTATAAACCCAAGATCAAAGTGGCAACAGAGTGTGTTCAATCTAAGGGCTGTGAGGGAGAATCTGTCATGCCACTCCTGTAGCTTCTGGTGGTTTGCTGGCAAACTTTGACTTCCCTGGCTTGTAGAAGCGTCACCCTCATCTCTGCCTTCATCTTTATATGTTGTTCTCCCATAGGAGTGTCTGTATCTAAATTTCCCCTTTTTATAAGGATCCCAATCATATTAGATTAGAGGCTTGCCTTGCTCCAATATGAAATCATTATCTATAAGGACCTCTTTTCCACATAAGGTCACATTCTAAGGCACTGGAGGGTAGGATTTCAATGTATGCATTTTTGGGAAACATAATTCAATGCATAACACAAGTTATGCTAGCAACCATTTACCGCTTATTGTTAATCCCTGAGCAGTTCATGCACAATGTACCTTCAAGCCAAACTCAGCTGGTGGGTCCAAAGTGTACAACTTCTGCTTCAGTTCTTAGTCCTGGGATCTGTTACTGTGCTGAATGTTGTGTCTTGTGTGTTCCTGAGGCTTAAATCACTTACTTGGACATGTCTAAGATTACTCACTTTTAAAAATGTTAAGACAACACGTTTCCTTGCCACCAAACTCCTATTGTGCTTGTTCCCTAACCTGGTCTGTCCTGACAGTTAAATATGTATTAATATTATGTATGAATAAGCCCTCCAGGCTTATTCCCCACAGTTCAGGCTTATGTGGGGGCCTCTGAGCATTGTAGTTCTTTATTGTAATGAAGGGTATTTTTGTGCTTAAACTTTTTTGAACCCGGATATTCCCAAACTGTGAATATTCAGTCAAACTTCATTCATACATATCTTATTCTGCATATTGCGTTATAAATAATTAAGAGGAGGATAAAATTATAAAATATTCAGGACTATTTATATTTACAAAATATCATGTTATAACATTCCTTCAAATGTAAGAACGTGATTATATGACGGATTTTTGTAAAATGAACAAAATGAAATTTCACTAGCAATTAGGAAAAATGTTGAACTGAACATTTTAGGCTAAGAGATTAAAAAAAATATTTAGTTGTCATTTTGAAGTCTGTCCCTCTAATGAGTTGGGAGATGAAAGAAAGTTTTCTAAGTAGCTAATTATAACTATTAAAATTGCATGAGGAGCTTTTTGTATTAACTATAGAAATTCAGCTTGCAGATTTTCACGAATTTCTATCTCTAGAGAAAATAAAGATATGAACAGGAAATTCCTCTAATTATTTCCTTCTTTTGGAAGTTTGCTGTATATTTTCAAGATAGACAGGTTATGATTTTCTTTAGTCAAAAATTCAAACTATTTCTGAAATACTACACCACCTGCTTTGTTCAGTGTCTAACAGATATGGGAGATGAGTTACCTGATTGTGTAGTGATTTACCAGTTTATGTTTTTACAGAAACAATGAGCCAAGTCTCCTTTTTTTGAAAATCAAGGTTATAACCATCTCAGAAGTCCTTTCATAAAAGTGGATCTTATTTTGCAATTAAGGCTTATACACAAAAGTTCTTCACCAGGTGAAACGAGTGTTATTTTTTTTTTTTTCTTTTTTGAGATGGGATCTCACTCTATTGCCCAGGCTGGAGTGCAATAGCGCGATCTTGGCTCACTGCAACTTCTGCCTCTCAGGTTCAAGTGATTCTCCTGCCTCAGCCTCCAGAGTAGCTGGGATTACAGGTGTGCACCACTATGCCTGGCTAACTTTTGTATTTTTAGTAGAGATGGGGTTTCACCATGTTGACCAGGCTAGTCTTGAACTCCTGACCTTGTGATCCACCTGCCTCAGCCTCCCACCAGTGCTAATTTTTGCAAAGAATTAAAGAAAGCAAAACCTTTAGAAAGAGTTCACAGTGGAGAGAATTAAAACGTTCCCTCTTCAATAATGTAAGAAAATAAAAATAAAACATGGAGGAACACCAGAGGGTTTTTTTCTTCAAGTAACAGGCATTTTTATGTCAGGCACTGTGGCCACAAACATAGATCCCCTGCTCCAGCTGGCTGCTGTCAGCCAGCTTGCTGGAGCTGGAGCCCTTTTCTATTCCTCTCCAGGGACTGTGCTGAGAACTTGTACCAATTTGCGTTTTCTGCCGCAAACAATAGAGATCATCAGCTCTGCCATATTTATGCAGAATAAAGAATTAATTGGAAAGACGTCCGGTAGCTTTCTGAATCAACAAGAACATTGAAGAACCAGACTAAAACAAAAACAGAAACACACAAACAAACAAACAAAATAAACAAAATCCAAAAACCTAGAGAACCAAGAAAGGTAGACAGCAAGAATAGCCATAGAAACTTCCTAGTTAAGATGATGCAACACGAAATACAACTACTGTACCACCCGCTAGTGACCACCGGTGCAGGAAGTAGGTATCTGCTGTGCTATCGGTCCCTTCACTTCCTTGCCACTGTTTGTTTGTTTGTTTTGGATTTTTCTCATTCTTAAAGTTTCAAAGTACTGACTGGGCAAGCTTAAATCAAATATCTATGCCCTACCTCGTTAAAAGCAAGGAGAACAAATGCTTTGCTTCCGTTTTCATGACAGGATGTGGATCTCTTTCTCTCACTGATTCTGGAATTTTCTCAAAAAGAAAATGTATTTAATTTCTTAATTGCCAAAGTTGGACAAATTTCACTAAGCCCCACCTCTGTGGCTCCCTTATATTTATATGCACCCTTCTTTCCATGTCTACAGTTCAAAAAATATAATGCAACTGCTCTTTCATATAATTTAAAACAGTCACTTATTGTTTGGGGGAGACTAACCAAAATTCCATCAGATAATTTCTCTCGCTGAAGCATGGAACTTTAGGATAATGTCCATTCAATCCTTAGTATATACACACATCCCTTGGTATCAATTGAGCATTGATTCCAGGACTCCCTCAGATAACAAAATCTACAGGTGCATGTCTCATATGAAATAGCATAGTGTTTGCATATAATCTACACACATCCTCCCCTATACTTTAAATAATCTCTATGTTACTTACAATATCTAATACAATGTAAATCCTATGTAAACAGCTGTTTATACTGCATTTTTAAAATCTGCATGTTTTTGATTGTTTATTGTTCTTTTGTATTGCTTTTTAACCAGATATTTTTATCCACTGTTAGCTGAATCTGCTGATGCAGGACCCACAGATATAGAGGTCTGGCTTTATTCTGGTACTCATGGTATTAAATTGTATAATTCTTTATTACTTATTCCCTTAAAACATTAATAATGGGATCTAGAGAAATAAAAAAATAGTTAAAATACATACATAACACAGCAAAGTGGAAAAAGAAGTTAAAAGTTACAGTATTTGATTCAACAGATGGTCACTACAATATCTACGGTATTTATGAGTTTCTGCTATTAACTATTCCATGTTTCTTTTACATTCAACTTACCTCTCAGTTGGGGTTCTTTATTCAATGGAATAACCCAAAGCTTTATTCTTGAGAAATCTGTATCTTAATGTTCCTATTTATACAGAGTTCTATTAAATTTAACCATTGAACCAAAGAAGCATCATATGAGATTACCTGTTTTGTTGTTGTTTGTTTGTTTGTTTTTAGTGTATGTCTCTTCTATATTTTTTCTGACATGAGGATTCCAAAAAGGCTAATTCATTTCCAATTCAATGGAACCATTTTTTATGCCCCCTATTGGAAGCATTATTACTTTAGATAATGAAATCTCTAAATAGCAGAGTTCAGAATTACTGAGTGAAGAAGCAAACATTTTCCCAATGGGTAACTAGTTTTAATTATGAGAGGTGCCACCCCACTGCCATTCCTTTGGAGTTTGGGGAAAAACAGCAACTTCCATGCATTCTGATTATACATTAGTTCCGAGAATATACAAAATCTTGCTGACTAGTGTTTTAACTTGGTGGAGTTAGTGCTTGGGGTTTCCTTTAGAGTCTGGGGAGAAACAGCAACTTTTATGAGTTCTGACTATATCTTGGTTCAGAGGATACACAAAATTTTGCAGGCTAGTGTTTTAACTTGGCAGAGTAGGAGTTCATCTGACACCTTAATGCGGTCTTGAATGGCCATTTTACTAACCTATAAGGTTGCCTGTTTTGGAAGATAGGGTACATAAATGAAGTAAATCTCATGGACATTGATTAATTGCCTTAATTTAGTATTGGAAAGCAAGTTTCTTCGTCAGAATAGTTCTTGTGCAAGATATCTTACATATTTAAAACAGTCAGTAAATCAATGGATGGTGGTTTGGAGACAAACATAGCAGGCAAGAAAAACAAAACTGACTCATAAGTGTCTATTTCCATAAGAAAGTAATATCTAAGTTATCCAGTAGCTGTCTCATCCTTAGAAGTCGAATCAATTACTACTACTATTTTTGCTCTTAATCTGATACCAAAGGGAAAAACAGTGTGCTGCTGAGAAGTATAGCTTTGGAACGGTGCTCAGCTCAGTTAGGCAAGGAATGCCGAGTAACGACCTGATTTTGGAGGCTGGAGTATGAAAGCAGAGAAACACTGCCTTGAGTATTGAAAATTCACTGGACTTGCAGTGCCTTGGCAGAGCAAAATTATTCATGCTCTCTATATTAACAAATTTAGGTGATTAACTACAGTTTTTACCTTCCAATATTCTGAGGAAATATGCTGTTTTGACACACAGAAATAAAAAGCAGTCTTCTAGTTTAAAAAAATAATTCTCTCTAGGAGCCACCAATTTCAAAATTAAATAATAAAGACCAGAGTGAAAAGATAAAATTCCCATAGTACTGAAAATGAACACTAGCAGGAAACTGAATGTCAGAATCAAGCATGAGTTTCAGCAAAATACAACCCTAAAGCAGTTGGATTGAGGGGGAATAAATTGTCCATATTTATTTTTGTAACATATTTAGCTTTGCTTTAGAAACGAAATTTACCTGAAGAAAGAGGCAGAGATCTGAGCATCCCCAACAAACACCATCACCAATATAGTCTCTGCCTTTTTGATTCAGAGGCCTATGTTCTTATTAAATTTTCAAACATTCTACAGACATGTTTCTGCCAAACATGCAAAAGTCAAGCCCACATGAGTCTTCCTTTCAACTCTCCCATTTTTTTCTATACCCTTCAAGGGATAAGAACCACCAGGAAATAAGGCCACAAAAGGTAAGAGTGGGCAGAGAACAGTGGCAGGCTGTCCGATGGGAGTTGTGGTCACTACAAGTAAGGTTCTGTAATCACTGGCTCAAGATCTCAGATAACAGGGTAGGGAGAGTAAAAGAGGATCCCACCTCAATTAATCAGAATCATACAAGAATCCCAAACAGATGCCTAGAGTTGTGCTAGGATCAGTTTATAGCAGTCTTCTCTTCAGATACAGAGCTGGTCATCCTAGCAAGGGCAAGAGACAGCTACGTGTTCTGTACTAACATGCATCTGCCTATGACCCACCTCATATGTAGATTCATAAACAGAAAAGAATACATTGTATGAAAAATATACTGCAGAACAGGAGAAAGAAAACAACATTCTGAAGACTTGGGGAATAAGTGGTTGTTTGGAAAATAGTGAAACAGTTTAGAGTCACTTAACCAATTCAACAAATACTTATTATGTGCTTGACATGTCCAGTCACCGACGGTCTCTGGGGTCTATAATTTTTAAAAATAAGATATACCTAACTTCTGCCTTCAGACTGGGTAGAAATATGGCTAAATAAACAGGAAGTTGTAATATCTTGTAGTACATTTTACAAAAGGGAGTTATAGAGTGTTACAGAAATGCAGAAAGACTACTTAATTCAGTTTGGTGAGGATTGATGGTTTGGTCAGAGCTGAGGTCCTGCATAAAGTGGCATCTAGTTGAAACTTGGGGTTAGTTTGGTAAATGGCAAAAGAGGACAAATGTCTAAGAAGACAGTGATTGGAGGTAGGGAAGCATGAGGCTCCAGCAGTTCAATCTGGCTGCACCACAGGATATACGGAGTGAATGGGCCAGTGACCCTGGCAGGAGGAAGTGACTGGAATGGCAAGAGGTGGGGTAGCGAAGGATACGGGGGCCAGGAGCCTGTGAGACTCATCAGGAGCGAACACTTTATCCTGCGGGCAATATACAGCCACAGGTGCTTGTATAGGGGAGTTTATTTAATATAATTTTAATGATTTGGGGACCTTAGAGGCACCATTTTGCTGCAGTGTGGATAATTATTTAGAGGTAGGTAAGATAGATACAAAGTGACCACGTAAAAAGGAATTGTCATAATCAGGAAAGACAATGGCCTGAAGTGATGCCTAAATAAAGTACAGAAATGGAGAAGGTGGGTGAAATTTATTCACCATTAAGAGATGCAAGCAAAACTATTTGATAATTGTATAAAATACAGGATGAGGAAGATGTATGAATCAAGGGCAACTTGGGTTTTCCTGGCTAGGGTGACTTAGTAGGGTGATGCCATCTACTCTGGGAGAAAACAAATATAAACCAGATGAGAAGTGAGGGGATGACGAGTTAAAATTATGACATGAAAATATGAATTTTCTGTGAAATGTTTGAGTGAAATTGTCTAATAGATATCTGGAGATGTGAGTCTGCATCTTTGGAGACACAGCTTAAGACTTTGGATTCATTATCTCCAACACACAGAGAATAAATGAAGGTTCTGTGCTGCTCAATATCAGGAAGAGTCTGTTGAGTGAGAAGAGATCAAAGGAGCGTTTGCATCCAGGGGGATGGAGAACTCTACTGTAAAGAGGGGAAGAAGTAAGGATGAAGACAAATGTAAGTCAGGTTGTCCTATTTAAGTCAGAAATTTGATTGGATGGTTTGTATTGCCTGTGGGACCTAGGAGGAAAGTTCTTCCCTGGGAAAGTACATCAAGGGAAATAAGGGACAAAGCTGGACAGAAAACAGAAGAATTGTTAGGCAGTTGTATTTGAAGCCTAGGGAATTTGTAGCAGTTCTAGACTACAGAGTGAAGAGAGGACTCTCTCTCCTCCCAGCCAGAGATCTCAATAGCCATGTTATAGAACCAGAGGGAATATAAAGGAAAGGACTAAGTGATAAAAAGGCATAATACAAATGATGATTGATACAAGCCAATGTACAGAGTAAAGAACAAATTGAAGCAAGAATATGTGTTTTAACAGGAAAAAAGTGTCCTTGCCTGTACATTCTTTTTGAATGATAGGCTTCACTTTCAAACAAGATAAGTTTAAGTAAGTAGATACCTTATCCCTGCAGTGCAAGATAGATCATGTTAGTGTTGTGGTAGTGTTGTTGTTATAAAAACTGAATTCAAAAAGAGATACAAGAATCCAAGAAGAAGACAAAAACAAAACAAAACAAAAGTGTTTGCCTAGTAGGGAAATGAAATCAAGTTATTTTCAGAATCTTCTGTAACACTAAATGAAAGAAAACAGTGTTGTGGGGGAAAAATGTGACCAAAGGGAATTATATTACACATTTAGATTTAATCCATATTATAAATCTGTATTTAATCTGTAAAAGCAAAATAAAGATAATCTAAGATAACATAAAGTCTTAAGAAGTTTAACACTCATATCTTCTAATTGAAGCAAAAATTTAAGATTCATTTCAACAGATGGAGAAGTCAAGGAAAATTAAAAGTTTAATAATAATATAGTATTCTTAGAGGATTTTGTGAACACTAAAGTCAATTAAGCAGAGAAATAAACCAAAATAATTGTGAATCTAACACAAGTCTAAATAGGAATACTAAAAAGTATTTTTGAAAGGAAGTCTATGTAAAGTTGTTGCATAAAGTAGGAAATATATAAATTGTATGTCTAATATATTCAACAGCTTATATGAGCACAAATAAACAAAATATTGGTACGTGCAGCAAAATTTTAGAAAGTGCAATTACACAAAATTAGAGACAAGAGAGTTTACTACTGATATGTATTTTTGGAAACTCAATAGAATACTATATATTTCCATGAAACAAAATTTTAATAAAATAGGAATTTTCAAAATTAGCTTGAGAAAAGCATGCATTTAAAAAATGTAATAATCATGAAAAATTATAGGTATCATAATTCTAGGGTTTTTTATGAAGATATTATTTCAAATTTTTATACAAATAATATTTGTACTGTTTAAATATTCCTAATGTTTACAGTTTCTCAATTGACAAAGACAGTACAATGTTGATACCAAAACCTGCCAAAGATACCACATAAATATAAACTACAGGCCAATTTCATTTATAAGTAAATAAAATATATTTTATGTAAAATATTAGTAGGTCTTAAAATAATTATGCTTTTTTCAATCCAAAAGTAATGCATATCATAACAACTAAAATAATTTTTTAAAAATTCTAACCACTAGTATCCTAAGGAATGTTAAGAGAATAATATACAAAGAACAAGGAGGCTTCATTCCAGTGATACATGAATTGCTCAATATTAGAAAATTAATTAGTGTCCAGGAGGTCTTTATTGTCTCAGTACAATAGGAACTGATCTTTAGAAGTAAATTCACTTAAAACTGGAACCATACTCTCATAGTTAGTAGTTTTTAGAAACAAAAAACATTTTATTGATAATCAACCCTAAAATAAAAATGAATTTGTGAATTGTATTTGTTTTCATCTAACAATCTGTAACTTGGAATTGAAACTATGAACCAATTTCTATAATAAAATAAAGATGAATCAAATAATAAATCTTTTAAATAACAGTTCTCTAATACAATTATAAGATTACATTTTCATAAATTATCATAAAAAGATCCTTCTGGCAAAAGTTCTAGAGGTCTCAACTCATTTTCCAAGGGCCTTTTGAACCACTGAAAGTCAAAGCATTCTTAAAGTACACTGAAGTCAAAGCATTAAATGCATTTAATGTCATCAAACTTTTTGATGTTTTCTTCTTCAAATACTAATTGTTTTAAATCTCACAGACCATCTTATATCAATGGATTTTAGTATGATCCTAGCAATTTTCAACATTTTTTAAATTTTATGAAATCATGTATATTTACATTTGCCAATTCAGTTTACAATTGATTTGCATTATCTGACGCTTACCGTCTGAAATCAATGAAGAATTTAATAGTATAATGTGATATCTTTATGAGGAAGAGACTAAGTTGAAAAGTGTTCAGTTTGCTTGTGAACGTTTTTGTACTCTGATGAATTTTGCCCCCTTATTTTAATATTATGAGCTCTAGGCACTTCAACAATAAATAATATTTCAATGAGTTTTTTCTACTTCCTCCCTTATACACGTGTAAATATTTTTTTCACCACGCGAAAGGTGGAAAAAAGAGGGATATGTATCTCCAAAGTTACCAGTATAAAGGAAAAAAAAAATACCTCATTAGAAAAAAATCAGGTAAACTAGAATTCAATAGATAGTTCCTTAAGATTTTTAAAACATCTCAAACATATAATGGGTTAATGTGTAACTACTAGAGGCACTAGCATTAAAAACTCTGGTTAAGAAAAAGTCAGTTATAGCACCACTGTTATTTAACATTGTTTTGGAAGTTCTGATCAAATCAAAAAGACTAGAAAAAAGAAATAAGGCTAATTTATTGGAAATAGAGAAAATTATTGGTCTTTTAAAAATATGTGATTGTATAATTAGAAAAAACTAACAGAATCAGTTAAAATATTATTGAAATAAGGAAATTTTTCTTACATAGCAGCTATAGTTAGGTCAATATATAATGGGTAGCTGTTCTGTTTATAATAGCAGCAAAACATAAAATATTAGGATATTTAGCCCAAAAATGAACAGTACTTACAAGAAGAAAAGTACACAACTTTACTAAAAAATCTAAAATAAAACTTAAATAAATGTAGACACAAAATAGTTCATCAGAAAGAAAGACAATATTACCAAGTTGTTAACTGCTCTAAAATTGATTTATAAAAGTTAATTTATAAAAGTAGCAATCATAATCCCTTCAAGATAAATCTCACAAAACTCTAATTTTTATCTGTGAGGAAACACTGGCAAAATTAGTCAGAAGGAGATATGAAGAACAGGTAATTATTGAAACTTGAATGATCAGAAATAAAAATATATTAAAATATCACCATAGTGAAGAACACTGAAATATTTGCTCAGAAGATAACATATCATTGGAACAGAATGGAAACTCTAGAAACAAGATATTTAAACACACTCACAGTACCAATATATCATGACACACAAATGATCATTGTGGCACATTAATTCATTAAGAATGTATTGCATTAACAAATAATTCCAGGACATTTTTATTTGGGAAAGAACCTATTATTTTTGGAACCAGAGCTACCTAACAGGCAAATGAAAATATGAATCTGATTTGGGTCTTTGGGGAGATATTTAAAAGTCCAATCTTTGAAAGTCATTCATGGTTGAAATTGTAGGAGGGCCCATATGAATAGAAACAATGAGAAAGAAATAAACTGGATATACAACTTTGAGGAATTACTATATTTATGGGCAGAAAAGGAAAAGGAGCCCGTGAAGAGTCCCTGGGTCCTCAAAGTCCAGAAGGCAAAAGGTATCAAGAAAGAGGCACTTTGACAAAATTTGAATCATCAGAGAGATTGAAGAACATACTGTATTTGAGAAAATGTGTCACATATACACCATGGAACACTATGGAACCATAAAAAGGATGAATTCATGTCCTTTGCAGGAACATGGATGAAACTGGAAACCATCATTCTCAGCAAACTAACACAGGAACAGAAAACCAAACTGCATGTTCTCACTCGTAAGTGGGTGTTGAACAATGAGAACACACGGAGACAGGGAGGGGAGCATCACACACCGGCACCTGTCGGGGGCGGGGGAGTGGGGGATTAGGGTAGGGGTGGGATAGCATTAGGAGAAATACCTAATGTAGATGACGGGTTGATGTGTGCAGCAAACCACCATGGCACGTGTATACCTATATAACAAAATTTCATGTTCTGCACATGTGTCCCAGAACTTAAATTAAAGTATAATAATGATTTTTGGCCAGGCGTGGTGACTCACGCCTGTAATCCCAGCACTTTGGGAGGCCGAGGCGGGTGGATCACGAGGTCAGGAGATTGAGACCATCCTGGCTAACATGGTAAAACCTCGTCTCTACTAAAACAACAAAAAATTAGCTGGGTGTGATGGCGGGCGCCTGTAGTCCCAGCTACTTGGGAGGCTGAGGTAGAAGAACGGCGTGAACCCGGCTCGCAGAACTTGCCGTAAGCCAAGATTGTGCCACTGAACTCCAGCCTGGGCAATAGAGCGAGACTCCAACCCAAAACAACAACAAAAAACAACAACAATAATAATAATTTTTTAAAAAGACAACTAAAGGGTCACTGGGGTTTTGTGAAAGGCCAGAAACCAGTTTATGGGAGGTAAAGGAGAAAATAGATGATAAAAATTGCATTCAAAGGTAGAATGTATTAAAAATATTTGGCTGAGAAACAAAGGAGAAAAGATGACAAAAGGATGTTTATAGGTAACATGCTAGGCACTTCCATGTGCCATTTTTTTTTAACATTTATTTTTGCTTTTAAACTTTTCATGCATTACTCTTTGCAGTGGGATTGTAAGTTTATTGATGAATAATTTACAAATCAAAACTCACCCATTCATGAAACAGTTACACTATTCTATGAATCAACAGAAATATAGTCACGTAAACACCACTATAGTCAAGATACAGAATATTTTTATCATCCCAAAAAGTTCTCTCCTGTTTCTTTGCAGTAAGTTCCCATTTAAACCCCACACCCCTGACATCCATTGATCTTTTCTGTCCCTACAGCTTTACCATTTACAAAGTGAAATATAAGTGGAATCATGTCATATACAGCCTTTTGAGCCTGGTTCCCTTCATTTAGCATAATACTTTTCAGGTTTATTCATGTTTCGAATATATCCTTTTTATTGCTGAGTAGTATTCTCTTTTATGGGTATGCCACAATTTCACCATCCTAAAAATTAATCCTCATAACTAACTACTGAGGGAGATATTATTGTCTATACTTTACTGAAGACATAATTGAGGATCCAGGAGGTTACTCAGGTTCCTGAATCCCATGACTAATAGGAATTGGAGCTGGGGTTCATGCCTTAAAACCCAAGGACAGTATATACCTCAGACACTAAAAAAGTAAAAAATATTAATAATTAAAAAAGGAATTATTACAGGTCTAGAAAATAGGGCAGATAATGATATTTTTAAAAATTATATTAATTTGTCTCTCATGGAAAATTAAGATAAAATGTTTGTTTTCTTTAAAACAAACTTGTGCTTTTTCAAGTGTCAAGTCTCCAATATTCCCTGTTGTGTATTCCACTGTTTTAAAAGATAGTATAAGAATTTGAGTGAACTCAACCCACTTTGCACCCCTGGAACATTTTAAAGATCTTGAAGCAAATTGAACTTCTGATTTGGATCTGTTCCTGGGGGACATTTGCCACAGCCACATGCTTCCATCAAATGTACAGTACATGATCAGAAGGATTCATACTATAGATAGAAAAAGGACAAACTGCATTTGAATCTGTTCACTTCTAAATTTAACGGTTCATTTTTGTGTTTATGTAGAGCAGCATCAAAGCTGTGCTTTGCCAATACCGTATTTTATTTAATTTTTAGATTTATACTAATTCACCCATTTCCTGACTTTTGACTGTCTCATATCCTTGCAGGAATGATTTTGTGCATATTTAGAAAACAAGTTGATCAGAATTCCTGCTGCCTTTGGTCCTGCAGCAAGTTCCTTTTCTTTTTTTTTTTTTTTTTTTTGACGATAATAAAGGCACCCCACAAGGACCACCACAAGGGAATGTGTTTCACATCACAACACAGATGGCTTGTTTACACCATTTCCCCTTCTTGCAGAAATTTTTAGGGATGAATTCAAATTTTACTTCTTGTCGCATTATGTGTCTTATAATTCCATTCTCATCAAAACCTTGTTTTGCCCTTGAAATACAGTAAAAAACTATTCTGCTTTCATTTCTTTTAATATATGAAGATCAGCAGGAATTAGAGTAACTAGCGACCCGCTCCTAGCTATTTGCCAACTTTTAAACAACTGTTTACATAATCCTTAGAGTCACTCAGTGCTCACCTTTATATTAACAAATGACATCTAGAATCTCTGTCTTGATTTTTGCAGCATTTAACTCATTAAATGATTTGTATAACTTCTTCGGCACTATATGTAAACGTTCCAGTTCAGTCTATCTTTTTTTCCCCTAGGTGCAACATTGTTGATAAAGGCTAGAACAATGGTTCCCGGTCTTTATCATACCTGAGAATTACCTGGGAGCTTTTACAAAATGGTGATGCCTGGAGCCTATCATGCCAATTTCTCAGTTAAGTGTTTTGGGGTACAAGGGCCTGAGCATCAGAATTTTTAAAGTTTGTTCACACAATCCTAATGAACAGCCTGAACTGAAGAACCCTGATCTAGAATTTTCAGTCAAACATTCAATAGGATGCCAAGAGAGAGCTTTATTTGCTTTTTTCTTCACATCCTCATGAAGTATGTGTTTCCCATTTAAGGTTATAGGAGCACATGGATGTGGGGAGTTTTTCCATAGTGATGAATATTTATGGAGAGAGTGGCAGCTCTCCTATCGTGTATCCAACAGGTTGGTGAGAGTGTTTTGTAAACTTCTAAAGAAATATGATATTTATCTAGTTCCTGGAGCAGTTTTTATTCTGGTGTCTCACCCTGAAGGACATTGAGTAAGCTCTATTCCCAAAATTAGAGATGACTATTCTCCAATTATGAAGAACGCACCAAAAAAATTACACTTCCATTAGAAATGCTAAGCCAGTGTGTCTCAATCTCAGCACCGTTCACATCTGGGCCAGATAATTCTTTGCTGTGGGGGTTGTCCTGTGCATCTGGAATGTTCAGCACCATCCCTTGTTCCTCCCCACTAGATGCCGCAATTCCCTAGTTGTGACAGCCAAAAATATCTGGAGATATTGCTAAATACTCTCATAGGGGCAAAATTGCCCCCAGTTAAGAAACTGTTCTAAGCATATAAATGTAATTTTATACCTAGCTTGAAATGTTTTATCAGGGTCATTATCACTGGAACATTGATATGTGCACACATTCAGCCATACTCATTTTTCCATTAAATATCTGGAGTATTTAATATTAGTTCTTAAAACTGTATCAAAATGTTCATGTCAAATTAGGCCATGCACTATTATATAAATATCATTATAAACTGGGGGCTCAGGGGCAGGTGGGGATGGTTAATAGGTGCAAAACAAAACAAAATGAATAGAGAATGAATAAGACCTACTATTTGACAGCACAATAGGGTGACTACAGTCAATAACTTAATTGTACATTTGAAAATGAAGAGTGTAATTGGATTGTTTGTAACTCAAAAGGGTAAATGCTTGAAGGGATGGATACCCCATTCTCCATGATGTGCTTATTTCACATTGCAAGCCTATATCAAAACATCTCTCACCTACCCCATAAATATATATGCCTACTATGGGCCTACAAAAATTAAAAACAAAGATAAAATAAGAATGCTGAATAAAATCTTATTATAAACACTTTAAACATCTAACATGAAGGAGACTGTGTTCCTATTATTGTAGTGTAAAAGGAAGTATGGGAGACAAAAAATGTAAGAAAAAAAAGTAATAGCAATACTAACTGCTAGTATTAGAATCTCTTTTTCAAATGCTCTGGCCCTTTGGCATCCTGTAACTTACAAGTAAACAAAGACTAAATCTGGTAGATTCATAGGAGATATAATGATTCTATTATTTCATCCCTTTCATGAATCCATGTTCTTCCATATGTGTGAAGAACATTTATACGGTTTGGCTGTGTCCTCACCCCACCCAAATCTCATCTTGAATTGTAACTCCTCCAATTCCCATGTGTTGTGGGATAACTCCTCCAATTCCCATGTGTTGTGGGAAGAACTCAGTGGGAGGTGATTGAATTGTGGGGTTGGGTCTTTCCTGCACTGTTTTTGTGATAGTGAATGAGTCTCAGGAAATCCGATGGTTTTAAAAATCAGAGTTTGCCTGCACAAGTTCTCTCTTTGCCTGCTGCCATTCATGTAAGATGTGACTTGCTCCTCCCTACCTTCCACCATGATTGTGAGGCCTTCCCAGCCATGTGGAACTGTAAGTCCAATTAAACCTCTTACTTTTGTAAATTGCCCAGTCTCAGGTATGTCTTTATCAGCAGCATGAAAACAGACTAATACAAACATTATAAAAGAGATAGAAGAAATTAGGTTGTAATTTTGCCTTTAACTTGGAAATAATCAACTTGTGAGTTCTTCTTCTTCCTCTTCTTCTTTTTCTTCTCCTTCTCCTCCTTCTCCTTCTCCTCCTCCTCCTCGTCCTTCTTCTTGTTGTTGTTCTTCTTCTCTTCTCTTTCTCTTTTTGTCCTCTCTTCTCTTTCCTTTTCTCTTCTCTCCTCCTCCTCCTCCTTCTTCTTCTTCCTCCTCCTCCTCCTCCTACTCCCCCTCCTCCTCCTTTTTGTTGAGACAGGGTCTGGCTCTGTCACCCAGGGTGAGTGGTGTATATGGTCGTTTATATCAGAGTTTAATGAAGAAGACTATCATTAAGGGCGAGAGAGAGAGAGATTTCACAGAAGATCCAGGAGTTGATCTGGTTTTTGTAGGAAAATTGTCTTATATAAGTATATAAAAATGAAGAAGATACTCCAATGGTGGCAGAAGAGTAGATATCATCAAGGAGAATAGAAAAAGAGAAAGAGAAAGGGGGAGTGGAAAGATCACTTGGGTGAAGTGGTGCTTGAGAGTGGTCTATAGAAAGATTAAACACCTATAAAGTAGATTAAAGTGAAAGAAAGTCATTGGATTAAATTAAGTTTAAAAATGCAGAATACAGCAAATACAAACTAGTGGTAGAAGAGTGGTATTGGAAACTCTGTTGATCTCCAGGCCAAAACTAGAAATCAGTATTCATGTATCGTGAGATGAGGTCAGGAACTGTGTGTGTGTGTGTGTGTGTGTGTGCGCGCGCGCGTGCATGCGTCTTCATGTGCATGCACACACACATGCACATATGCACTATTGTATAATCATATAAGACATTATCATTTTTATCTGATTGAGGTAAATTCAAAATTTTTTTTATCTTTCATGGCGTTAATAGAAATATTCCTTGTGCTTCAGGCTCCTGTCCAACAATAAGGACCCATTAACACACACACATGACAGACGGCACTGGCCAATTTTTTAAGTCTAAACTGAAAAGCATTCTTGATTGCCTGCTAGCATAAAGAATTCCCTTTAAACTCTCTATCAAAACAAGACAATACCAAAAATCTACTCATTAAATCATATATACTATTCATTTTGCAATATATATAAAATTAAATATGAAAATTCACCTATACACAGGTATATAACATATGTATATAAAATACTAGAAGGAAATACAGCATTGTTATTCCATTATATTTGAATTATGAGTGTGTGTATTTTTATTTTCATCTTTATGCATATCTTCGTTTTCCACAGTCAATGCTTATCATTATTTAGTCATAAAACATATATAAGTTGAGCATCCCTAATCCAAAAATTCAAAATCCAAACTGCTTCAAAATCCAAAACTTTTGGGATTGTGCTCATGATGCCAGAAGTGAAAACTTCCACACCTGACCTCCTGTGAGAAACACAGTCAAAACTTTGTTTCATGTAAAATATTATTTTAAATAATATATAAAATTACTTTAAATAATATATAAAATTACTTACACCTGCATGTAAGAGGTGTACATGCAACATAATAGAATGTCATGTTTAGATTTGGGTCCCATCCCTGAGATATATTATTATCTATATGAAAACATCTCAAATCTGAAAAAATATGAAACACTTCTGGTCCCAAACATTTCGGATAGTGGTTATTTAGCCTGTGTCAATATTGGCATAAGCCAGGCAGTATGCTAAACTTTTACAATACTTTGTAGAGATTATCTCATTTAATTCCTAAAATAGCCCTTTGGGGTAGATCTTATATTATCCTCATAGTGCAGATGAGGAAAATAAGGATAAGAAAGGGTAAAAGTGTCTCAGATGACACAGTTCAACAGTGGAAAAGCTAAGGTTGCACTCCAAATCATTGTAACTCAAGAGCCTATACTTTTAACCTTGGAAAGCACTAACTCCCTTAATAAAAATAAGAGAATGGATATATGAGAATACATGATTAAATCTCAATAGAGTGCATAGATTTCTCTAAAAATTCTAATGCTCTTCCTTTTTTTTCTATATTTACACCAAATTTTATTTTCATTAAACTCACAGGGAATTTCACCTATTAGGTATGTGGTTTTATCTTCTTTGTAAGTGGGTATTTCAACATTTTGGAGATACACCCTAGACAGAGTTTACAAGATGCTGTTCCTGCCTAAAAGTCCAAACCAATATGTATTTTTAATAGATTTATTTTAGTCACAGCCTGCGAAGGCAAGGTTAAGAATGACTGTTTCATGTAGTGACTGCATGCTCTTGAAGAACCCTGGTTAGTTGTCAACCAGTTCGGCTATTTGTACTAATTATATATTAGTCTAAATGTCACTTTTTTATGAATTTCAGGAACATAATTTAAGATGTAACTAGCTCAAAACTAATAATAAAGCTAAAAGCTATACATTTATTTTCAGACATCACATTTTAAGCAAAAGTACACTATTTTTTATGTTATAAAAATAACCTGAATGTTTTCCATTTCACTTCCAGTGTTTTCCCGAAGTGAAATCTGACTCATATTTTACATGTAGTAAGATTTCTAGGACAGTCTTTATTTAAACAATTAAAACTCTATGGCACAAGAAAGACTGTGCTCAGTGTAGTAGATATAGAAGCACCATGTGCTATAATTTCAATTTGAGTCATTTATCACATATCACAAGAGTATAACAAAAATTTTGAGGATCACATGCTATGCACTAGACCATTTAATCAACCTAATTGAGGTTAAAATTAAATGTAATTTAACATTACAGGAAAACTCTTTGTATCTACAATCCTTATCCACTCAGTAAAGAAAAATTTTTGAATTTTTGAATTTTTTGTATGCATGACACTGGCTCAAATATGTAGTTGGTTTAACATCAAGCAGGTTTTATGTATGTGAACTAATTTACACTCCCACCAAGTATTTATGTAAAACAAATTTTTACAAAGGATAACAAAGCTAAATATTTCCATAATTTTGATGTTTGTATTTAATTTGAAACAAAACATTCAATGGACATTTTTCTTATTCTTTTTTTCTGAAACATTGTGCCTCTCATTGATATATTACGGAAAAATAAAAGTCAGTACACACAGCAGGGGAGAGGTTAGGTAGGTTTTTAATATTCTTAGTATCATGAAAAGGTTATCTCTGTTAATTACCAAATGTAGAATGTGTTCTCTACTATAACTTGTTGGATTTTAGCTGGAAAATAGAAACAGATTCAACTTTTGGCTTAGAGTAGATTATATAAATGTGCAAGAATATCTGTGTCATTTTCCATATTTAGATAAATGAAACTCATTGTGCCATTGAAGATATAACTGAAACACCTTAGTTCCTTCTGTTTACTTTTCTGATTTCCAGCTTTAAAGTTTAGGGGTACATGTGCAGGTTGTGCATGTTTGTTCCATAGGTAAATGTATGCCATGGTGGTTTTCTATACAGATCATTCCATCACCTAGATATTTAGCCCAGCATCAATTAGCTATTCTTCCTGATGCTCTCCCTCCTCCCATCCCCACCCACTGATGGGCCCCAGTGTGTGTTGTTACCCCACATGTGTCCATGTGTTCTCATCATTCAGTTCCCACTTATAAGTGAGAACATGCAGTATTCAGTTTTCTGTTCCCGCATCAGTTTGCAGAGGATAATGGCTTCCAGCTTCATCCATGTCCCTGCAAAGGACATGATCTCATTCACTTTTATGGCTGTCTCGTATTCCACGGTGTATATGTACCATATTTTTTTAAATCCAGTCTATAATTGATGGGTATTTAGGTTGATTTCATGTCTTTGCTGTTGTGAATAGTGCTGCAATGAATATATGCATGCATGTATCTTTATAATACAATGAATTACATTCCTTTGGGTATATATCCGGTAATGGGATTGCTGGATCAAAGGGTATTTCTGCCTCTAAGTCTTTAAGGAATCACCACACTGTCTTCTATAATGGTTTACACTCCCACCAGCAGTGTAAAAGCGCTCCTTTTCCTCCACAACCTTGCCAGCATCTGATGTTTTTTGACTTTTTAACAATAGCCATTCTGACTGGTGTGAGATGGTGTCTCATTGTGGCTTTGATTTGCATTTCTTTAGTGATCAGTGATACTGAGCTTTTTTTATATATGTATGTTGGCCACATCTATGTCTTCTTTTGAGAAGCATCTGTTCATGTCCTTTGCCCACTTTTCAATGGAGTTGTTTGGTTTTTTTTCTTGTAAATTTGTTTAATGTTCCCTGTAGATACTGGATATTAGACATTTGTCAGATGGATGGATTGCAAAAATTTTCTCCCATTCTGTAGGTTGTCTGTTTACTCTGATGATAATTTATTTTGCTGTGCAGAAAGAAGCTCTTTAGTTTAATTAGATTTCATTTGTCGACTTTTGCCTTTGTTGCAATTGCTTTTGGTGTTTTTGTCACAAAATCTTTGTCCATCCCTATGTCCTGAATGGTATTGCCTAGGTTTTCTTCTAGGGTTTCTATAGTTTTGGGTATTACACTTAAGTCTTTAATCTATCCTGAGTTGATTTTTTATATGGTGTAAGGAAGGGGTCAATCTGCATATGGCTAGGCAGTTATCTCAGCACCATTTATTAAATAGGAAATCTTTTCCCCATTGCTTGTTCTTTCTGTTTACTTTCTCATAAAACTACTTGGAACAGTTTTGTTCACACAATGAAAGTTTTTAAGCCACGATCACTGTCTGAAGTCCCTTCTAACACTTTCACTTTTAGTTTTGGGAGACGGGGTAAAGTTCATCAACGGCTCAGTGCAGTGGCATTTAAACATTTTATTATGGTTCACAGTCAGATGTATATTTTATTTTGTGCCTCAAATGTGTGTGAAGATAACATATACCCTGAAACTAAAGTTTTGAAAACCACCACTTAACAGTACTGACTGTAATTTATTCTAATAATTTTAATTCCACTATGTTCCATAATATTAAAACTTTAAAAATCTGGTTATGGTCAACTTAATTGATTTAAAAATCCATAATGTGTGGTCACCATGGTTTGAAAATATCAACCTTCTTTGTTTAAAGTAATCACTTTTTCCAGTAATCAAAAGTGGTTTCTTTTAGCTATAAAACTTCTTGGCTTTGACTCATATAAGTCAAATACCTCTGCATGATAGACTCAAATGTTACTTTTAATCTTTGCAATATTACATTGATTGAGTGAGCCACTGCATTTGTTTGCTACCTAATAAGAAAAACATAATCCCATAAATATTTATGTATTTATCTAGGATATAGACATATTTTACAAATTTATCTATTCAAGCAAACAGAAAAAATGACTTTGAAAATGTAGCCTCCTTGTCTCCATTGTTAATGGCAACATCTTTATTATCTTTATCCAAATCAAACATATATTTATGTTTGATATTTTTTACATGTATGAAAAAGTTGTCAGAGAAATCAGATCCTGACTTGAAGCCCCTGACTTCCAGTCGCAGCAGTGGTTCTAGATGATTGAACTATCCTATTCTCCTGTCCTTACTATATTTATAAAGACCTCACTTGATGTTTTAAAATAAAATAATTTATCCAAGTACTTTAATTAGAGATTTTTCTCTAATGATTAAGTATACTTTATTTTCTCAATTGGAAGTTATTCATCCTTTATTTGTAAAGGCAATGTTACTATCATTTTGTAAAAGTAACATGTTAGACATTAACAACAACAAACTCCCAGGTAGATTTTCTTCTAGTTCCTCCTGAACCCAAATTTCTAAAAATTCATTTCTGGAAGAATAGTTTTATTTGATAGAAATGGGAAGGCAGGAGAAGGAGTAGGTCTGAGGAAGAAGAGAGAATAAAAGAACAAGTAAATATTGCCAGTAGCTTTCATTTAACTTAAAATTGTAAAAGGTGGTTGGAGAGCTGGTTAAAGAAATGATTCACTGGTTGCTCATTAGCAGGGTCCTGAATCATATTGAGGAAAGTGAAAAAGCTTTTATTAAACAAACGTAGGCCTCTCAAATGGAAATGGGTTCAAAGCTAACTCTGTCCCTATCATGCAAAGTCAGAAGTAGCATCTTGGTTGCTATAGGCAACCTAATTTCAACCAGTAAACTTTGGTTTAAGATGGAATCAACTATTCTTTCACCTGCCCCTGTGTTGATGTTTGCACTATATCAAAAATCTCAATACATAGGTATGAACTCAAAAAATAATTATAGACCGTGTCTTTAGACATCACCCCTACCTAATACCTATCTATTTAGACTTAATGTATAATTATTTTAGTAAAACATGTTTCTAGTCCATTTTAAATTTTAAATTATCCCTGACTAGGTAAGAATTTTGTACTTCTAGTTACTATCATAACTCATTAAATTTTGTACTTCTAGTTACTATCATAACTCATCTTCACGCTTTAACTATTAATTCTGGGTGGACCTAATTTCTTGAAAGAGTAGAGATAATCAGTTTTAAAATCACGATAATACCTCTTTCATTGATACAATTTTGATGTGAAAACACATTCTCAAAGCCAAATATCTTAATTTCAAATTGTAACATCGATAATGATGTGAACTTTACTCTCCCAATACCTGGTCATGGAGAACATTAGTTAGTGCTTGCTTTTATTTAAACAAACCTTTGTCATTTGGCCATGGAGATCTTATAACTGTAAATCAAGAAATTTGTATAGGAGAGGAACAAAGCCAGTCCCCAAAGCAACTATGAATATTATTAACAAAGACTATTGGGGAAAGCAAAGCTAGAGCCAAAGTCACTGGTTTTCATTTAGCAGACAAGAAATGTCACCTTTCAAGTACAATCCTGACAGGATATATCCATTTGTAACTGTGACAATGACACTTTCTATTTCCCTCTTGAAAATTGTGAGGAAGATGAGGATGATTACCATGATTATTTATTTAGGTTATTTCTGTCAGAAGCCTGTTCTTAGGTCCCTATGTGGTCTCCACAGTGTGCTATGTTCTTTCCAAAGGGAAAACCAAAATTACTTTATTAAGTGACCCTTGAAAATTTCCCCAAATCCCCATTTGGTTTGGATTTCCCTTAATCTATTCTAGGACGAGAATATAGCAGAGGAAAGCGTATGTTCCTAAGAGATATTCAGACCAGATGTTAGTTGTCTAATACATATCCTATTCCTGAATGGCTGAGCAGAGGAGTCTATAAGAGAATATGGAGAAGTCGTTAACTAGAGACCTTGGCCATTCCACTATTCTTACCAGTTTACAAAAGTTAAGAGTTCCACGTTGCAGTACCTCCGGTCTGTCACTTTGAATTTCTGGACAATGTTAACAGCAAAATTTGTTTCATACACACATGAAGGGAGAGGGGAGAAGGCACACCTGAGATCCTATCCCAAGCATGTATTAGAAACAGGAGGGCTGAGGACCAGGTTCAGTGCATCTCCACATCTCTGTTGTCTGCAGCAGGGAACATATAAAATGTCTTCAAGGAGTTAAATTGTCCCCCCTTATTCTAGACTAAGGCATATCCCAGGAACCAGTGTCTTGATTCCTGTGACCTAACCCAGAGCTTGGTACACAATAGGAATACAACATATATTTATGAACAAATTAATAGAAACAAATTTATCGTGACACATTTGGAGACCAGGACTCTGAATGGAATTGGACAGTATGAGTTTGAACAATATAAGCATAAAAATGTTGCATTATGTGTACTCCTTTGAACTATTAAAATCGATTGTTGTTTTGTTATTAGAGTGATTATATCTCTTTTTTTTCTTTAAGTGGTAATGAACACTCTTACTGCAGAGAATATAGTTCATTCAAGAGCTATACAACATTACAAAAAAAATTGTTTTTTTAAAGCCCATACTAAAATGCCATTTACAAAACAAGTCACAAGTAGTTAGTTGTCTATACCATCATAGGGGTAACCATCATAGGGGTAAAATAACAAGATTGGATAACCAAGTATTAGATCTGTAGGAGTGTAAATGACCTTTCTTTTCAGTTGTTGAATACTACAAAAAAAATGAGCGTGAAATGAAACATTTTACACATGGGTAATTATGAAGAGAGACACAAATATGGTGCAAAATTGAAAGCCTTCTTTTTCCACATAGAGTAAAGATAACTTTGCCCTTTACAGGCCAATTGGAAAGACTTTTTAATGAGAAGTATGGTTTGGAAGATAAATACTGTATGTTATTGTTTTAATCCCTAAAATCTGTTTTCACTAATTGATAATCACTGGCAAGTGAGGACTGTTGGTGATAAATATAGTTATGATGCTTCTCTCTTCATTTGCAATGAAAATCTGTTTTTTTAAAAAAAAATTTTTAATCAAGAGGAGCTAGAAAGAGAATTGAGGTCATGTACTGCCTACAAATGGTGTATACAATTCTAATGCTGAAAGCACTGGCATTTTCACAAGAGCTTACACGAACTCTTCTTAAATTATGACCTTTTCTCTCACCACAAAGGGTTTAGGGCTTTGTCTTTAAATTCAATAAGATAAAAGAAGAAATCAATAAAAGGATATCATATCATTCCTCTTGGAGGTGATCAGCAGAAACCAACTATGGTTTTATGGAAAGACTCCCTGGGAAGTCAGCATTGACAGGAACCTGGAGGGACCTACTTGGAAAATCCATTAGGCAAGGGAATTCTACACGCCCCAAAAGGTGGAAACACAGCAAACATCCTGGAGTTGAAAACATCCTAGTCAGGATACCTCTGCTGGGATGAAGGACTAAGGGCGCCCAGTTCTTCCCTATATCCTGTAAGAGTTAAAGTCTCTGGAGAGGCTTCCGAGTGGCTGAGTGTCGCTATCCTCCTGCCCTGGATCCAGGCTCTCCCTATCAGAGGGTGGGAAGAAAAAGGACCTGGCCCCCTTGGCTTTCTTAGTGGGATGCCAGAAGCTGGAATGACCTTCTCACCAAAACTACACATAATGGATGACAGATAATTTCCTGAGCATTTAGAGTGCTATAAGGAATAGGATAGGATGCTGGGAACCAAATGCCAAACAGTGTCCAAGTCCGAAATATTTATCATCCAACGTGCTATACCTCAATTATCAGAGGAAGAAACCAACATCAATGGCAGTGCCTACACAGCCTCTATGAGCCATGAGATCCTAGAAAGATGAGGATTGGAAAGAAAAGAGAAATTTCATGTATTGATCACTTGCTCTAGAGAAGATATTATGGTAGATGTAGTACACGCATTCACTTATCTGATTCATGACTACACAGTTAAGTGGGTTATATTGATTTTCCCGTTTTAGAGATAAGGAAACAGAGGCATAGGAAGATTAAATAATCACACAAAGATTAAAAGGGAAAACTGAGGGGTGAATTTGGGTGTGCTAGATTTTAAAACATATACTCCTTCCACACTAATAAAACATGCCTATATGAGTCAGGACTCTGCAGGAATTGCTACTTTATACCACGTCTCACAGACACCAGCTCTGTAACAAGGAAAGTCTGGACAGGAAAAAGAAGAGCTGAGAGGGGACTTGGCAGGAGTGGAGGAAGATGTCTGTAATTTTATTCTCCAGCTAGTCATGAAGGACTGCTTACTTTATGCTAAGGAGTCTGGGCTCTTTCCAGTAATGGATAGAGGAGTAGGAAAAATTGTAAAAGAGGGAAATATACAATTAGATTTTTCTTTAAATCCCTAGTCTCATGGCCTTGTAATGAAGGAATGAGATGATGGCAAAGCCGGTGGCAGTGATTTCAGAAAGCAATCATAACCATCTATTTGAGTATTTATGGCAACAGTGAACATGGAAATGGAGAGTAGATGCAATGAGAAATTTAGATGAGTTTGGGGAGACTTGATGACCAATATAATTTGGCTACATGTGGGAAAGAAAAGAAGATTTTCCAGATTTCTGGCTTAAGTGCCTGGATAGATCATTCCCTTCGATCAATGGTACACATACTCTAGCGTTCATCAGAATCACCTGGGGGCTTGTCAAAACACAGATTGCAAGGCCCTACCAGAGTTGCTGATACAGTAGGTCTGGAATAGGGCCCTAGAATTTGCATTTATAATAAGCCCCCTGATGCTGCTGATACATCATTTAAAAACCTATGAAGTAAGATTTATTATTAGCTCCATGTTATAGAAGAGAAAATCAACATTTAAGAGGTATGAAGTAATTTGCCTAACATCAAGCAACAGTTTCTCTCCAATGTCTATGCATGTAAACACTATACTTACTGTCTCCCAGCATATGGGAGATAAGAGATGCAAGGAAAATAAATTAGAGTTTGGGTGGGAGAGTAGGGAGGAGACAGGGTAGTAGGAATATTTGAGAAATAACGAGTTTAATTTTAATTACGTTCAGTTTGAGCCATATAGGTGTTTGAAAATGTGGGTATACAGAGAAGGCTAGGTTACAAAGATAGAGTTAAAAGTTATTTCCACGTAAATGGTAAACGAAAACGTAACAGTAGAGAAGATCACCTTGCAAAGAAATTATGAGAAAGTGTCTAAAGATGGAAACATAGGGGATATCATTTTTATGGGATGGTCAGAGAAACTCTTGAAAGAAACTGAGGAATAAAAATGAAACCTGGAAGGTAAGATGTTCAGAAATTGGAGGTTGTAAAGTATGAGAACGTTTTAAGATGAAAGAATCCATTGACGGTGTCAAATACTGCACAGAGGGTTTATGTAGAACTGGTTGACTCCGGTTCTACCTGCCCTTCCTCTAAGGGCAACATCTCTTGCCACACCTAATTGGGTTACTGTTTCTCTCCTTTATTTTCTGGACTAATAACTGTTAAATCCTCTGACATTCTGATATCCTGATCTAAGGAGAAACAGTCAGGAAACATCCCCTTTGGTATGAAAGGTCATTAGAATTACTTACAGAGTTAAAAAAACAAAACGAAACAAAACAAAAACACAAAGGTACAGGGTTTTAAAAATAACCTTGTATACCATCACTTATGAAAAGTTTATGTAAGTACTAGACCATTCAGAGCAATGACTCTCAAGGCATTGTTCTAGGAGCATCAGTATGTCCTGGGAACTTGCTACAAATACAATTTTCTCAGCTGTCACCCTAGTCTTACTGAAGGAGAAATAATTCTGGGCCTAGTAACTTGTGTTTTAACTAGCCATCTACAGGATTCTGATGCTCCCTAACGTTGGAGACCACTGATTTAGAACATTTGGAATGCCAGTTGGGAGTAAATTCAATTGAGAGACCAAAATCAGACCCTGAAAAGAAGAAACTCCCATCCCTCCAGTAAGTCTAACACTTTATTATGAGATGTGACATTATAGTGAGAGAGGTGGTATAATTGGGAGGGGATTTGAGAATACATTGTAATATGGAAACAGGAGCTTATTAAATTAGCACATTTTCATTGAAAACAGACTAACTGCCAAACCCAAGGAAACAGAGTTAAGTCAGCCGTTGTATCCACTCATAGAAGTTACGCTCGAGATATCACATGCTTTTCCCTGGGAATGTCAGTGAACATCAGACAATTGATCTACAAGAAAGATGGGTCTAACTTCACCAAATTTCCCTGGAAACACAGTCATGGTATTTGGTAAGGGAAAAGTGTTCTATGAAAGCCAAAATTCTTTCCTGTTTATTTGCCCTTCTGACGTTACCAATGTTTTTCAAATGTTCTGTGCGTGCATGTGTGTATTTGTATGTGTGTATATATATACATAAGTATTCATAAGTAAGTACATGTTTACATGTACACACATACACACATATTCACATATACATATAGGTATATATATATTACATATAGGGTACATATTTTCAAACACTTGACTTTTGTATCATCACCTTCCTTACTTTGAAACTATACCTAAGTGCAGTAACTTTAGGTGCAGTGAATATCTACCAATCCATCTACTGAGTGTCCAGCTTAATAAATAAAACAATACTAATTTAGGTAAACCCCCCATGTACCCCCTCAGATCTCATTCCTGACCCTTCCCCTTGGTCGCAGCCATTATTTGTTGCTTTTCAGTCCGTGGATTTATTAATGATTTATACGTTTGCCTCTATCCTTAAGCAATATGTAGTTTTGTTTTGTACACTTTTAATCCTAAATAGACGACATCATAATGTATTCTGTAACTTGCTTTTATTCCTCCTCAAAATTACTTGTTGAGAGTGTTTTTGAGAGTCATTATTTGCAACATGTGTCCAGGTAGATAGGGATAGATACAGATAATTCATTTTTTACTGCTCTGTAGTCCTCTGCACAATATCCAAATTTATTGATCTTTTCTTTTGTTGACATTTAAATTGTTGTCAATGGTTTTCTATTATAAACACTGCTGATTTGTACATAATTGTACATTCCTCCTTTTGTATAGGGGGACGTTTTACTAGGTGTTATTCTAAGAGTGAAATTGTTTGGTTTAGGATATATTTATCTTCAGAAGCTATTGCCAAATTTCTCTCCAAAGTGAATTTTCAATTCCCACAAGCAGAATGTAAGATTCTGTCACTCCTCACTCTTACTCATATCTGGTATTGTTATGTATGTTAATAGGGATGAATATGATAGGTAGGCAAGAGTTTCTTCTTGTGGGATTAATTATGTTTCTTTGATTTTAATGAGATCAATAATATTTCCATTTATTTATTGACCATTATAGTTCCTTTTTGTGAAAAATTTGTATCTTGTGATCATTTTATATTGGCTTGGCCTTTATTTCTTTTATTCCTTCTTTCTTTTTTGCTCTATTTCTAGGAACATTTCATCAGTCCCTTGTCCTTTACAATGATATATATTATACAATATCTCCCCGTTTGTAGCTCATTTTTCTCACTTTGTTATATTATCTTTAGGAGCACATTTTTTAAAAGAATTCATGCATTTAAATGATCAATCCTCTTATTTATAGTTTGAATTTTTTTGTGGGTTACTTAAGAAATAGTAGTCTGTGGATACAAATATATTATTTATACATTTCAGAGTTTGTTTTTCACATTTAGTTCTTTAATTCAGCTGGAATTTATTTTTTGCTGTATGGTGTGGTGCAGGAATCCTTTATATATTTTTTTCCACATGAATAGTTAATTGTTTCAGAATCATTTAGTAAATAGTTCATATTTTTCCACTGATCTGCAATGCCATCTTTGCCTTATGTCAAGTTACGATGTGTGGGTGTATGTTTCTGGGTTCTTTATTCTACTTGTCCATATGTGTGCAAATACCATATTCTCTAAGTGACTGTGGTTTTAGAAGACTTGATATCTTATGTTATTACCTTGCTTTTCTTTCAAATAATATTTTGGCATTTCTTGCTTGCTTTTCCAAATAGAGTTTAGAATCAGAATTTAAAATTGCATTGAATTTATGGATTAATGAGAGAATAAACATCTTTATCGTTTAGCTCTCATTTCATTGCTTATTAAAGTATTTCAATACAATTTTTATCATTTGTTTCCTAAAAGTGATGCTCAGATTTGCTAGATTTGTTTCTAAGATCTTATAGTTTTAAAAATTTTATTTTAATATTATGCATGTAGTCAAATGGCATTTCCTAACTTTGGCTTTGTTATAAAAGAATGCAATTAATTGTATAAGTAATTTACAAGTGTCTTTTGCTGAATTATCTTATTAATTTTAATAATGTGTTCATAGAGTTCATTGGATTTTATCTAGCAATTTTAAGTTCTAAAATCAAGGCAAAACAAAATAGAACTGAATCCCAAGTCCAATGGAAATTTGTAAATTCCTTCATCTGCCATTTCATGTATTTATTATTATTATTATTATTATTTTGGAAAAGATGGAGTTTTAAATTTACAAGGCTGACTTATCAACCAAGAATTCATCTTAATTCATTCAAGTTTTGATAAATGTTCTGTCAAATGCTTTACTGGAATTGTAATATATATCATGTCTTTCTTCTTCTTTTGTCTTCGTCATATCAAGAAAAATTCAGTTCTCAAACTTTAGTGACACAATTGTTTCTAGAGAACTTACTGCTATTCTTTGCAGATTATTAAAGCATTTATTATTACTATTATTATTACTATCTGCTATTAAGGCAATATAGTCTCAATGAGGGAAGAGGACATAGTGTAAGAAGCTTGGCAAGAATGGTACAGTTTTTAAAACACTGTTGTAAGGTATGGAAAAACAGCTGACTAGACACCTTGGTACTTGAGGTCTCCAAATGTTGACTTGGAGGTATTTTCCACCTGCCATTGGTATGTCAGTGCAAAATATTCACACTTCTCCTATTGTGTTAGTTTCACTGTATTATTATTTTGTTACCACTAGACTGGGAGATCTTCAAGGTCAGGGTCATAATTTTTAAAGTTTTGATTCCATAAATCTAATAAAACATCTCACATATAGCCCGGGCTCACAAAGTATTTGATGAACTCATCGCCCCTCCTACACCCCCCCAGAGAAGTCTGTGATGCTCTTTGAGTAGGCCATCTTCACCTCCAAGACAGTCCATATGAGGTTTTGTAGTCATTATCTGTTTTCAGGCATTAGTCAGGGTCAGCTTCAAAGCAAATAGGGTTTGAATTCTAATTGTCCGTGTATATTTAGTTCCTCAAGACTTTTTCACAGAGTCTGTTTCACAGTAGCTTTTAGATTTAAAAAACAAGATTCTTGGCCAGGGACGGTGGCTCACGCCTGTAATCCCAGCATTTTGGGAGGCTGAGGTGGGTGGATCACAAGGTCAGGAGATCGAGACCATCCTGGCTAACACGGTGAAACCCTGTCTCTACTAAAAATACAAACAATTAGCAGGG
>NW_012116266.1:10811005-10845063 GCF_000951035.1 Colobus angolensis palliatus
CTAACACGGTGAAACCCTGTCTCTACTAAAAATACAAACAATTAGCAGGGCACGTTGGGGGCCTGTAGTCCCAGCTACTTGGGAGGCTGAGGCAGGAGAATGGAGTGAACCTGGAAGGCGGAGGTTGCAGTGAGCCGAGATCAGGCCACTGCACTCCAGCCTGGGAGACACAGCGAGACTCCGTTCTCAAAATATCAAAACAAAACAAAAATATCAAAAACAAAACAAAAAACAAAAAACAAAATACCAAGATTCTTGATGTTTTAGTAGGAAGCCTCTCCCGAGCTACCTGAGTTGCTGAAAGACAGCCCGTCTGAACTCCACATGCTTCTGTGTAAGATTGCATCAGATTTTCTTGATCAGTTTGTGTATGAAATTTCAATTCCAGATTTGGACCCTAAAGGTCATCCATCTGCATGCTCTAAAATGCAGTGGCTGAGGATTATTTAATTTAATTCTTCAGAATTTTTATGTTTTTCAAAATGTTGACTCACTTTATTTTCCTCTAAGCTTCCATTTTACCTATAAAATAGGGGTAATACAATGTTCCATGTTTTGGGTCTATATGAAGAACTAACTAAATGTTATATACTAACAATGTTAGGTTTTACCTGAGTCCTTTGCTCCCAGAAAACAACCAAGGGTTTCAAAAATATCTCACCAACCACTCCTTTGGGTTCCAGGAAATGGCTAATCTTTTTTCTTTTTTTTTTTTTTTGAGACAGAGTCTCGCTCTGTCACCCAGGCTGGCATGCAGTGGCGAGATCTCCGCTCACTGCAAGCTCCGCCTTCCGGGTTCACGCAATTCTCCCGCCTCAGCCTCCCGACTAGCTGGGAGTATAGGCGCCCACCACCATGCCCGGCTAATTTTTTGTATTCTTAGTAGAAACGGGGTTTCACCATGTTAGCCGGGATGGTCTCGATCTCCTGACCTCGTGATCCACCCGCCTCGGCCTCCTAAAATGCTGGGATTACAGGCATGGGCCACGGCGCCCAGCCAGAAATGACTAATCTTAAAGGAGTGTAGTGCTCTTGCATGTTGAGGTAAGCTCCACTTCCACCATTCTTCAATGACTTGGCTAAGGTCCCTTACTATCCTATCTCAAGACACTCATGACTCAGGGATGATTCCCTTGTCTATCCACCTCCACAAAACCCCAAGTCCCCTTCTTTTTCTTTGATATGTTTCTCATTAATAAATGTTCTCTCTATTGCAATAGCCTAAATAAAATAATCTCCTGTATTGTTTAATGCAGTTTGTCTTTGACAGTATAGATAATCTAGCGTGGTGCTTATACATAGTACATTTTCAATAAAGGTTTGTTCTTTTCTGCTTTCCCTATTAGCCTGTCCTATCCTCCAAAATTCTTTTAATTCACACCCTGAAGACAGCTACAACTTTTTGGAGACCTGTTATTTGCTGACTGTCAGCATCTATCTCTTCTATTGTGCCTCTGAAATATTTGTGCCTTGCATGTTTCTTCTGTTGGACATGAATAGCTATGTTGTCTGACCATGTGAGAAATTCCACCTCATGGTTTCATTTAGCAGACTTTACTAAGAAAGGACTGTGTTTTCTTTATACAGTTAAATATATATATATATATATGTATGTATGTATACATATTTTTTCCACATGCAGGAAAATGTCATAGATCAAGTATTTTCCACTCAATGAAATTTCAGTGAACACACCCCTATAACCATCATTCTGATTAATAAACAAAATATAACTAGGACCCAATTAGACTTGTAGCCCTTCCAGGTCAACACTTTCTCCACTCCTCCCCAAGGGCAACTACTATCCTGACTTCTAATACTATAGATTATTTTTGGCTTTTTAATCATTACATAAATGAATTCATGCAGTGTGTATTATATACTCATTCAGTTTTCTCCAGTATGAATACATCCTAATTTATCTATATCACTATTACTTGATATTTCATTTTTTTTAGTATTTGGCTTTTATGAACTCTCTATATATACACACACACATATTTATGTACATACATATACATATATAAATATACATATATACATATACATATATATCCCTTTTTGCTGCATGAATGTGTACATTTCTGTAGGTACATATTTAAGACTACAGTTGTTGCATCAAGGACTAGCTGTAGTATTTATTAAAGGGTTTTTCAGATTTGCATATTTCAATCAGTAGTGTATGAGATTTCTAGTATTTCCACATTCTTAACACTGATTTGTTCTCCATCCCTATAGCTTTATCTTTTGGGAATGTTATTTAAATGGAATTATACAGTATGTACCTTCTTGAGACTGGCTCTTCTTACTCTGGATAATGTTTTTGAGAGCAATCCAAGTTGTTGCGTATATCAATAGTCCATTCCTTTGTATTGCTAAACGTATTCATTGTCTGGATATACTTTAGTTTTTGTTTTACTCAACCATTGAACTACATTTGGATTATTTCCAGTTTTTGGTGATTATGAATAGAGCCAAATAAACATTTGTGAACAAATTTTTGTGTGGCTGTAAGTTGGGTAATAACTAAAAGTACAATTGTGGTTCATATAGATAAAAATATGTTTCATGTTAGAAAAAAACAAAGTGTTTTTCAGAGTAGCTGTCCAATTTTGTATTTCTGCCAGCAGTGCATGAGAATTTCACCTGCTCCACATGCTAGGAAGCATTTGGTATAAGTAGATTTTTTATTTTAGCCATTTTAATAGATGTATAGTAGTATCTCATAATAGTTTTAATTGCTAATGACTTTAACTTTTTAAAATGTATTTGTCATTCATGGATCTTTTTTGGTAAACTATCATGGATCTTTTTTGGTAAACTTTCTCTTTTGCTGATTTTTAATCGGGTTGTTCCTTATTGTTGAGTTGGAGAGTTTTTACAATATTTTGGTTGCAAGTGCTTTATTGGATATGTACTTTGCAAATATTTCCTCTCAATCTGTAGCTTCTCTTTTCATTCTCCTGTTAGTATTTTCAGCAAAGCACTTTTGAAAATTATGATAAATTTCAATTTACCAATTTGTTTTAAAGTATTATGGTTTTGGTATTGTATCTAAGAACATTTTTCCTAATCCGAAGTATTTTCTTCTATATTTTCTTCTAAAATTTTAGTTTTATATTTTACCTTTAGCTCTTGGTCTCCTTTGTGCTAATTAGCATAGGTGTGAAGTTTAAGTCAAAGATTTATATTTTTATATAAATGTCCAATTTTTACAGTAACATTTGTTAAAAAGCTATCATTTCACCATTAAATTAACTATATACGTTTATTAAAAATCAACGTGCACATTTTGAATTTGTCGAAGTTTTTTTCTGTCAACTAGTAAAATTATGTATTTTTTGTTAGACTATTAATATGTTGGATTGCATTGATTAATTTTAAATATTTATATATTTAATTTTTTATTTTTATTGATACATATTAGAGGTACATATGTCCAGGACACATGAGATAATTTGATACATTCGTAATATCAAATAAAAGTAATTGGGATATTCGTCACCTTAAACATTTTTTTTTTTTTACACTAGGAACATTCAAATTATTCTTGTTTGTCTATTTGGAAATGTATGATCAATTAATGTTAACTATACCCACCGAACTAATCTATCAAGTATCAGGTCTTATTTCTTCTATATAAGTTTATATTTATGCCCCCTAATCAATCTCTCCTCATCCCTCCTTGCCATCATCCTTCCTGGCTTCTAGTAACCACCAATCTACCATTCTTGCATTCATCATCCTTGCATTTGCTTCTTATGTGATATTTGTTTACGCATGTGTACATACACACACACATATATGCCAGGTTTTATCTGCTAATACTTCAAAGAAAATTTTTGTATCTAAGATTATGAAGAATTTTGAATCTACATAATTTTTGAAGGCATTTTAACTAAAGATTCTACTTCTTTATAGGAATAGGACTATTTGGTAGGTAGTTTGTGGTTTTCAAGAAATTGAGTCATTTAATCTAAGTTGTTGAATTTACCTTCATAGAGTCTTTCATAAAAATTATTTTTATCCTTATAATATCTGTAGTGTATTAGTAATTTTCTGATATTTATAATTTGTGTCTTCTCTGTTTTTTGTCAGTTTTACTAGCAATTTATTAATTTTATTGATTTATTCAAAGAATCAGCTTTTGGTTTTTTGATTTTTCTCTATTGTTTCTCTATTTTAATTTGTCAATTTTTGTTTTTATCTGTATTATTTCCTGGCTTATGTTTGCTTTGGGTTTATATTTGCTCCTTTTTTTCAGTTCATTAAGATTGGGAATTTAGATTTGAGATTTTCTTCTCAAATTAAATGCTATAAATGTAATGCCACAAATAAACATTTAATGCTATAAATTTCCTTCTACACACTGTTTTAATTCCATATACAACATTCGATATGTTGTAAATTTTCATTCTTATTCAGTTCAAAATATTTTCAGATGAGATCGGGCACATTCAGGGTGGTATGACCTTAGATGCCAGTTCAAAATATTCTCAAACTGTCCTTGAGATTTCCTCTTGAACCCACTGCTTATTTTTAAGTGTATTGTTTAAGTCTGTAGGGCTTCCCCTGTTATCGTCTTGCAATGGTCAATAGTATAAATCCATTGTAGTATAACGCAAATAATGTTTTGCCTTATTTTAATATTTTAAACTTGTTTGATTTTGTATTCTGCAGTTGTTGGATGTAGTATTCTTCAAATTATTTTTCTGTACTGTACTCCTTTTCCTCTCCTTCTGAGTCTGCTTTGATACAAATTTTAGGTCTTTTGATGTTGTCCCACCAGTTTCCGGAGGAAAAAACAACCTTTTTTTCTCTGTTGTTCACATTCATCTACTTTACGTTCACTGGCTCTCTCCATCATCTCCATTCTGCTTTTAGGCTCATTCAGGGAGGTTTTGTTTTATTATAATTGTGGTTATTATGTTGTTCAGTTCTAAAAGTTCTGTATGGTACTTCTTCATATCTTCTCTTACTTGCTAAGACCATCTATATTTTCATTCATTTCAAGAGTATTAGCCCTTCTTGGAACACTTTAATAATCGTTGCTTTAAAGTCTTTATTTGATATTTACAATGTTTTGTTGTCTCTGCATTGACAACTGTTGATCCTCTCCTCATTTGAGTTGAGATTCTTCTGGTTCTTTGTTTGTTGTCTAATTTTGGAACGTATTCAAGATATTTTCAATATCTAGTTATGGGAACCTGGATCTTTCTAAAGTCCTATGGGAACTGTTGATATTTTTCCTTTAGCAGGCAATCAACTCAATTGTGTTTAGGCCACAAATTTTAACTAGCCTATTATTTAAATTACAAAATGTCTGTTTAGTTTTCAAAGATTTTGCAGTGCTGTTTGGTGTGTGTTAACCAGTGGATAGTCTGGAACCTAAGAGACGATACATCCCACAGTTTTCTCAAAGCTATTTATATGTTGTTTAGGGTTGGATCTGTGAATGGGCAGCTTAGGAGTCAGCCCAGGAGTTTATGAGCAACATTAAGCCGTCATTGCTTCTAAACTCCTCACTGTAATTTCGCTGTACTTTCTAGTTTCCTGAGGGTCTCCATTTCTGTTGTCCATCAGGAAGGCTTGAACAATAGCTATTCCACTCTGCCTTGACTGTATCTGTGTCCAGAACTAAGTGGTGGAAAGGGAGGAGGAGAAAAAAAGCAAAGCAACAGGCATTCTCCCCATCCTCCTTGGGTCACACCTTCTCTGATCAGAGAGTTTCAGGTGCCTGCAGGCCCTCTCTGCGCCACTGTCACTACACCATCACAGCTACACAAGAGAGCAAAATAAAGAAAACAAAACAACGACAACAACAACAAACTCTCAGGGGATTTATTTATACTCCAAGGTTTAGGATTCTTCTCTTCTGCACCTAAAGCTAAAACTAGAGCAAATGTCCTGGTGTTCCATCTGGCGCTGACTTCTAAGTTGAAAGATGCCTCAAGTCCAGAGCTGAGGTTATCAGGGGGAAAAAAATAAAAATTTACTTTTGGGTTTCAAGTACGTGAAATTCTGATCTCTCCTTTTTATCCAGCTACTTTTAAGATTTTCTCTTTGTCTTTGGTTTTTAGTAGTTTTATTCTAATTTTTGTAGATACAGTTTTTATTATATGCAAACTGGCTGGGGTTTATCACATTTATTAAATTTCTTTCTTTATACCTTTTATCTCGGCTGTTCTCTCTTCAAATAGTGTTACTTCCTTCTCTTCCTATTCTCCTTCTAGTATCCTAATCACACATATGTCATACCTTAGTGGATTTTTTTTAATGTCATCGATGTCTCTTACATTCTTTCCAGAAATAAGCATATTTTTCCCTCTATGCTTCACTCTCAGTACATTTTACTGACCTCTCTTCTCGTGCATTCATCTTTCCTTTAGCTTATCTGCCCTATTATTAAAAGCATCTACAAGGTTTTTAAATTTAGTTATTTAATGGTTTGAGTAGGGTATATCCATTTGATTCCTTTTTTATAATAAAAATTATCTGATAAAATTTTTATCTTACTATTTTTTAATACTGTAATTATGGTTATTTTAACATTTCCATCTAGTAACTCCAATATCTAGACTTCTAGTGGATTGTTTTTATTGTTCATTTTTATCGTAATTTCTGGTCATTTCATCTTGTCTCTTAGTGCATTACTTGACTACAGGATATTTTGTACAAAAAATCATAGAGATTATTTAAGGATCTGGGCAATGTGATCTATCTCCAGAGAGGATTTACTTTTGCTTCTGTCAGACATATCACTTTAATGCAATCTGACGTTATGCTCAGCTTTGAATCCCAGTTTTGGTCTTTGCAAAACTTTCGTTTGTTTTCTCTCACAAGTAGGGTGTAGCCCTTTGGGGATATACCTAAAATTGCCGAAAGCTCTGTTGACCTTTTCAGCCTATTTGCCAGTACCTGCTAATTAGCAAACACCTCTAATGTAAAGCACAGCCGAGATCACGTCTCTGTTCTTTCCTTCTCTCTGCCATCTTGCCTACTCAAGTCTTTGATGCCTTATAACCTCTCTTATAAAGAGATAGTCTGTGAGTATTCAGCGGAAGTGTTCTTCTGACAGTCTAATTCATCTTGAAGCAAAAGTCCCGGTTTCATTTTATATTTTTATGTTTTTCTGGAAAGAATAAAATTATAATGCTAAATTCAATGGAATATGTTTTACAAATGTCAAATGTTGCAATACAAACAAAATATTCTTAAAGCATTATAATATTTTCCATTTAAAAACCACACTATGTTTTCCAGCAAATAATTGTGTTTTATCAGGCTTATAAGAGAAACTTACTTAAAAGGCTGTGACAATATTTTCCTCAATAATTGGGATCAATTTTATGTTGAAAAATTCTAAATTTTTATCACTCTTATTTACAATAAAATAGATAACTTTCCTGAGAATTTGCTACATATCAGCAACTATACAAGCTACATGATCAGTATTTAGTAAAATCAACTAAAATAAAAAAGGTTTCTACTGAAATTATAACAGTGGTCAGTCAATGGAATTCTGTTCCTAAATCAATGTATTTTATGTCTTCTTTACTATTTCAGAAGTATAATGGATATGAAAAGAGACAACTTTCCTCCGTATTTCCTGATTGGTATATCTAGCTAAGAGGCCAAAAACACATTTTCTCCAGCAATTCAATCTATACATTGTTGTATTCAATAGCCTAACTCAGCTGCTTTACATGTGGTGAAGAGTACTTGACCCTGCCCTGTCTATTCACTGCCTTACATGCTCTGAACCTTCTTAGTTAGAAATCCAGAGAGCATTTGTGTTTGGTTCAATTGCGTACAAATTGGCGTAGTCCCCTAGCATCTTGGACAAAAGTTCTAAGCTAAGAGATACACGCTTGAAATCAACTCACTACCTGCTCAGCTCTTCTACTTTGGAAGAGTCTGCATTGTTGGCAATGCAAGAGAAGGAATATGTAAAGGTATTAATCAGATTCTGATTCAGAGACCACGATGTCCTAGACACATAGATCCACTGGGAAGTGCTTCAATTATTATATAAATTATGGTCTTCACGGTGAGTGGGAGAACTGCCCATCGCTGTCACTTCTGTACTGTCCTTTCCGTCTGCTTAATCTTTTATTACCCACACACACACACTCATGCACACACACAAGACTGGTGTCAACCCTTCGAGCTATGATAAAAGAGAGAAGACTGATGCTTACATACTTTTTGTTTTTACAAGTTTATCTCCCCTTCCTTAGGACAGGAAGCTATAAACTAACCCCATCCCCACCTTCTGGCACTTAAATAAATACAATACAAATAAAATTATCTCCAACTGAAATCACACTGTTTCACGTGCTTCGGATAAACATCAAGGTATTTACAATTGCCACTCAAAAAGAAATGTCCTTGGCTTCCAGAAACTCAGCCCATGAATCCTCTGGAAACATGTTAGCATTAAAAAGTAAGTCTGGAAAGCATCTAAATGGCCAATCTGATTTTTTCTTGTTTCCCTAAACTCTTTGGGGTATTTTTGTCAATTATGTAATCTAATTAAAGCATCCTCAATTTCAACCATCATTACAGCTACTTCAAATATTTTCCAATATTTTATAGAGGAACTTTCTAAAAGTTTTTTTGAATGGTGAATAAAACATTCTGGATGGCAGCAAGACTAAATTATTCTGGGCAAGAACTATTAGTATATTAAAAATAAGCATTAGACTTTGGGGAGAAAAATGTACAGGGTATAACATTTTTCATGTGGCTACAATGAAGTAAGGGATTTGAAGGCAAAAACAAATCTGGCAAATTATAAGTTAGGGTAGTAATTCAAGGAAGTCATAAAATAGAAGACTTTTATTGCACCATGGAGACAGTTTGGTGCTATTAGTGGATTAAAAAGCATGTGGGACTGTGAGGCTGGAAAAGATGGAAGCTTGAAAGAGTTGGTGGGTTAAATATTAACAAAGAAAAGATGTTTACTGACAGTTTCTGCAAACATGCTCTAATAAATAAGATCCTCCAAGCATTCAAAAATAGAACTGTGCAAAGCCACAAAAATCTATGCTATTGATCTTCCCACCAAACTTGGTCTTCCTCAGCAATGCATGACTTCACTGTCATCAGAATTTGTGTTAGTCCTTCTGGAGAACGTTACCAGCATAGTCAAAACCTAGTAAAAATGAAAAACAAAGGCGACAATTTTGCACTTGTCTTTAAAAACTAGCTACAGTACACTGAAAGCAGTAAAGTGTGGTGGAAATGTGCGAATGTGAGCTTCAAACAGACCTGAGCTTAAATTGTCAAGTCGCACAAGTTAGCCTCTCTGAGCCTCAGATTCCTTATCTGTAGAACTGAGGTCATCATACACAATTCTCAGGGTTGCTTTTTAGTGTAAAAGTTGCTTTTTTAAAGTTTAATGTGCATTTTAAACACCTGTAGAATCCTGCTGAAATGCAAATCCAGTTCTGTAAATCTGGAGTAGGATCCTGAATGTTTAGCAAGCTCCCAGGTGATGCCTGTGCTGCTAATCCCTGGGGCACATTTTGATAGAGAAGCTTCAAATTCTCAAAGCATTTAGTGTACATTTAATTAACCTGCCATTTAATTTTAATCATAACATTTTGCTTTTGTTCACAGTAACTTTTCTATATTTCTACATCAGTCTTTTTAGGCTTACAAAATAGCCCTTGGAAAAAAGAAACGAGGTATTTCCATCCTAAGAGGAAGCACAGACACATTACAATGAGTGGATATGTGCATGATCTTGAATAGAGGGGAGACATGGCCCTGTGAGAGTCATTCACTGAGTCTTCAATACACCCCGTGTTGAAGTTTTAAATTTATTTATTTATTTATTTACCTTTTCAGCTAATTGCATAGCTTTTAATGCAATGAAAGGAAGGAAACCAAAAGCCTTGACCATCAATGCATTATTAAAAAATACATAGATACATATATATGTAATAAGCTCATTTAATATGTCTGAAAAGTATGATATTAAAATAGCCACATTTGTAGACATCAGGAAGAGCTTAGTGAAAAAACATTTCAAGTCCTGCCCACCACATGTAAATAAACTCTTTAGAAGACTTCACTCAAGAGCCTTGGCAAAGCGTAAAACAAACAGTAAGTGATGCTGAGGGTTAACAAGAAAAATCACCTAGAATAGGCTTTTAAGAAAAGACAAGCTGCTCTAATAACAACTAGACAATTATCTGAGCTGTAGCAGGCTTCAAATGTTTGTATCTCCTACTGTAATGGTTTTTCCAAAGAGAAAAGACTCAGGTACTGATTTGACAACCATAATCTAGCATCTTTTCATGAATTATTTTCATCTTATTAGTTTCATTAACACATCTGAGTACTAAGATTAAGCAGATGTTACATAAAATGTCCTTTGTACTTTTTCATTTTATCTTTTAATGTAATTTTTAGAACTAGGTAAGGGTAATTAAAGGAAAGAAGTAAAAATTAACTCTATTTGGACGTATTATACTCAAATGAAATGTGCTGAATGAACACACTGTATCTAGTTTCCTTTAAGAAGCTGATAAAATTATAAAGTACACATTCTTTGTTGTAAAAGAAAGAAGAGCTAAATATCTAGGCATGAGACAAAGCTTAGAGGTGGGTGTTAATGACTGTGAGTTGACTCTGCACACAGCACTGCATTTTACTGTTTGTTTTGTTTTGTGCTTTGCTAAAACCAAACAGGATGTATACCCCTAAGGGTTCCTTCTCATTGTAAGATTGAAAATCACAGCATTGTTTTTCTATCAAAAAATATAACTGTTCTTATAGGGGAAAATATGTTTCTAAAAGCATTACTTAAATTTTTTTTCACATGGCAAGACCCACATCATTGCATTTCTTCTCAAAAGGTTGGTGAAGCAAAGAAGGAAAACAAACTGTTTATAGATACCAGAGATTTAACCATACCTGGGAAGGAAACAATGATATTACCATAGTCATAGTATTGTGGTAAACCTGAAGAATCTGTAGGTCACATGGGCAGAAATAAACTACCATCTGCTTCTACCAGCAGGTGGATGAGAAAACATACAGCCTTTCTCACTAATTACCTACAACACCATCTAACTCTAAATATTTTGCATGTAGAGATTTCCGTTCTATGTTTATAAATACACATATAGGACAAAGAAACACTTATTTTAAAGATCTTAATATCTTGTTTGTTAAGCAATTAGTATTTAGGAGAGGGGCTATGTTGACAGCTCTGCAAACAGAAGTTTCCGATTCATCTGCTAAAGAGGTACTTGCATACCTTGGCAGGCTTCCTCACTCTGCTTTGTTGAATGGTTTACCCATATTCTACATATAACCACGGTGTCTTTCCCAAACCACCTTGGATATCTAGCTCAACAATTAATCTGTTAAATATTAGAGTAGAGTAGAGTAGTCTGTTCATTCCTTGAATCAAGAAATGTCAATTTAATGTCAAAATATTTTATTTTATTTTATTTTCTCATAGAGGCACCTGTGCTATTTAATCACATCAACAAATAATTATAAATGAAGCAAAAAATCCAATTATGAATTCCAGGAAAGTAAAATATGCTGTAACCATTATCCATGAAGTTGCTTTCATACTTCTTTAGCATAACCATTTGAGCATGTGAGCATGTTTGTGTGACAGCAAATTTTAACTACACACTAAAGTCTACCTTCTCTTCTTCCTGGAAAGAGCGGGGTTACATTTTGCAGACTTCCTTGCAGTGAGGCTTGGCTGTGTGACTGAATTCCAACAAACAGGATGTGAGCACACTTGAAGGGTATCACTTTCAGGTTTCATCCACTAGATACTTCTATGAATGTTCTTCCATGCTTGGCTCCTTTTCTGGCTGACCAGGATGGGGGTAACCAGGGTGAACATAAAATCTAGGTGTGGAAGGAACCAACACCATGGCTACTGAGAATCCTAGACTTTTTACCCCTCAGAGTTTGCATGTTAATATGGGAAACAGTCTGCTGTTTTTGAGACATTATGCATTTGAGAATCCATTGTTATAGCAGTTGACAATATCTTATGTCATTAGACAGCGCTCCCGAAAAGTTTGAAAATCGATTTACTGTATTTTTGAATAGCCTAATGCTTAATCAATCCTAGGTACTCTTCATTCTATTTTCAACACATCAGGGATATCTATTAAAATTTTCCTTAAAAGTTCATATTAATTATTTATATTTGTTGATTCCTAGGACAGGAGAATACTATTGCCACACACACAAAAAAAGATTTTTAGAGATAAGTTTGTTGATTGTGAAAGCAAAAAAAAAAAAATCAAAAACAAAAAAAATACCCTAGAGTTTAGTATGTAGAAACAGAGGAAACCAAATTAGCAAATAAAAATAGAGGATTCCCAGCAAAATTTGAATTTTAGATGAATAACTACATTCTTCTAGGTATAAATATGTCCACCATGATATAAGAGGCAAAGCAGGACATGCTTATACTAAAATTTTTTCATAATGTCTGAAATTCAAATTTAACTGGATGTTCAGTATTTTATCTGGAATCTCTAATCAGAATGGACACAGTCAAAACACAAATTAATTTACTGAAAAAGTCAGATTGAATTGGAAAACACTGGAAAAAAATTAAAAAGAAGAGCAGTTTAAGCATGAACTTAAATGATGAGGATAGAAGTAATATTACTAACAAATAATAAAGCACTCAGAAGAAAATAATAGAAAAAACACTAAAAAATTGAATAAATTATGGTGGAAAAATCACATCATAAAACAGAAAAGAAGGACTTTAGAAGACAAGGGATGATAGATTAGTCATATGATAGTAAAATTGAAGAACACCAAAGACAAAGAACTTCTAAGAGCTAAGATCTAATTCTAAGAATAAATTCTAAGAAAAATTTTATGAACAATTCTAAGAGATCCTAGAATGGAAGGAGAAAAGGGTAGATCATACACAAATGCAAAAGAATCAGTTTTCCAGTAGACAATTTGGATGAGAGGATAACTCAACACAATCCTCAAGATTAATACAAAGCCACTGACTTCAGCAGTAGAGTAGTGTACCAGCTGGCTTGGCAGGCATTCATTTATTAGCAAGATAGCCTTCATTCTAGAATTCATTAATTTATTCCATAAATAGTAAGGTTTTACAAAATGTTTTATGCTCAGCATTGATCTCTCTAAACACTGAAAGTTTAGATGCAAGAACTTTGCTTAAATCTCAGTGTACTAAATATATTACATCCTTCTAAACCAGCATGTCCTGCAATATGATATAGAACACTGATGTTCAACAACTGCTAAATAAGTTTGTTAAAAAAAAAAAAAAAAAAAGGACAAAAGGATGCTTATGTTAGGAAATGACTCATCTTCTTAGAGATTAACATTGCGTGTTGCATATAAAAGACTAAAATATCAAAAAAGAAATCCAACTTTGTTTAACTCAGCACTTCTTATTAAACACACTTGACCACAGAAAACTTTTTTTCTTTTTTCAGGAATACCAAGTAACATTTCTAGAAACCCCAGTGGCCTGGGGAACTCAGTTTAGGAAAATTAGGGTTTTCATTTAAAAAATAATTAACATAATAACATTCAATAGTAAAAACAGTTACACATTGAATGGAATACATAAACAGTATCACCTATGATATTTAGCCATATAAATAAAGAAAATACCATCTCACTTCTTTATGTCATTTGTTTAAGCATTTTTCTTATTTCATATTTATTAAATGTGCTTTTGCAAAAACAGTCACAAGAAAAAAACACACTGAAGCAACTAAAGTTGGTTCTGAAATTTATACCCGACAGTACTTAACTGTAGAAGTATTAAAATTACTATGGTACACATGGGGACTCATAGGCCCAGGATTTACTATCACTGAAATCACCCCTGAGTAGCTGAGTACATTACAAAACACAACACTATAAAGGAGACTGCAATATGGGAACAATGTGCTAGGAAAGCATTTCAGTAAATAAAAACTCAGCAGACTTTATGGCTGTTGGTAATACTTGTCACTTAATACAGTTTATAAAAATTTCCTTATTAAATTTTGTAGGGCAAAATAACATATCTTCCAGTTTCTAACACTGATGTTGACATAGGTTTCAAAAAGCTGCAGCTGCAGTCTTCCCAGACCTTTCTCCCCGACATTATTACAATATGTGTTGTTCTGAAATTTTCAATTCAGCTATAAACAAGCTACTTTATCAACAACATGCTTTTGCACTTTTTGAAATGGTGCTTTGAGGCAGATAAATGAAAATAAGGATGGCAGAGTGCCAATAAAAATTCTGCAGACTGTGTCTTCAGTGCAGGAAAGGCTAAGGCAGCACAAGATTTTATGTATTTATTTATTTACTGTTGATTCCAGAATTCATTTCTATCCTTACAATAGCTGCGATATTTTTGTTGATGGTTTGTTCTAATCCCAGCTGACACTTTTAGATAATAATGGCTCACACATTTTTAATCAATACTAAAAGAAGTGGATTTTTTGTTTTTTGTTTTGGAAATCTGGCATTTTTTCATTGCTATACTTGTCTATGGGGTAAATGGAGGTTAGGAGTTTTTAGGACATATTAAAAGTGCCATTTACTGCCCCAAACTCAGCTATTTTGAGTGTATAAGACCTGGATTCCAAACTGAGATCTCTTTACTCTAAAGCATTTTTATGTAAAAGATAGTTACACACTTTTAGGATTCTTCACAAAGTTTGCTTTAAAATGATCTGTTATGTGAAATAACAATGAAAAATAAAAGTTGTTATATGTTATGAGAGAAAAGAGGCTGTGAAATTGAATTTCTCCACTTCATATTGGTTTATTATGAGAATTTCAAATTCCAGTTTAATTCTCTCTAAGTGAATTTTAATTTTATCCACACTAATTAAAGACTTGCTGTTTGATATTAGTTTGGAAATACCCAATTACAAAATACGTTTTAACATCATGGGCTTTCAATTCTAAAAGGATGTCCTTAGGGATCCCTTCTTAGTAATTTTATTGAGTTTGTAGTCAAATCACATATGCCCATGATCCAAAGTCTTCCACAAACCTAGCAAAATTTTATTCATTTTTAAAATTGTAATGAAATGATTTGTATAAGCTTAGAAAATTTAAATAAAGTTAGCATTTAGAGTTCTAACATTGAAAAGTAGATTTTAAAGGGGCTCAGTATGAATGCTTGCATACAACAAGCAATAAATATCAGTGAACTCTACTTTATCTGTGTTTGTCTTCATATTACCTGAAATCTGAAGAATGTTCATTCCAAAATAATGTACAAATTTAACAGTCTAAAATTTACTGGTCTTTTATTTTTGGTTAAAAATACAATTCCAAAATTATTTGATATTTCACGGAACAGTTATATTTACTTGAAATTAAATATGAAAAGTAAGCCTTTAACATATTTTCCTGTCTCTATCAACAGGAAATAAACGCTCTTATCACCATGAAGAATTTCTGGAAATTCATATTTTCTTGAGTATTGATTTAGTGGCTGTGATAGTTTCATTGTAGCCTCTTTTAATACATATTGTAAATTATAAGTTTAGAAATTATTATAAAGTATATATATCCAATAATTTTGTATTAATAGGGTTGCTACCTCAGCACAATTTCCATGAGGACTCACAAATTGTGAGTGGAATTATAAAACACTCCTAGGTAAAAATGAATACCCTTGGGGAATACTTCTAAACAACGTATTTATGGAATTTCAAAAATAAAGTAAATTTGCACACATTGCTGTGACATCTATGTTCCCATCATATGTGACAACAAAGTACTTTGTACTTGAAAACAAAGAGGAAATAAGAATTCTTAAAAAGCACAAAATAGAGAACAGAATTAAAGTTCATTTCCACCCACATACACACAACAAAAAGATTAAATAAGGGAAATATAAATGTTTTTTTTAATGGATAAAAAATGAAAAAGTTATCTCTGGGCTGTTCCATAGCCAGTCTCAGTTACCTTTAACTCTAAATTCACTCCATTTCTGTTCTTACTACTTCCTACTCTAATCACCCCTGAGGCATTCACCAGGAACTTTTGCACATATTTTGTGTTTTTCCCACCTCCCTGTCTTCTGCAATCACCACAGTTGCCTGTCCACCCAAGTCCAAGGATTCTGTAGAATTTTAACATGTATAGATGATAGGAATGGTCTCATAGGATGAGAGTGTGATATTTGCTATGAACTTTTGGTACCAATCTTCCTATGTAATAGAATCTACTCACACACCACTCCCACAATTTTCTGAACATGCTCTGTTTCATGTTTCTGCCCCTTTGCATACACACTCTACTCAGGTTGTCTTAAATGACCTACCCTCAGACTTAATCTGGGTAAAATTTTGCTCTTTCAAGGCCAAGATACATGTTGTTTTTTTCAGTAAAGCCTTTCCCAGCTCCAGGAAGCCAAACAACCATATTCCATGAAGTTCTATAATTACCGGTCTACATATAGATCATTCCTCACTCAATTCTGAATGATTTGAGGACAGGAACTAAGCTTTATTAAACTTTCAGCTGTAGAGTGTTCCAAATATTGTTGACTGAGTAAAAGAACAAAAAGGAGGATTCAATTATGATTTAGCAATAATCTTTTGAACACTCACATAACACAGATGTTGTGCTAGGACTATAGAAGACACAAGTTAAACAAGATGTGAAACTCTCCAGGAGCTTGAGCTCACAGGGTGGAGCTTCCTCCTGTGAGACAGAGACAGGACAGACCATGATGAATGCTATGGCAGGTACTTGGGCCTACTGTGCTCTGTGTACAGAGTGATATAGATGCTCTGGTATCAGGCACAGAGAAAATGGCAAGCCATCACTTAATCACCATTTTATTGAGAACATACACTGTGCTAAGTATATTAGAATCATGTCTTTTCATCATTATGAAAGCTGTATGATGATAGGAAATAGTATCATCTCCATTTTACAGACGAGGAACACGGGACTTAGGTGGGTAAAGATACTTGCCTGCCCACTTACTTTGTAAATGACATATTTAAGATTTGAATACAGACTCTGGAGCCCACATATTGTTAATCTTTTAGAAGTCAAAACATTTTATTTAAAAAGCAGTTTCTTTTAGAGGTACTTTTAAATGTAATTCTTTAGTAGGAAACTGGCACAATTTTTATTTGAATAGCATTTAATCCTTAAGATAAATTCTGGTTAGAACAGGTTAATTAACAAATTCAATATGGCAACACCTCAGCACAAGTGTTCGTGGAGTGAATGCATTCCCTTTTCTAGGGTTTGGGCCCACTGTGTTTAAATAACTTAACTGGCAATTTGAGCATCTGGTGTGTTTATTTAATCTCTCAGCATTTTAGCATCAGATTCTAAAAGAGGGAATTATCAGTTCCTACTTCCTCAATCTCATGCTTTTTAACACTGGGAAACTGATGTGACATCCTGAAAAATATGTACTATAAATACCCAAAAGTGGCTGCTTTTGCTAGAAGTAGCAGTAGTGGCACTATTAGACAGATGTGACCATTTTAAAACTTTTAGAAAAGCTACACATTATTGCTTTTAAACACAGACAACTTGTGAGAAAGAAAAGAACACGGACGTGCACAATTTAATATGGAATTGGATTTCCTTTGTTGCATACACACGAAAAATATTATCTGAGAAGTAAAAGATGTGAATGAGTAAAGCTGTAAGTTGATAGAGTGCATTGAGTTGGTGGACGAACTGTGCAAAAACAAGTTCAAACATGTGAAAATGTGATTGGTAATCTTGCCAAAGTCAGAGATGCTGAAGGAAGTATGCTGAGTACAGGGTAGATGTGCAAGCAAGAGTCAAGGTTTGTTCTACATTCCAGTTGGATAACATTCCCCTTGCCCTATATGTCCACCTTTCTTACTTCTATTATGTGCCATATTCTCCTAAACACAGGAAACACATTCTAGGCGGAAGAGAAAAGAAAACCTGAACTTTGAAGCCTGTAAATAAGTTCACTGTGGCGGATCTCGTTAATGCAAATGACATGACCAGCTAGCCCTAAGAAAGCTGAGCAGAATGAGCCTAGGAGGCCTCCTTTCTGCATGGGCACATGGCACACCCATCAGCACTGACAGCGCTTAAGCATTCATATTGAGGGGCTGCAAACCCCTGGGCAGAGACGCACTGTATACACACTAGATATGGAAAATGTATGAGGAAAAAAGATTAACTGACAAAAAGTTAATTAAAACTCCTCTGATTATGAGGTAGAATTTAACAATTACTTTAAAAAATGCAGTGTGACACAGTGCAGCACTGCAGCTGAATTAATCATGAATGAGGAGAGCAATGTTTAATTTTTGTGTGCAGGAGAAAAACACTCAACAGATTTGACAATTAGAGCAGGGTAACAGCATTGCATGGCACAATGCAAAGTGGGTTTTCCCAGTGGTTTTTTGGGAGGGAGCTAAGCAGATGTGCTCAAATATTTACAAATGCACAATATTCACACGCTCTTCAGCTGCCCACCCTGCTGATTTCACAAGAAATCGTCTTCAATCTGGAGGTCACTGAGGGAGCGATGCGCACTGGGTCTCACACACCTCCAACAGCAGCTCAGACAAGGGCCCCCTGACTGCTTCCAATCCATGCATTGGTTGTAGGAACAGAGAGGGCCAACAGGCTCTTTTAAATACTCAGCTACCAGGATTCACTTTGTCCCACAAAGTGGGCAGCACATGCAATTATCATGGATGAGGCAGGCTCTGCTCTGGAACTGCGGTTGTTTGGTAACTGTTCTCAATGAGCATTTCCACAACCCAATACTAGCTCTGTTTAGAAAGTTCACACTTGAAGCTGTGAAGTAGCCAAGATGGCCATAAAAACCCCTGCAAGCATGGCCCTGTATAAATGCTTTGCTTTGCAAATTGCATACTGAACGTTTACCCACAGAATTATTTCAATTAATATTAGGGCATAGAAGTTTTTTTATATTACAATTTTATTGAGATATAATTCATATACAGTTCATTCATTTAGAGTACATAATTCAAAGATTTTTGGTGTATTCACACAGCATTGTACAACAATCACTACAATCAGCTTTAGAACGCCTTTTATCACCCCAAAAAGAAACACATTGCTCTTTGGTTGCCGTTGGCCAATCCTCCCCTTCCCCCAACCCAAGGCAAGCACCAATTTGCTTTCCCTGTAGATTCACCTACTCCGTATATTTCATATCAATGAAATAACATTCTATGTGGTCTTTGCGACTAGCTTCTTTCACTGAGCATAATGTTTTCAAGGTTCATCCATGTTGTAGGCTGTGTCAGGACTTCATTTTTGTGGCTTAATAATATTCAATGTATGGGCATACTCAATTTTATCCACCAGCGGACACCTGATTATTAATACTGCTTCTATGAACATTTGTATACAGGTTTTTGTTTGGTCATCTGTGTTCATTTCTCTTGAATACATACCTGGGAGTAGAATGGCTGGGTCGAAACCAAAAAAAAAAAAAAGACGATGTTTAGTTTTATGCAGAACTGCCAGACAGTAGCCGCACCATTTTACATTGCTACCAGCAGTGGATGAGGGCTCTGATTTTTCCACATCCTTTCGATCTCTGGTTATTATCTATATGTATTTTTTTATTAAAGCCATTCTAGAGAGTGTGGCTTTGACTTGCATTTCTCTGATATCTAATGGTCTTGAGCATCTTTTTATATGTGCATGGGCCATTTTTGTATCATCTTTGAAGAAATGTCCATTCAGACTGTATTAGTCCATTCTCACACTGCTATATAGAAATATCTGAGACTGGGTAATTTATAAAGGAAGGAGATTTAATTGACTCACAGTTCCTCATTGCTGGGGAGGCCTCCAGAAACTTACAATCATGGTGGAAGGCAAAGGCGATGAAGGCACCTTCTCACAGGGTGGCAGGACAGAGTCAGTGAAAGCAGGGGAAATGCCAGACACTTATAAAACCATAATATCTCATGAGACTCACTCTTTATCATGAGAAAAGCATGGAGGAAACCGACTCCGTGATCCAGTTACCTCCACCTCGTCCCACCCTTGACACGTGGAGATCATGGGGATTATCGGGATTATAATCCAAGATGAAATTTTGGATGGGGACATAGTCAAACCATATCACAGACCCTTTTTCTATATTGTAGTTTTTATTTGTAATATGTTGTCTTTTAATTATTGAATTGTAATTATTTTATATTTATATTCGTATATAAATGTATATGATATATGATGCATTACATATGTGTATACATATATATTCTAGATGCAAGTTATTTTCTCTCATTTGTTGGATTGTCTTTTTAATTTCTTGATAGTATCCTTTGAAGAATAAAAGGTTTATTTTTATGAAATCCAATGAATCTATTTTTTCTGTTGCTGCTTGTACATGTCATATCTAAGAAAACATTGCCAAATTCAAGGCCACCAATAGTTTACCCCTGTGCTTTCTCCTAAGAGTTTTATGGTTTCAGTGCTTACATTTACATCTTTGGCCATGTTTAATTTTTATACATAGTAGTGGATCCAACTTCTTCTTCTTCTTCTTTCTTTTTTTTGTCCTGTGGATATCCATTGTCCCAGCACCATTTTGAGAGAACATAGACATTCAAAAAATTACCACTCCTTTTATTCTCATGCCTCTTCTCATTCATGTCTTTATCACCCCACAGCAGGCTTTTGGAGGGTATGGGAGGAAGGACTCTTAAAGATGTCCCAGTGATGAGTATGTGCTTATTCCATTTGAACTGATCATCTCTGCCACAGTCCACTTACCATATTTTTCCCACATGTCCAATAATTCTCCAAAGCACAAGATTTGGAGTCCTAGATTTAGACTTATTCTTAGCTTTCCTATTTATTCATCATGTCAACTAGGGAAACTTATTCTACTCTTCTAGCTTCTATTTTTTTTTTTTTTTAATCTATTAAGTGAAGTGAGTGAAACAGAAGTGAACACACTGGGGCTCTGTCCACATTTCCTCAGACTTTTTTCATGGGTACTCCTTTCCTCAGCTCCTATGGCATTTGCTTCAAACAGCCTGCATCTGAATTTCCTTTTGGAAGACTTCCCTAGAGTCACTAGAACCATTTTTCCTGCCTGGGCAGAAAGCTGGAAGTGACTGGGAGTTACATTACCCCCTAGGGATATGGAAGCCTCTACCTTATGGGGACAAGATCCAAGCTGTAATTTGCTCTCCAAAGTTCTCCCAAAGATTGAAACTAGGGCTAGAACATCACCAGAAACTGTACCCTGCTTGCCTTTTTCCTTTCCCTGTTCTACTTCCTCATTCCCTTCCGGCTTCTCTCAGGGCAGTTCCTTCATAAAATGCTTTAACACAAATCCTCGCCTCAGGATCTGCTCTGGGGAAACTGACCCTAGATAAATAACTCCCTTGTACAACTCTTGCTTGGATAAATGAGATTTTGTATTCCACATGCAAAAGAATGAAGTCTTACCTTACACTATATATGAAAACTAACACAAGATGGACCAAAGACCTAATGTTCAAACTAGAACTGTAAAGCTCTTAGAAGGAAACATGAGAGTTTCACATAGAATAATATCTAGAAAAGAAGAAGCATTCAATTAATGCCATTTGTCTTGTGATTGTCATTGTTGTTTTAATGGCTACCTACCAACCAAAATTCCTAGGGTTGACTGCAGGCATATGACAGACCAATTAGTGTTTTTGCATTGAATTTTTAAAACTTTATTTTTGCTTTAATGTATTTTTTCCTGTTTTAACAGGTCTTCTGCAAAGACTTTGAGGTTGCAGATTCATTCTGCCGCCATATATGTAACATTTTAAGATAAACCTAGTTTAACTTAATGGTACTGATCGCCCACTAAATAAATAAGTACACCCTGATGTTAGTCAGTTTATGTGCCTTATTTTTCCCTAATATAATTTTTTAAATGTATCTTGGAGAAGGACAGTTTTTAACATCTTTAAATAGCAGTATCTTCCCATAGTTCAGACCAGGTGTTCTATGCCTGGAAGAAAAATTCTAATTAAGTGGAATATATTTGGCTTTTTTGTTTCCAACAAGGTAATGAAAAAGGTTTAATCCTATTAGTTATCTTCAGGAAAACACAAAAGTCATTTGCATGTCATGAGCAGCCTAGGGGTTTCTCAAGGCCAAAAATAAGTTTATTTCCTTGTGCAAAATTCCTTTCATAAAATCTGATAGATTGTTTGTTTTGCCTTCACTGTGGCAAGAATCAAGCCTTTGAGACTTTCTGATCATCTTCTTTTTGAAAATAAGTACTGTGGAAAAACAATCTATGTGCTGTCATACTATGCCATGGAAAATTATTCCTGGAAAGGTATTTTCACTACCTTTGGAATTAGAAATGTATCACTAATCGCTAGTTATATTAATACATAAATAATTGTTTAATAAAGATAGAAATAGGATCTACTTTAACATCAGAAACAATATTTTGCAATTGTCTAGTGACATGAATATTATAGTTTCCTGTGCTGTATCATTTGATTATACAGCAGTCATTAAGAGCAATATTAGTTAAGGTTCTCCAGATAAATGAACCAGAAAAACAGGATTCTCCAGAGGAATAGAACTAGCAGCCAGAATATATAGATAGAAATATAAATATAGGTATCTAAGAGTGATTAATTACAGAAGCTTTCTCACACCCTTATAAGTCCCCTGATGTGCCATACTCAAGCTGGAGCACCAGGAAGCCAGTGATATCGCTCAGTCTGAGGCTGAAAGCCTGAGAACAGGTGAGTGGAGGGACAATGGTCTATGTTCTGAAGTCCAAAGGGCCAAGAATGTGGAGCTCTGGTGTCCAAGGGCAGGAACAAAATGGGTTTCCCAGAGAAGAGAGAATGAATTCATTTTCCTTTGCCTTTTGTTCTATCTGGTACCTCGACCAATTGGATGGGGCCCCTCACATTGGGTGAGGGCAGATCTTCCTTACTTAGTCCACTGGTTCAAATATCAATCTCTTTCATAAACATGCTCAGATATACCCAGAAAAAATTATATACTAGCTATCTGCACATCCCTTAACCCAGTTAATATGATCCCTAAAATTAACCATCACAAGGATATTTATTATCTATCTCGTGAATCTACATTTTTCTGTTGCTGCTTGTACATGTCATATCTAAGAAACCATTGTCAAGTTCAAGGCCATTAAAGTGACTGCTGTGTTGGAGATAAACAATACACAGAATAGTTGGGTTTCACTTTCCAGAGAGTATAGTTGTTGCTACCAAAAAAAATTGACAGTCTAGACAAAGACTGCATCTCCCAGGCTCTTATGCCATCAGGCATGGCCATGAGACTACATCTTGCCAATAGACTATGAGCAGAGATGAAGAGTGTTACTTCCAGACCAAGGTTATTAATAAGTGGGTCTGTATTCATCATTATATGTCTCCCTATCCACCATCTGAAAGCAAAGGAGTCTACGGCTCCCAAGGATACAGAGATCACAAATGGGAGGAACCTGAATTCATAAATCCCTGAAGAAGGGAAAACCACCACTCAGTAGGAACCACTCACACCGAAATGAACTCCGAACTCATGCCCTTACACGTTAGGTAAGCATGCAGTGGTTCTTAAATGTCATCGTGTGTATAAGCACCAGTGCAGAATATTACAAATGCAGATTTTCTGACTCCAACCCAGAGAGTACTCTTCCATGGGTCAGTTTAAATTGGCACCTTGGATAATTCTGTAACACCACCATAATAAAGAAATATACCACCTCCCCACTCTACCTCCATTAGACTGCAGAAATTACTTGCCTTGTGTCCAGATCAGTATCTCACTCAGAGTACGTTTACAATATTTTAAAACTTTTTCTTTCAAGAATATATTATTTATTATGTAGGAGGTTGAAACTGGGTGGGGGAGGGAACCCCCCAGCATTCACTCTCATGGTCCCAAAGATTTCAAACACCAAGGCAAGAAGATCATATCACTTTGTCTTGGATTGCGTGTCTAGGTTACATGTCTTGGACAGCACTTTCGGGAGGAGAGGTAAGTAAAGTGGAAATCTGGAACTGGTTTAAAAGGGGACATGAGGATGAAGATATCAAAAAAAATGTCCCAAAGTCATTCTGACTCTTAACTATCACAGAGATAATACAATGCAAGGAGATTAATTTTTAGGACCTAAATAAGCTCACATTATTATTAAAAGATTAGTTCAAAACCTGAAACATATTTACCATTATAATGAAATTAATTAATACCTAATAATCCATATTCATTGTTGCTGGCTTAAGGAAGCATGAGGATTTCTGATGTAATTCTGACTCAGAAGTAAGAGCTAGATCTTCAGAGAAATATCCAGAGCTGGAAAGAGATTGGTGGTGTCAGAGATGCGAGTGCACTGACAAGATGTTGAATAGGAATTCCAAAATTTCAATGGTTTAAAGGGAAAATCTTCAAACTGTCTGCTTTTCTGCCAAAGAATACATGGAAATCTGGAAGAATATGCTGAAAATGTTGGTAATCATTAGCAGAGCCAGATCAATTTGACTGTGACACTGATCAGAAAATAAATTCAATTGCAGGTTGTTGTCAAGGTGCCACAACTTTATTGTCAAAATCAATGGCATATCCAGGTCAATGAACATTTGTCACCATTTTAAGCATGATGGATGTATCCTTAAGTTTCACTTATGTTTACAACCTATTTATTTAAAAATAGTTCTAAGGTAATTTTTTGGTTTAAAATTGATTGGAAATTAAGGATTTTAATAGTAACATTTTATAGCTTTGTTACCACAACAAATAATCTTTGATTTTACATCAAGTTGTGTCTTAAAGGTAATCTGTACAGCCAATTCTTTCTTGTGTCAGAATTTACAAATCTTTTTCGGTTTTCATGGTCACTGTCATCACAATGAATGTTATGTTGCAGCGAAAGAGTGAAATGTTCTAAAAATTTATAGCTGTTCTCACATTTGATTTCTTCTTTTTTGTTATGATATTTGATTTCTTTTTAAATGCAACAGGTTGTTTAACTAGTGTTGGATAACAAATTTCTTGAAGATTTCCGGAAAACAAAAGTTATATCAAAATGAGAAAAACGACTAAGCAAAACTCTAAAACACTTTACTTCAAGCACTAACATGAGCTGGCTTAGCAGTGTCTACAAAGTGCCAAATCAACCTGGTAGACAGAAAAATAATCATTAACTTGCCTGGTTGCTTTGGCTACATGTTGCTAGTTTCACTTTTTCACGGAAATGTTTTGGCATTAGGAAGAAAAATATACACATTGTAGATTGAAGAGATTAAGAGTTTGCTCAACTCAATTGTATGAATTTTTTTTTTAATTTGAAGAATTAGACTTTTCAAAAATGTTGGCTAAAGACTGAATTACTAGAAGAAAATAGTGGCATTTTCTTTCTAAATCAAATGCTTCACTGACATACTGAGCCATCATTTTTCTCTTTGAAATATACTTATTTCATAGTAAGATTGTGTCCTTTTTCTTAAGCATATGTTCTTTTCAAAATTAAATGTTTTATGTACATCAAAAGATGAGAGGAAAATTAAATAAAATTTGAGCAATTGTTGAGGAAAATAATAAATTTTCAAAAATTAGTAGGCTTTAAAAAAATCAAATCGACAAGGATCCTGACAGGACCAAAGGAGTGGAGGGTTTGAGTAACATCAGGCAATGTGTCAAGATTCCACCATTTTATTAAATAGGTTAAGAAAAGCTGAGTTGGCAATAACACTTCAAAATGAAAAAACGCAGTTCATGAGAATTAATTTACTTAAAATAAATGAAATGTTTCACTTTTAAATATTGGAATTCAAAAACAAAACCATTCAATTTGATATCTTACAAACAGTATTTATACTCAACTCTTATTTAACTTTTTTTCTTTTCTTTTATTTGATGGAGTGAATTGCTCTGTCACCCAGGCTGGAGTGCAGTGGCATGATGTTGGCTCACCGCAACCTCTGCCTCCTGAGTTCAAGTGATTCTTCTGCCTCAGCCTCCTGAGTAGCTTGGACTACAGGCACACACCACCATACCTGGCTAATTTTTGTATTTTTAGTAGAGATGGAGTTTCACCATATTGGCCGGGTGGGTTTCACCATACTGGCCAGGCTAGTCTCGAACTCCTGACCTCGTGATTCACCCGCCTGCCTCAGCCTCCCAAAGTGCTGGAATAACAGGCATGAGCCACCATGCTTGGCCTATTTAACTTTCTAATAGTACAATGTAGAAGTCAGTATTGGTGGCTTCAGTTAAACAGGTGATAATTTTACCTACTGTGGGCTGGCTTACAGAGGCTCACACCTGTAATCCCAGCACTTTGGGATGCCGAGGTGGGCAGATCACTTGAGGTCAGGATGTTGGAGACCAGTCTGGCCATCCTGGTGAAGCCCTGTCTCTACTAAAATACAAAAATTAGCCAGCTGTGATGGTAGATATCTGTAGTTCCAGCCACTTGGGAGGCTGAGGCAGGAAGATAGTTTGAACCCAGGAGGCAGAGTTTGCAGTGTGCTGAGATCATGCCATTGCATTCCAGCCTGGGCAACAGAGCAAGACTCCACCTCAAAAAAAAAAAAAAAAAATACCTATTGTGTTAGAAAAAAAAGATGTTTTAAATTAAAGAAATGGAATATAATTATTATTTTTATTTTATGTAATAGGACAAATACTTTGTTTCCTGTTTTCTCCTAATATATACTAGTCATTAATAATGATTTAATATCTGTTTAAAATTACAATTTAACATACAATCTTGAGGCCATCTTGAATTTTTCTAAAGATGCATGAATCAAGTAACATAATGTTATTATTTGTCATTCTTAGAATTTTAGTTCAACCCCTGGACAGATCATTTTCAATTCACCATCTTTTGTTTGTGTTGCAACATTCTGCATCTCTTGACACTTCTGCAGAATACCTGTTATAATGTTTGTCTCTTCACCTCTTCCATACCCCAGTGTTCACACCTCGAGGAATTATCATGTTACAAGTAAACAAATATGTTCTATCTACCAGTTTGCAGAAGTGGGCAAAACAAGTGTTTTTTATCACTACTCAACATACACTGCAAATACATCTCGTGCATGCTTATTAAGTTTTAATTGAAACATTAAAACTGAGGCTAAATTACTATTTAATTGCAAGACCACTGTTAATTATTTTATACTTTGTTTGGCAAGCAAATCAACAATTGCGTTTTGTATATGAGAGACACTGATGACTCAAAAAAAAATGACCTAGAGATTTTACCTGCCTAGGGAAAAACATAGAAAGTAAAATGTTTTTCATCTGACTTTAAAATGATCAGATATAGAGTAAAACAAATATAATTTCCTAAGGAAATGCCATCTTTTCAAGTGTAGTGTTGTATTTCTTTGGGAAAAGCTGAGGAATCTGCTCTAGAATCAGATTCCAGGTGTAGAATCAGCAGACGTGATTCTTCCTATGCTGGAATTGGATTTAAGACAGCTGATGGGAAACGTAATTCACTAAGGCTGTCCATCAGTAACTTTCAACTTAGTTTATGAATTTTGCATTTTCAGCGAAGATGAAATGCTTCATAGGAACCTGATTCAGGCAGTGAGTGCAATCAGATCCACCACTGGCAAAATTCCACTGGGTAAAATAGAGCAATGAGATAAGCTGGAGCATTTGCCAGTCTAAAAAGAAAATGCAACCCTAAAAATACGTTTCCAGGTTTATTTAGAGAAAATTATTTCCATAGAGCCATAATTTTGAGGTGTTGTGGTATCTGCAGTAAGCAATTTAATATTGTATTGCAACTCCTAAAGGCAGTGAGGAGGTAGCAGAAAATAGCGTGCATGGAAAACCTTACCTTATTATGTCAGTGAATGTTATGAATGACACCTGTGCCACCCAGCCTGGTTACATATTTTAATCATTATTTTAATCAAATAAAGACACATATAGTCAGTTTTGGGTTTTTTTTAATTAATACATTATATATAAACAGCCACCATTTTCATTGAATCTCTAATATATGGCTGGTATCATGCTAGGTTTTAATTTACTGTATATGATAGACATTTAGATTTATGTGTAATAAATTATACCTACTAAATATAAATACATATGCTTATATATGCATGAAGATGTATAAATGTATATGAAATAAAATGGAGGAAAAGAGGCTTAGAATGGTGTTACATTTAAAGAGAAGCTGTTTGTGAACATTATTACAACATGTAAAATTCTCCCTGTGGGGGATATATGTCTTCCTAAAAATAAATAGAGTGTCTGAGTTAATTTTTTAAGTTCCTTTGATTTTTCTCTCAGGGACATTAAAACAAAACAATTACAAATGTAAAGTAATAGTTGTGTTCTTTCTGCTAAGGCTTACTGTGTACATATTCCTAGAAATTAATAGGAAAATAGTGTGATTGTTCATCAATCATTAAAACTTGGGAGAATATGAAATGTATTAGGAATACTGAGCATTTTGGATGTGGCGTGTATAAGTATCTAATCTACTTAAATATTTGAACACCACTCCTTCAAGGATTTGCTTTTAAGAAGAGGTGTTAAGTGGTTGTGCGAACTGCCTCTTGTTTTCCTACACGCAGCGTTTAGAAAGATTTCAGGTTCCACTCAAGGATTGTTATCTTCCAATATCTTGTAAGAAGGTGTTGGTGTGAAGGTCTTCTTAGACAGCTAACATCTCATGTCTGTCAGCCAAAGAAAGAATTCACAGAGGAGACTGTTTCAGTGTGAGCTAGTGTTCTACTAACTTAAAATTGTAATCTGAATCCAGAAAAAAAAAGAAGAAGAAGAAGAAAAAAACCTGTCATGAGGAATAAATAACTTCCCATAGGTAGTTACATGTCCTTGAAAAAGCTTCATACTGTTGAAAACATCTTGCTAAATTGATAACATTATTTGAAACACGTTGATAACTCACTTGGACCTTGTGAGAATAAATTTCCCATGAGTACTAGTAATGAGCAGCATAGAGCCTACCCACCCAAGAAAACACCAATTTCCTTTAACTCCCTCTGCCTGCAAGCTGCACTATTCCTCCAGCCAATTAAAACATGCTTCAAGTATGTGGTGAGGCATGACCAGACCCTCCCAGCCACGACAGAGGAGTTCATAAGGCTGAGTGAAGTGGGAGGAGAGATAATTACCGTCAATATGCCTCCCACGTGGGAAACTGTTAAACTTATCATTCTTCTCAGTGGTACGTTTGATGCAATATGTTCATTTTTGTGCTTATTCTTATGTTTCAGGATATTGTCTAGGAAAAGGTGTCTAGACAGAATGGAAAAGAACCTTTTCAGTACGTCTTGTAGTGGTTGTAAAATGAGCGACAAAATAACAGATCTGGTCATTCTGTGGTGGAAACTTCTAAAAGGATTGTTTTCCATTGTTTGTGGAGTATTTTGAATGTTTCTAAAATAGCTCTTAATACAGGGAATATTCCTGTGAAATAGGAGTCTCCTAAAATCTTTTAGCAAATCCATCCTTGCTGAGCAAGATACCCTGAAAACCATACTGAAGAAAATACAAAAACAAGCAAATAATCAGATCAGCTCTGATTTTAGAAAAATTGCATGATGGCTAGCTCTCCAAACCTTAAGAATATGGGCACTGAGCATTGTAAAAGTTCATCAGAACTCCACTGACCAGAGTTATAATGTCGGCCTTTGTAAGGAACTATTTATTGCACACCACTGGATAACATGTAACTCTCATAACACATCATAATAATAATAACCAAAATTAACTGAGTGTTTAGTAGGCATTGTATTTCAACATATATAGATCATGTAATTTATTCATCCTTACAAGACTGTGCAAACATGTTAGTTTGTGAGAAAGCAATACATATAGAGATATAATCTGTAATAATTATGTATCTACCCTTTATTGGGTGTTTATTAAATGTCAAGCATTAACATTTGTTACCTACTTTAATCTTTATTCAGTCATTAGAAGGATATTAGTATCATTATGGTTACAGTTTAGTAGAATAAAGCAAAGAAATCTTAAATAATTTGCTCAAGTTCACATAGAAGGTCTAAGATTCAGGCTCATGTTTAACCAAATCAGTGTTCTTTCCAAAATAAAAAAGATATTAAATTTCCTGTTGTCACAGGGAATCTTTCATTTTCCTTTTATTTTAGTTGACACACAATAATTGTACATATTTATGGGGTACAGAATGATATTTTGTTACACGTGTACAATGTGTAATGATCAAATTAGAGTAATTAGTGTATCTGTCACCTCAAACATTTATCATTTCTTTGTGTTAGGAACATTCAAAATCCTCCCTTCAACTTTTTGAAAATATGCAATAAATTATTATTAACTATATTCACCCATTAGTGTTATTGAACACCAGAAGTTAATGCTGCTCTCCCCTATAATTTTTTAAATCCATTAGCAAATATCTTCCTATTCTTTACTCCCCACTACACTTCACAGCCTGTAATAACCAAAATTCTACTCTCTACTTCTTTGACCTTGACATTTTTAGCTCTGACATATGAGTGAGAACATGCAGTATTTACCATTCTGTGCCAGACTTATTTCATTTAACATAATGTTCTCTAGGCACAGGGGTCCCCAACCCCTGGGTCACCCCTGGGCCTTGGACTGGTAGCCTCCCTGGCCTGTTAGGAACCAGGCTGCACAGCAGGAAGTGAGCGGCAGGCAAAGGAGCTTTACCTCCTGAGCTCCACCTCCGGTCAGACCAGCAGTGGCCTCAGATTCTCATAGGAGTGTGCACCCTATTGTGATCTGTGCATGCCAGAGATCTAGATTGTGCACTCCTTATGAGAATCTAATACCTGATGAGCTGAGGTGGGACAGTTTCATCTCAAAACCATCCCCTACCCACTCCCAAACCCCAGTGGAAAAATTGCCTTCCACAAAACCATTCCCTGGTGCCAAAAAGGTTGGGGACTGCTTCTCTAGGCTCATTCACGTTGCCACAAATGACAGGATTTTCTCTTTTTTATGGCTGAATAGTATTCCATTGTGAATATATACCATATTTTCTTTAGTCATTCATCTGTTAATAAACATTTAGTTTCATTTCATATCTTGGCTAACATGAATAGTGCTACAATAAACATGGGTGTGCAGATATCTCTTCAATATAGTGACATCTTTTCCTTTAGATAATCAGTAATGATTATCTAATCACATGATCATTCTAGTTTTAGTGAAAAACCTCCATATTGTTTTCCGTAATGGCTATACTAATTTACATCGCCAACAACAGTATATGAGTTCCTTTCCTCCACTTTCTCACTAGCATTTGTTATTTTTTGTCTTTTTGATAATAGCCATTCTAAGTGAGGTGGGATCATATATCATTGTGGCTTTGATTTGCATTTCTCTGATAACTAGTGATGCTGAGCATTTGTTCATATACTTGTCCATTTCTATGTCTTTTTTTGGGAAATGTCTACTGAGATACTTTGCCCATATTTAATGGGACTATACATTATTTTTGCTGTTGAGTTGAGTTGGTTGCATATTTTGGATCTTAGTCCCTCATTGCATGTATAGCTTGCAAATATTCTCTCCCATTCTACAGGTAGTGTCTTCACTCTGTTGATTGTTTACTTTGCTGTGCAGAAGCTTTTTAGTTTTATAGTCTCATTTGTCTACTTTTGTTTGTGTTGCCTGATTTTGAAGTCTTACTCATCAAATCTTTGCCTAGACCAAACCCCTGAAGGCTTTTTCCTATGTTTTCTTCTAGTAGTTTTATAGTTTTGGGTCTTACATTTAAGTCTTTAATCCATTGTTGAGTTGATTTTTGGATACGGTGGAGGGTAGGGGTCTAGTTTCATTCTTCTGCACGTGGATATTCAGTTTTCCCTGCATACTTTACTGAAGAGGGTGCCCATTCCCCAATGTATGTTTTTGGTGCCTTTGTCAAAAATCAGTTGGCTGTAAATAAGAACAAACCTCAGAAATGTGGGTTCAGTTCCAGACTATTGAAATACAGCAAATATAGCAATAAAGTGAGTCACACAAAAATTTTGGTCTCCCACTGCATATAAAAGTTAGGTTTATACAATACTGTAGTCCAATAAGTGTAAAATAGCATTATGTCTAAAAAATAATGTGTATACCTTAATTTAAAACTACCTTATTGGTCAAATGTGGTGGCTCATGCCTGTAATCCCAGTACTTTGGGAGCCCCAGGTGGTTGGATCATTTGAGGCCAGGAGTTCAAGACCAGCCTGGCCAATATGGTGAAACCCTGACTCTACTAAAAATACAAAAAATGAGTTGAGCATGGTGGTGGGTGCCTGTAATCCCAGCTACTCAGGAGGCTGAAGCATGAGAATTGCTTGAACCTGGGAGTCAGAGGTTGCAGTGAGCCAGGATTACGCCACTGCACTTCAGAGCAAGACTCTGCCTCAATAGAAATAAATAAATACAAATAAAAATACTTTATTGCTAAAAAATGTTAGCAGTCATCTGAACCGTCAGCAAGTTTTGTAATCCTTTTGCTGGTGGAGGGTCTTGCCTTGATATTGATGGCTGCTGAATGAGCAGGGTGGTGGTTGCTGAAGGCTGGAGTGGCTGTGGCAATTTCTCAGAATGAGACGACAATGACTTTTGCCATGTTGATGGACTCTTCCTTTCATGAAAGATTTCTCTGTAGTATGTGATGCTGTTTTATGTCATTTTACCCACAGTAGAACATCTTTCAACATTGGAGTCAGTCCTATCAAACTCTGCCATTGCTTTATCAACTAAGTTTATAAAATATTCTAAATTCTTTATTGTCATTTCAACAATGTTCACAGCAGCTTTACCAGGAGTAGATTTCATCTCAAGAAACCACTTTATTTGCCTATTCATAAGAAGCAGCTCTTCATACATTCAAGTTTTATCATGAGATTGAACACATTTTTCTAATTCCCATTACATCTAGTTACTTCCTCCACTGAAGTCTTGAACCACTCAAAGTCACCCATTAGGATTGGAATCAATTTTTTCCAGATTCCTGTTAATGTTGATATTTTGACCTCCTCCCATGAACCACGAATGTGTTGAAGGGCATCTAGAATGGTGACTCCTTTCCAGGGGTTTTCAATTTACTTCATTCAGATCCGTCAGAGGAATCATTATCTATGGCAGCTGTGGTCTTACAAGATGTTTTTCTTAATAAGATTCAAAAGGTGAAATCATTTCTGGATCCATTGGATACAGAATGGATATTGTGTTTAGTAGGCACAAAAACAACATTAATCTCCATGTACATCTTCATCAGAGCTCTTGAGTGACAAGTTACATTTTTGCTAAGCAGTAGTATTTTAAAAGGAATCTTTTTTTCTGAGCAGTAGTTTTCAAAAGTGGGCCTAAAATATTCAGTAAACCACGCTATAAATGATATGTTGTTATACAGGTTATTTTCTTTCATTTATACAGCACAGACAGAGTAGATTTAGCATAATTCTTAAGGACACTATGATTTGAGAAATAGTAAATGAGCATTGACCTCCACTTAAAGTCACCAACTACATTAGCCCCTAACAAGACAGTCAGCCTATCTTTTGAAGCATTGAAGCCAGACATTGACTTTTCCGTTAGCTATGAAAGTCCTAGATGGCATCTTGTTTCCAATAGAAGGCTGCTTCATCCACCTTGAAAATCTATCAATTAGTGTAGCACCCCCCTCATCAGTTATCTTAGCTAGATTTGCATAACTTGCTGTGGCTTCTATGGCAGTACTTGCTACTTCACCTTGCACTTTTAGTCATGAATATGGTTTCTTTCCTTAAACATCATGCATCAACCTCTACTAGCTTTAATCATTTATTCTGCATCTTCCTTATCTCCCTCAGCCTTCACAGAATTGAAGACAGTTAGGACCTTGCTCTGGATTAGGCTTTGGCTCAAGGGAATGTTGTGGCTGGTTTGATCTTCTATCCAGACTGCTAAAACTTTCTCCATATCAGCAATAAGGTTGTTTGGCTTTCTTATCATTTGTGTGTTCACTGGAGTAGCACTTTTAATTGTCTTCAAGAACTTTTCCTTTGACTTCACAACTTGGCTATTTAGCACTATCT
>NW_012116266.1:10845113-10860062 GCF_000951035.1 Colobus angolensis palliatus
CTAAAACTTTCTCCATATCAGCAATAAGGTTGTTTGGCTTTCTTATCATTTGTGTGTTCACTAGAGTAGCATTTTTAATTTGTTTCAAGAACTTTTCCTTTGCATTCACAACTTGCTTAACTGTTTGGCACAAACGGCCTAGTTTTTGGCCTATCTCAGCTTTCAACAAGCCTTCCTCACTAAGCTTAATTGTTTCTAGCTTTTGACTTGAAGTGAGAGATTACAAACACCTCTATGCACACAAACTAGAAAACCTACAAGAAATGGATAAATTCCTGGAAACATACAATCTCCCAAGATTGAACCAGGAAGAAATTGAAACCTTGAACAGACCAATAAAATATTCTGAAATTGAATCAACAATAAAAGCCTACACACCAGGAAAAGCCCTGGACCAGAAAGATTCACAGCTGAATTCTACCAGACATATAAAAAGAGCTGGTACCATTCTTACTGAAACTATTTGAAAAAATTAAGGAGGAGGGATTCCTCCCTAACTGATTCTGTGAGACTGGCATTATTCTGTGTATTAAGCCATTCTTATACTGCTATTAAGAAATACCTGAGAGCAGGTAATTTATAAGAAGAGGTTGAATTGGCTCATGGTTCTGCAAACTGTACAGAAAGCCTAGCAGCATCTGCTTCTGGGGAGGCCTCTGGAAGCTTTCAATCATGGCAGAAGGCAAAGAGGGAGCAGACACATGGCAATAATGGGAGCACGAACAGGCATGCCACACACTTTTAAACAGACACATTCCTTGAACACTCACTCACAATGGTGAGGATAATACCAAGGGGATGGTACTAAACCATTCATGAGAAACCACCTCCATGACGCAATCACCTCCCACTAGGTCCCAGCTTTGATACTGAGGATTACAATTCAATGTGAGATTTGGGTGGGGACAAATATTCAAACTATGATTCCAACCCTGGCCCCTCACAAATCTCACATCTTTCTCACACTTCAGAATACAATTATGCCTTCCCAACCGTCCCTCAAAGTCAACTCATTACAGCATTCACTCAAAAGTCCTAAGTTCAAGTCCAAAGTCTTATCTGAGACTCATCTCCACCTATCAGCCTGTAAGATCAAAACAAGTTATTTACTTCCAAGATACAATGAGGGCACAAGCATTGGGTAAACATTCTCATTCCAAAAGGGAGGGATCAACCAAAAGAAAGGGGATACAGGCCCCTTGCAAGTTTGAAACCCAGCAGGACAATCATTATGCCTTAAAGCTCCAAAATAATCTCCTTTGATTCCACATCCCACAGCCAAGGCACACTAGTGCAGGGGATGGGCTCCCATGGCCTTGGGCAGCTCTGCCCTTGTGACTTCGCAGGGGTCAGTCCCTGAGGCTGCAATCACAGGTTATTGAGTGCTTGTGGCTTTTCCAGGTATAGGGTTCAAGCTGCCAGTGAATCAGTTCAAGTCTGAAAGCCTCAAAACCAGGGAAGCTGATAGGCAGCCTTCAGTCTGCTATCAAAGCCACAGAGCTCCCAGGAATCTGCTCAGGTAAGTCCCGGAGACCAAAGTCTGATATCCAAGGGCAAGAGGAGCAGAAACAAATATCCCACTTGAGAAGAAAGAAAAGAGAGCCAGAAGACTCAGCAAGCAAATGTATCCCACCTTCTCCCATCTTCTTCAGCCAGCTTTATTCTCACTGCACTGGCAGCGATTGGGTAGTGCCCACCTACATTGAGAGTGAATCTTCCTCTCCCAGTCCACTGACTCAAATATCAGTCTCCTCTGGCAGCACCCTCACAAACACACCCAGAAACATCCTTTATCATCAATCCAGGTGTCCGTCAGTTCAATCAAGTTTACACCTAATTTTAATCGTCACATCCTGATACCAAAACCTGGCAGAGACACAACAACAACAACAACAACAACAACAACAACAAAACTTCAGACCAATATCCTTCATGAACATAGATGCAAAAATCCTCAATAAACTACTAGCAAACCAAATCCAGCAACACATCAAAAAGCTAATCCACCATGATCAAGCAGGCTTTATCCCTGGGATGCGAGGTTGGTTTAATGTACATAAATCAATAAACGTGATTCATCACACAAATAGAACTACAAAGAAAAATTATGTGATCATCTCAATAGATACAGAAAAGCTTTCAACAAAATTCAACATCCCTTCATGTTAAAAACCTTCAACAAACTAGGCATTGAAGAAACATAACTTAATAAGAGCCATCAATGACAAAATCACAGACAACATCCTACTGAATGGACAAAAGCTGGAAGCATTTTACTTGAGAACCGGAACAAGACAAGGATGTCTACTCACACCACTCCTATTCAACATAGTACTAAAAGTCCTAGCCAGAGCAATCAGTCAGTAGAAAGAAATCAAAGGCACCCAAATAGAAAGAGAATAAATCAAATTATCTGTTTGCAGAAAATATAATTTTACACCTAGAAAACTTCATACTGTCTGTCCAAAAGCTCCTAGATGTGACTAAAAACTAGTTTCAGCAAAATTTCAGGATACAAAATCGATGTATGAAAATCAGTAGCATTTCTATACACCAGCAATGTCCAAGCGGAGAGCCAAATCAAAAACACAATCCCATTCACAATAGACACAAAAAGAATAAAATACCCAGGAATAATGCTAACCAGAGAGACAAAGATCTCTACAATGAGAATTACGGAACACTACTGAAAGAACTTAAAGATGACACAAACATACGGAAAAACATTCCATGCATATGGATATCAAGAATCAATATTGTTAAAATGGCCACAATACCCAAAGCAATTTACAGATTTAATTCAATTCAATTCAATTCAATTCAATTCAATTCAATTCTATTCTATTCTATTCCTATCAAATTACCAATGACATTATGCACAGAATTAGAAGAAAGTATCCTAAAATTCATTTGGAACCAAAAACGAGCCCAAATTGCCAAAGCAATTCTAAGCAAAAAGAACAAAGCTGGAGGCATCACATTACCCTACTTCCAACTATACCACAAGCCTACAATAACCAAAACAGCATGGTACTGATACAAAAACAGATACCCAGGACAATGGAACACAATAGGGAGCCCAGAAATAAAGCCACACACCTACAGCTATCTGATCTTGGCAAATTCAACCAAAACAAAAAATGGGAACATGATCTCCTATTCAGTAAATGGTATCAAGATAACTGGCTAGCCACATGCACAAGATTAAAACTGTACCTCTTCCTTTCACCATATACAAAAATTAACTCAAGATGGATTAAAGACTTAAATGTAAAACCTAAAACATAAAACCCTAGAAGAAAACCTAGGAAATACCATTCCAGACATAGACTTTGGCAAAGATTTCATGATGAAGACAGCAAAAGCAATTGTACCAAAAACAAAAACTGACAAATGGGACCTAATTAAACTGAAGAGCTACTACACAGCAAAATAAATGATCATGAGAGTTTATTTCTACAGAATAGGAGAAATATTTGCAAACCATCCACCTAACAAAGGTCTAATATCCAGAATCTATAAGAAACTTACAAAAAATATCAAGCTAAAAACAAGCAACCGCATTGGAAAGTGGGCAAAGGACACAGACACTTTTCAGAAGACATACAAGTAGCCAACAAGCATATAAAAAATGCTCAACATTGCTACTCATTAGAGAAATGCAAGTCAAAAACCACAGTAAGATACTGTTTCTCACCAGTCAGAATGGCTATTATCAGAAAGTCAAAAAATAACAGATGCTGGTGAGGCTGTAGAAAAAAAAGGAATGCTTATAAGCTGCTGGTGGGAATGTAAACAAGTTCAGCCACCGTGGAAGGAAGTTTGGTGATTTCTCAACTTAAAATAGAACTACAATTCAACCCAGTAATCCCATTATTGGGATTATACCCAAAAGAATATAAATCATTCTACCATAAAGGCATATCCACGTGTATATTCATGGTAGCACTATTCACAATAGCAAATGCATGGAATCAACCTAAATGCTAATCAGCAGTAGACTGGATAGAGAAAATGTGGTACATATACACCATGGAATACTATGCAGCCATAAAGATGAGATTATATTCTTTACAGCAACATGGATGGAGCTGGAGGCTATTATGCTAGATGAACTAATGCAGGAATGGAGAATGAAATATTGTATGTTCTCACCTATAAGTGGGAGCCAATATAATACCACATGTCTCACTTTTAAGTGGGACACAAAGAAGGAAACAATAGATACTGGGCCCTACTTGAGGATGAAGAGGGGGAGATGGGTAAGGATCAAAAAACTACCTATGGAGTACTTTGCTTATCACCTGGATGACAAAATAATCTGCACACCAAACTCCTGTGACACACAATTTATCTATGTAACAAACCTGCACATGTACTCTTGAATCTAAAACAAGAGTCAAAAAATAATAAATAATAAATAAGTGATACATGTGTGATTCTCTCTTTCACATGAACACTTAGAGGCAATTACAGGGTTATTAATTGGCTACATTTCAGTATTCTTGTGTCTCAGGGAATAGGGAGGCCCAAGAAGAGTGAGAGAGACAGGGAAACACCCGGTTTGTGGAATAGTCAAAACACACACATTTATCAATTAAGCTCACCATCTTATATGAGTGCAGTTTTTGGCACTCTGAAACAATTACATGAATGATCACAGATCACCATAACAGATATAATAATGAAAAAGTTTGAAATCTTGACAGAAATATCGAAGTGTAACAGAAATACAAAGTGAGGACATGCCTTTGAAAAAAATGGCATCAATAGACTTGCTCTATACAGAGTTATCACAAATATTCCATTTTTTAAAAAATGCAATATCTGCAAAATGCAGTAAAGCAAAGCACAATAAAATGAGGTATGTCTTTATGTGGATTTATTTCTGGGTTCTCTATTCTATTCCATTGGTATATATGTCTGTTTTTATACAGATACCATGCTTTACAGTATATTTTGAAGTCAGGTAGTGTGATGCCTCTAGTTGGTCTTTTTGTTCAGTATTGCTTTGGCTACTGAGATACTTCTGTGTTTCTGTACAAATTTTAGGATTTTTTCTATTTCTGTCAAGAGTGTCTGGCATTTTGATAAGGAATGCATTGAATCTGTAGATTGCTTCAGGTAATATGTCACTTTTAGCATAACTAATTCTTCCAATTCATGAGCATGGAATACTTTCCATTCTGTTGTGTCCTCTTCAATTTATTTCGTCACTGTTTTATAGTTTTCACTGTAGAGATGTTATCACTCCTTGGTTAAATTTATTTCTAAGTATTCTGTAGTCATTGTAAATGGGATTGCTTTGTTGATCTTTTTCCAGCCTATCTATTAATGTATAGACTCATTACTGAATTTTTTGTATGTTGATTTTATATCCTGCAACTTTACTAAATTTGTTTATAAATTCCAAGAGTTTTTAGGTAGAGTCTAGAGTTTTCAACATACAAGATCATGTCATCTTCAAAGAGAGTTAATTTGAGTTTCTCCTTTCCAACTTGATTGTCCTTTATTTCTTTCTCTTGCCTAATTGCTCTAAGTAGGATTTCTACTACTATGTTGAGTAAAAGTGGTAAAAGTGGGCATTCTGTCTTCTTCCAGTACTTACAGGAAATTCTTTCTATGATGTTAGCTGTCATATATTGCCTTTATTGTGTTGAGGTGTTTCTTCTATATCTAATATCTTGAGAGTTTTATGAAGGGATGTTGAATTTTATAAATGTTTATTTTGTGTTTGAGATTATCTATTTTGTCATTTGTTCTGTCCATGTGATGTATTACATTCATTGATATGCATGTGTTGAACTATCCTTGCATTCCTGAAATAAATCCACTTGATAATGATGTATTTATCTTTTGCATGTGCTGCTGGATTTGCTTTGTTAGTATGTTGTTGAGGATTTTTGCATCTATGTTCATCAGGGATATTGGCCTATAGTTTTGTTTCATTATGTGCTTCTCTGATTTTAATATCAAGATAATGCTGACCTCAGAATAAATTAGGAAGAATTCCCTCTTCTTCAATTTTTTTGGAATAGTTTGAGAATCGGTGTTAGTTCTACTTTAAAACTTTGGTAGAATTTAGCTGTAAAGCCACCCAGTGCTGAGCTTTTCTTTGTTGGGAAGCTTTTTATTACTGATTTAACCTTTTTACTTATTATTGGTCCTTTGAGGTTGTCTGTTTTGTTTCACTTCAATCTTGGTAGGTTGTATTTGTCCAGGAATTTATCCATTCTCTGTAGGTTTTCCCATTTGTTGGCCTGCTGTAGTTCATAATGGTCTCTAATGATGCTTTGTATTTCTCACAGTGAATCTTTGAGAGTGGCTTAACCTGTCTGAACTGCTGCTTCAGGCCTAAATGATAGGCCCAGATATTGAGCTCATCTTTCTAAATTTGCCAACCTTGGCTTTTTATATATATATATGGTTTACATTACATGGTTTATAATTCAAAACTATTACCCGGAATTATTATAGCTTACAGTAAAAACTTCAACTCAAATAAATTAAATATAGGGTGCTCTAGGTGTCTTTCTTATGCACTGGCAAATATAAATTCTTTCAAAGCATGTTCATAAACGAGTAGCCTAGAGATTGGGCAAAATTTGACAAATAATTTGATTGAGATAGCAAAATATTTAAAAATATTGAACCAATTTTTAAAAATCAGAAAATTTCATAGAAAAAAAAGCCTAGATTGAAAACTCTTTTTAAACTTTCAGATGGCTCTAGCAACAAGCACTGTGCTCACATTCTCACAGGTCGACACTTAGCTGGAGCCAAAAAGTAGCTGCCCCCATTAGGTGGGGTTTATGCTCAGTTTGCCACAATTCCCAACATTTACTGATGCCTCCCCTAAACTGAGGCTGTAGGTTGCCTTTAAAAGTCACATTTGGCCGGGCGCGGTGGCTCAAGCCTGTAATCCCAGCACTTTGGGAGGCCGAGACGGGCGGATCACGAGGTCAGGAGATCGAGACCATCCTGGCTAACACGGTGAAACCCCGTCTCTACTAAAAATACAAAAAAAAAAAAACTAGCTGGGCGAGGTGGCGGGCGCCTGTAGTCCCAGCTACTCGGGAGGCTGAGGCAGGAGAATGGCGTAAACCCGGGAGGCAGAGCTTGCAGTGAGCCGAGATCCGGCCACCGCACTGCAGCCTCCTGGGCGACAGAGCGAGACTCCGTCTCAAAAAAAAAAAAAAGCCACATTTCACTGTTGTCTCTGTTGCCATGTCACCACAAAAAGTTATCAAACGAAAAATACAGTTGGCGGCTTATGTTTTCTATGAGACCTGATATTCTATATAGTCTGTAGATAGTGTGTGTGTATATATATATATATTCTATGAGCCTGGATATTTCTTTATGAAAATGAAAATCATGTCCATATATTTCATGTAAAATACCTAGTGGCCTTCCCTCACTTAGCTGGCTCCTATAAGGATTTTAGCTTGCAACCCTTTTCCAATCATTCTTCCTGACATTCTGAGAGACGCTTCCACAGCTGGGAGCATAGTGACTAGGGACACTGTCACTAGGATTCTGCCATCCCTCGCTTTTCTTATGGCAGCTCCCCCAACCCCCACAATTTGTTTATATATTAATATTTGCAAACAACTATCATTTAAATATGTGATACTATGGCTAAAATTAAATTTGAAAACCACCCTTGTAATAATAAGTATGAGAACATCTGTATGCACACTCATCCCTTTATGAAAACTATGACTAGGATTAGATTCTAATACCCTCTATTAATACTCCTATACTCTACTAGAGTAGAGCATCAGTAAAATGTATAAGGAAAGAGAAATAGGTCATCTATATGATGTGTTAACATACCTGACAATATATCATAATTTGAAAGGTAGTTGTAAATATTACCTTTCTGGACACCTTTTAACCCATAAAAAAAGAATATTTACCATCTAAACAAATTAACTTGTACCATTTCAAATAAGAAGGCTTTATTAGTAGGCCACTAACTTCCACCACTACGTTAACATGAACTGTCACTCTACTTATAAAAGTCCCCACTTCTGAGAAAGATTATACTTGAGAGCTGTATTGCATAAAAACAGAGCATTCCTCTCATGAATCCACTTTCTGATTTGCACATAATTACTTCCTTGAAAACTAGAGAGGAAAGCTATCACGTACTTTCTGCAGGAGGCTCTTCTGGCCACTCCATCTATAGGGTTGTTTGGGTAACTTACAAGGCTCTCCTGGAGACTGAGGCATCACTCAAAAGTAAGTTTTACTGAGAACACAGAATCCAAGGCTTCTCCAACTCATACTTTCTAAGAAGATGCAATTTGATGTCAGTATTTCAGAGCATAATACAAAGCAGCTTTTCTCCTGAATGATTAAGGCCTGACAAGTGCCTCCTCTTAGCCCTGGCACCTTGTTCCTATATATGTTTGCTAGTTTAGCTGCACAAAGAAACACATTTTGGGGAGGAAAAAAAAAAGATAAATAGATTTTGCCAGGTTGGCTTTGAACCTATCTTTCACACCACTGTGAAGTGCGCTGCCAGGATGTGCGATATGTAGTTAGAAGCAGCAGATGGAAAAGCATTTTTGAGGGGCTTTTTGATGGTTCTGAATCTATGCAGCATTTACACACCAAAGCATGCTTGTTCATCTGTTATATATTTAGGGATATTTAAACTGTGAACATTTGTCTTCCTTAAAGACTACAAAAGTATCTGGAGACTGACTGACTTACTAAATAGACACAGTAAATTGATCAATAATTAGTTTGACATCCATCACCCCTTGGCCCCTCACTTTCAACCAATTCCTGGCCCTCATTCTGTATTGCCTGGCAGTAGCCTTATGTGGAGCCACGAGCATCCTATGTAGTGGAAAAAATGTCACAGCACCAAAAGAAAAATACACTCCCCGTGTATGAGTGTGGAGAGAGAGACAGAACTTTTTAAAAAGTTATTTATTTTTTAATTGACATATGAAACTGTATGTATTTATTATGTATAACATGATGTTTGAAGTAGACATGTATTTGTGAAATCGTTAAATTGAGCTAATTAACAAATGCATGAACTCACATAGCTATCATTTTTTTTCTGGTGAGAACACTTAACATCCTACCCTCTTAGCATTTTTCAAGAATACAATATATTGTCATTAACTAAAGTCACCATGCTATACAATACATCTCTTGAACGTATTCCTCCTAACTATAAATACGTATCCTTTGACCAACACCTTCCCAGCCTCCTCTCCTCTCAGCCCGTTAACCACCATTCTACTCTCTACTTCTGTGAGATCAATTTTAGATTCTACATGAGTCAGAGAGACCACTTTTAAGAAGCTCCATGAAAATGTAGGACAGTGAAATGACATGGAATGTCATCCTGTAATTCAGCAAAAGGTCGAAGTTTCCATAGTTGGATACTTTCTGCTTAGAACTTTCTCCTAATATTTTTTAAAATGATATTGGAGATGAGTGCCACCAAGAGAAAAATACACTTGAACAAGCCATAGGGGATTCATTTCTTTCCCAATTGCACATCTTACTCAGTAGAAACCAGTGAAAATAAAACAACACGCTTAAAATTTAATCCTGGGATAAATTGATAGTCACTTTCCAGAGCTAGTACCAAAATGGATCCTAAATTAATAATATTTAAATTAATGACTGACATTCTCTGAAATGCCTGCATAAGACATTTGTGTTTACTATATACCCTTCACCTATCCTTAACCTTGTTGCCTCAGATAGGCAATTTCAGAGGAAGAGCTCATGGCAAGAATAGATAAGCAGCTATTTATGGATAACGAAGTCACTGTTGTAATAATGAGATCTGGTTGGAAGATGGAATTATTGACTCTGGATTGTTCTGTGAATTCTGAAACCCAAAGATTATTTAAGAACTTCCTGAAGCAAACCTCAGATCCTCATCAGGCACCACACTATGCTTACCAATGCGTAAGTGCTATAGAGAATGTGAAAGAAAAGGAGGAAGGACAGCAGAACTCCAAAGACAAGCAAACCCAATTTTGACAAAACATGGGCAAAGGGGGAAAAGTATCCACTTTTGACTCTTCAATTAAAATGCATTTTCTCACTACTTCGGTCATTGCTTGCACTCATTATACTGAATATTCAGAAACAACCAATAAATTTTAAAATCAGTGGGGCTGAAACCTGAGGATCTCTACTGTTTTATTTCCTCAATCTCAGAAAGCTGGGAACAGTAACCAATGCCATCTTTCACTGACCTCACAGCCTAAACTCTAACGGGTTCTTGGTTGATATGCCATACTGCTTCCCTGAATAAATTAGCATATGCACAAAGCCTGAGTCCCAGAAGAGACAATCAATAGATATCAGTCTCAATCTTCCTTAGCAGGGATGTTTTGAGGATTCATAATCAAAGCACTATTGCCTGGCACATATTAAGGGCTCAATAAATGTTAATTTTCTTCTTTCTGGCCTTTTCCTTATAGTTAAACAAAAACATAAAAACCATGACATTTTTAAATGTGAAACTCTGATAAATTTGAAAGAACATTCTGTGGACCCAAAAATAAAAAAAAAATGATATCTTCTAACTAAATATAATGTTTGTGAAACTGATTTGCATTTCAAATTTTGGCAGTACACCTATGAAGGGTGTCTCTGGCTCAGAACTCTGGCAAGAGGTGATGAGGACTTGAACTAAGGTGGTGGCAGGAGATTGGAGATAAATGGTTATAAGAGGCGGGATAGCAGAATTGTCAGGCCTTAAGTGCTGTCGACAGACAACCTGGGTTCCATCTCAGCGCCAACCCCTGCTAACTATGTGATTCAAGCACTTGTCTTACTTTCCAATCTGTGAAATAAAGAGAAATGTATTCTATCTTCACTGATGGATATGAGGATTAAATGAGACAATACATGTAAAGCACTTAGCATGGCTCTGGACATATTTGTGCAATAAATGTTGGCCATTATTCACACCTGGAGATTATCACTGTGTGACTATTCCCAATTAAAAAATATGTGTTCTACTATTTAGTCTCAACTGGTCCCTGATCACATGAAAACTTTGAGAAAAATGGTCCCTCCATGTGGAGATGGGACCGTTTGTTTTGTGGGAAAAGAATGCAAGCTAAGCCTGGATGTGGTGGCTCATGCCTGTAATCCCAGCTCTTTGGGAGGAAGAGGATCACTTGAGGCCAGGAATTCAAGACCAGCCAGGGCAACATAGCAAGACTGTCTCTGCAAAAACTGAAAAAAGAATAAACATTAAAATATTTAATTGCCATAACAGACTGTCAATCTTGGGACCTGAAAAATCTAGCATTCAGTTTTTGAGTTTCATGTTCACCGATAACATAGAATTCTGGTGTCCCAGGTATTAGAAAGCTCAGAATTAAACTGAGAGACCATTCAATAACTGCCAATATTTGGTTGAAAAAATACGTTTGAGAAACAAAATCATGTACCCATCCATTTCCCAAGGGGTTCTAAGTGCTAGTCTCTGACTCATGACAAAAGGCCTAGGAATATTGGCTTTCTATTAAAATATTTTTGCTCAATTTTGTTTTAATTCAGTCAATAAAAACCATACCTGTCTGAAAAACATGTCGTATTGCCAGGAAAGCTGCTATTAGAGACATCATCCATAAATTGTCTCTATTTAAGATACCAGGTAAAAATTTTTCTTAGATATTTATGGTATGAAAATTCACCGCTGAAGAAACAATATATTTGTGTGCTTCTTTTTAATTTTTAATCAATAACTACATTTTTTTTTGTGCTATCCAGGGATCTCATAATTAAATTTCCTGTCCAAGTATAATATGATTTACGCTTAAAGTTAATAAAATTGGTAAAACTGTTTTCCACCTTTTTCTACCATGATTTGCCTGTCATTATAAAAATACAGCTGAAGAAGATAGTCAGGAATTGATACTTAATAGGTGGTCAAAAGATATTGATCCCCCCCAACATACTTCAATCTACTAATAAATTTTCATTCTTTTAGATATTATTAACCATTATACATGAGATTTTAGAAGTAGCTATATAAATTTTTTAAAGTAGGGTACATGTGACTTAACAGTAATGGCCCTCAATATATACTGTTCTGACTGAAGTATTACATAAATATTTATTGGATGCCTATTATGTGGCATAACAAAACCATATGATATTGGTAATGACAATTTAAATAAATTTGGCTCAATAAATAAATCAAAATGTTGGGAACAGATTATGTGCTCCTTTGGCCTTGTTAAGGAAATTTTATATTATATAAGTAATATGTCATTATTGGAAGAACAAAATGGAAATAATGAAAATAAATTAATATTAAAATCACTTGCAAGCCTGTTGAGACAGTGTTTATTACTATTTTGATGTATATCTGTTTATCCTTTTTTCATGCAAATTTATTCATATAAATACATATTTTACTTAAATTTAGAATCAAATCACTTACATTATAGTTCAATATATTTTAAATGGTATTTCATATCACTTAACATAGAGGGACACCATTTTTGATGATTGTGTAGCGTTCGATTGTATAGATATACCTTCACTAGATAAATGAGTCCTATATTGTTGACCATTTAATTATTCATCATTTGAAAAGAAATTGTCTTATCTCACTAAAAATTTGTTTGTTTGTTTGTTTTGTAAGTATTGGATTTATAGAATATCTGAGAGAAACTAATCTAAAGAGAGGGAAAAGTTTAACTACTTTAAACCAGTGATGTGAGTGTGAGCACCTAGCATAGGAAAATGGGCACGCTCTTGCCCTCCAACAAGTATGCGAATTGTTACAGGCTTTGAAGAGGAAAATTTGCAAGGTTCTAACCAGGTGCAGATCCTTTCAACTGGCAATCCCACCTCCAGAAAGTTATCTTAAGAAAGTAATTGAACTAGTGGCATATGTATTTATACAAATTAATGCTTCTCAGCAATGTTAATATAAGGCACAAGAAGATTTAAGGAGACTTCTTCTATCCCTATATTTTTACAGTACTTAAAAGTTTTAATCTATTTTTACATTTATGAAATTAAGTCCCCTAGAATTTATTTTGCTGTAATGTGTGAAAATCTAACTAGTTTGTTTCCTGATGATTAGTCATGTGTCCCAATACCATTTACTGAATAGTCTACCTTATCCACAATGATGTCAATAAAACCTTCAACATTTTTTCAGCATATATTTATGTGAGCTTCTGTATTTTTTGTTCTGGTCCATAGGTTTACCATCTATTATGATGGTGACATCAGACAGCTTTTATCATTGTAATTCAGTAATTTTGAAAACATTTCTCTAATTACCTGTTCAACAAATATTTATTGCAGGTCTGGTTTTTGTAAGACATAATAGCTGACACTATGAGCAAAAGAGACACAGCTGTTGCCATTATGTGGCTTACAGTTTAATGAAGAAGATGGACAATAATCTCACAAGTAAATCTATACCTATGAAGTATGAGAAGTCCTGGAAAAGGAAAGTAACTGTGAAGGAATACATTATTAACTCTGTGGCGTCAGGGGTGCTTCATTCTTTCCAATTAATGTTTTCTTCCAGAATTTCCTTTACTATATATATTCTACAAATGTCAGATATATTTTCAAGTTTTTAAACAAATTTGATCCATACATTAATTAGAGTTGAATTACATTTGTAATTGAATTCAGGAAGACTTAATATATTTGTAATATTAAACATTTACAGCTAAGTACAAGGTGTACTTCACTTATTTATTTCTTTGAAAATCCCACTAGGATTAATTTTTTTTATAAAACTTGGATACTTCTTAATAAATTTAATATCATTTAATTATTTTTGCTGTAGTTGTTAATGGTATCTGTTTTCATATGATTTTAAAAGTCACTGGCATACAGGATGGCTATGAAGATTTGCATATTTGATAATATACTTCTTCATTTCACAGTAATATTAGTAATATAGTAATATTCTATACCATATAAGTTGTCTATTGCAACTTTTTATTTTTATTCTTGGTATTTCTAGTGGAGCATCAAAGAATTATTTTTTTTCATTTCAATATTCATACTGATTTTTAACATTTTAATTGATTTTCCCAGTTAGCAGCTCTTTCTTAGCATTGTAGTATAAAATTGATGACAGAGAGCAAGTGTGTTTGTCTTTCTCCTGACTTTAAGTTGATTTAAATGTAATTCTTCCAGTGTTACACTAACATACATGATGCTAATTGTTGGGTTGCTATCAAGTTTATCTTGTTTGGAAATATATTTCCAGTATAATAAAAGTATGTTTAACTAAAATATAAATATTCTTCAAACTCATCAAATAGATTTAAAGCAATGAAGGGGATGCTCATGCTCTTCTTTTTCTTTCTGTCCTAGAGGTAATTTATATTAATAAATCCCCTAATACTGAACTATCTTTGAATGAATAACTGAATTCTATCTCCAATCATTTGCTGAAAATATTTGTACTATATTTGTGAGTTTAATCCACAGTTCCCTTATTTTTTCTCTTTTTTCTTAAATATTTTATTCATCCTTTTATTCTGAAAATAGCATTTCTGATATCAGAATTTCCAGACTTTTCTTATAATTGGGAATTTTTTTTCTCTTTTATTCTATACAAGATGTTAGATGGCTTAAGAATTTCTGTTTCTTGAGGTTTTTTTTAATGATGTTCTCCAAAAACTTGTGTGCGCCTAGCAGCTTTTAAAGGGGAAGCTTCTCTGACAATGTTCTTTGATAATTTTTTCAGCATTTTCTATAGTCAATAATCTATTCAGGTTTTACTATAGTTTGCAATACTATTTGGTCATCTATATTTTTATGCTAGTTAAATTCGTTAATATTTATCAAATTTTGTCAAATGTGCTCTTTTTTTGTTTTTTTTTTTTGAGATGGAGTCTTGCTCTGTCGCCCAGGCTGGAGTGCAGTGGTGCGATCTCAACTCTCTGCAAGCTCCGCCTCCCG
>NW_012116266.1:10860112-10866769 GCF_000951035.1 Colobus angolensis palliatus
TGTATTTTTAGTAGAGACGGGGTTTCACCGTGTTAGCCAGGATGGTCTCGATCTCCTGACCTTGTGATCCGCCCACCTCGGCCTCCCAAAGTGCTAGGAGTACAGGCGTGAGACACCGCGCCCAGTCCAAATGTGCTCTTAAAATCAATTTTATTTCTTCTTTATTTGTAATTATATAAACTTTACAGGTTGAATTTGGAATATTTTTATTTTCCTTTTTTTTAATTTTGTATTTTTATTTCTTGAGATGGAGCCTTGCTCTGTTTCCTAGACTGGAGTGCAGTTGATGCGGTCTTGGCTCACTGCAGCCTCCGCCTGCTAGGTTCAAGTGACTCTTCTGCCTCAGCCCCCCCGAGTAGCTGGGACTACAGGCATGCACCACCATGCCCGGCTAATTTTTGTATTTTTAGTAGAGATGGGGTTTCACCATATTGGCCAGGCTGGTATCAAACTCCTGACCTTGTGATCCACCGCCTCGTTTTCCCTAAGTGCTGGGATTACAGGCGTACGCCACCGCACCCGGCCTTTTCTTTTCCTTTTTTCTGCTTTAATTGTTTGCTATTTTCTTCCAGCTTTCCAGGTAGGCTCAGTTAATCTCATTCTTTCCTTTTGGTTTCTTGCTTAATAATGACAGCCCTTAAGGGTTAATAACCTTCCTCTAAGAATAGTTTTCTTAGGCAACTTAAGGTAAATAATCTTCCTCTAAGAATAGTTTTTGGCTACATCTTATGTGCTTTAGTAGATAGAATTCTAAATTATTTTTTATCTTCTAAATAATCTATAATTATAGATCTGATTGTTTTTTAACTCAAGTGTTATCACACAAGGACATTAATATATGTGTATATTATTTATATTTCATATATATGTACAAATATATGCATATATGTATATATATTTAATATTGAAGTCAGAATAGTTTGTATGTGTTTATAAATTATGTTTTAGATGTTTAGAAATTATGATAATTTCTCGTTTTATTTTATTGTGGTTAGACCATAAGGCCTAATGTCAGAATTGATTGAGGTTTTCCAATTTTAAAAATATTCTATGGATACTTGAAAAGAATGTATATTCCCAATTTTTGTGAATCCCAAAGTCTTGGCAACTTATTTGGTTGGTCTATTTGGTGGTAGGGTGAAGCAAGGAAACTACTAAGGTGTTCTCTCCATCAGCTGGCTTCTCCACATCTCTCCACATTTATCCATTCTCAATCCTTATGGCTGCTTCTTTTTAGGCAGATCTAATCTATTCTGTCTTTATACATCTTACTTTTCCCTGCCTGGTTTTGCTTTTGCTATTTCTTTACTGTGTCTTGTCTTTGAAGTCTCTACTAATCCACAATCATCAGTTCATTTAAAAGAGTCATCCTTTCATCCTTTTACCTCCTGGCACCCTCACCTAACTAACCCATGCTCTCTCTTTTGTTGAGGCTGTGGATGGCAAATGCCATTAATTGCCTACTCCATAGTGGTTTTCCCATAATTGCTGACAGAACTCTGCTTTTGTTTATCACAAATATATGCCTAGCCCCAAAGCAATGGATCGTGATCAGCTTAGACCAATTATGGCAATCCTGGAACCTACTATTCCAGATTACAATCCAGGTAAGTGTGGCCATGTAACTCAGATAAGAAAGAATAGTATTTGGATTTGCATGGATTTCGAAAAGCATTTGGAAAAGTCTGCTAGACAGTATGATTTGGGGGAAAGCTTTAACTTTCTAAGGAGATTCACTGCCTTCCCTAATTTCTTTCTGACTTAAAGGAGAATGTGACGATTTGAAATTATTAGGAAAATGTTGAGAGAGCTGCAGAAACATTGGCACTAGTCAATATCCTAACACTAACAACATTTCAGCACCAAACATCCTCTATAATGTATATCTCTATTTAAAAATAAAGAAAGAAAGAATTATAGTTGGGCTGTTTTGTTACTTGCAGCCAAATGCATTTCTAACTGATACATTAGATTTATATCCCCTTCTGTGTTGCTTTATAATTATCCTTCCATTTCTTTGCCTATATTTAACTGTCTTAACTAGCTTGAAATTACTTATATTCATGAAATTTTCTTATTTTTATTTTGTATCTGGAAATAGCTTAAGTCAGAACTTAGCACATGATAAGCATGTAATTATGCAATTATTTAGCACAGCTAAAATGTATTAAGTACTCTCTATGTACTATACAGTCTTTTAGGTGTTTTACATATATTCATTATTTATTCTCCAAAACCACTGTATAAAGCAGCTACTATTTTTATATTCCCATTCTCACAGATGAGGAAACTAAGGTACAAGTTCATACATCCCTAACCCACGTCCTGTTTAGGAAACAAAAAAGTGCAGCTCACTGCCAGCACTCATTTCTTGGGGCGAATGGAAAATGGGTTAAGAGGCAAAGCCAAAGTTTGAACTGAAGAAATCTGACCCCAAAGCCCATGCTCTCAATAACCAGGATATACTATCTCTTACTGGATACATGATTTCAGTTTTTTTAATTTGGCAATGATATTTTGCATACCCATATATTTGGCAAACTTACAAACACACATGCCTACTCCCACATATACAACACAACCCCCAAAGAACTCATTACTTGATATTACAATCTGTTTAATAAACAGTCATTCTTTTCCAGGAAGTCCCTGTTTTAGTAGCTGTGGTAAATCGTTGAGTCCCTTCTTCATTCAAAAGATTAATTTCAGCATTTTCCCTCAAAGGCTAGCTAAAACCAGAACCTGCCACAATTCTAACTACTAGATTGTTTCAAAACAAAGGTAGTCATTTTGTATAAAATAAGATTTGACCTGAATCTTCACCCTTTATTGGACTAAACCCAAAACCTCAACATTTATGAAGCTTTGAGAATGAACTTTGGGTTGGCTTCCTCACTTTTGTTTTTATACACCTCTTCACTCTTTGGGTTTGTCCAGGATGAAAAAACTGAATGACTAAAATAGCAGAGAGAAGATGCCCTTCGAGGCCCAGTGGAGTCAAGAAATAGTAAAAATTTAGGTAGAAAGTAGCTGTTTTTTATAGTGTCATTCCTAAATCAATATTGTTTAAATAGAAAATCAGATGTTTATGTGACTAACAATATAATGTTATTTTATTATAACAAAATTCTGGACTCTCTCACTAACAAACATATAGTAAAGTGATTAACGCAGAGTCTCTTAAAACACTACAAGTTTTGTGACCTTGGGCAAGGCACTTAATCTGCTTAGCCATCTATAACAAGGTCAATAATGGTGTCTACAGCTAGGATTGACATGAGTTGTATATGAGCTGATGTTTATAAGGCATCCTCATCATTATTGTCACAGAACAGCTAATACGTACATAGTTCTTACTACGTGTCAGGCTCTATTATAAAAGTTTTTTTAAAGTATTAACTTGCCTAATTTTTACAATAACACTATGAGATAGCTGCTGTTATCTTCATTTGAAAAGATGAACAAATTGAGGCACAGAGTGATTAAATAACTTACCTAAATTCACACTGTATGTAAAGGATTCAAACCAGGCAATCCAACCCCCATCCCCATGCATTAACCACTACACTCTATTATGAGTTCAGAAATAACCATTTTTACACTCCATTTTTCAAAATAATGCATAATTATTAAAATTAAATGATATTTCCAATCAAAATAAATATATTCAATATAAACAACCTCTACATAGCAAGCTGAATTCATGTCTGAAATCAAAATGGTATAGACCTAAAAGAATTTAGGCAAGGCATCTGTATATATGCATATAGATATGCATATATCTGTATTGTCAGGGGTATCTGCAAAAACAGAATTAACTTATGTTTTTATTAAGCCATTTATTTTTAGATAATTATAGAGTCATATGCAGTTGTATGAAATAACAAAGAAAGATTTCATATACCTTTTATTCAATGTTACCCAGAGTAACATCTTGCGAAACTGTAGTGCAATATCACAACCAGAGTATTTATTTATATATGTAGATAAGATACAGAAATTTTCATCACTACAAGGATCTCTCATGTTACTCTTTTATCGCCATACCCATGCCACTTGCACTCTTTCCTGGCCTTAGCCCCAAATCACTGATCGGTTATTCACCTCTAGATTTTGTTATATGCAAATATCCATATTTCTGAAAGTTTGCACAAATACAAAGTGGCTAATTGATTTTATGAGATTTTGAACTTACTTTATGTGTATTAGATCCTCAGTATCGCCTTACGAAATTGTCATTAGTCAGGATAGGAATGGGCTTAAGTGTGAATAATGAGAGAAGTAGCAACATAATGACATAAACAAGAGGATTCTCTACTTCCTCTACAGCAGTCTCATTCCTACATATGACTTCTGGTTTCAACAACAGTTTTGTCATTTGTAAGCGTGAAACACTTTTTAGAAGATTTTACATTCCAAGGTCTTATATTAATAAACTTTCGTTGTAATAACATCATATTTCTGCCTATGTACATTGTCGTTTGTGAAACAAGGAAACATAAAGGGTTATCTGGGAATGTCAGAAGAAGTTCACTTATTTACCCATAATGAAGGGAACTTATATTACTAAAGAATTCTGCACGGAAGTCTCAAGATTTCATATAGTGACCAACATATCCATAAGCAATGCGTAGAAAACAGAAGTTAGTGTGTGTTTGTAGGAGTTGGAGTCATAGGTGATTTACAATTTTATACTTTATTACCGTTTCTGATACTTGTATAATAAGCACGCATCACCTTTATGACAGAAAATCATACTTTTTGACAGAAATATGATGAATTAATTTTTCACATTAAATGCTACAAGGACTGTTTTTCTGGAAAAGATATGCAAGCGTGTGGAGTCCCTGCATTTAACTGTGAGTGTTTCTGTGTGTCCAGACTTCTTGGTATATTATATTCTAAAAACTACTTCGCAAATATTTACTAGAAAAGAGTGGTAATCCTATTTGTTTTTCTAAATCAAGGTAACACTTGAGTTTATTAATAGGCCAGTAAAAATTATATTGCACATAATGCTGCACAAAATTTGCCTTTTACACTTTTTAAAACTATTTCCAAAAGACTTTAATGAGTTTAATTTTATTTACATCATATAAGTTATATTACGTACAACACAGAATGTCAGAATTAGCAATAAATTACTTGATAAGAAAATGTAATCACTCTGAATTTGTTTATATTCAATAATAAATTATCCTTACATTTTCTTACTCTTCATTCCTATTTGAACAACTCAAGTTTACACTTCAGTTCTCCTGGATATCTTCTTTCTAGCTTTTGGCTTTATATTTTCCATCAGTTTGGTGAATAGTTGAAAAGTAAACAATAAACTTTTTATTTGCTATCCCTTATCCTTTATTTTGATCTTTTTAAACGTCTTTGCCCTTTGGTATTTGGAAAGATAAGTGTAATATCTGATATACAAAAAGCACTTCTAAAATGATCTAATCAACCAATCCTCAGAGTCTGCAGTTAAGCCAAATATTTCAGTGGTGAATGTGTATAAAAATGAAAATGTAAGGTCCTTAAGCAAATATAGTATTTCTTTAGACTGATCTATACCAAAAAGTCTTTAGGAACCCTAAAACAAACTTACTTATCAGGCGAGCATGGGTGGCCCCAAATAATAGCATGCAGTTCCATCATTCTGAATATTCTACTGATGGTCAATATTCTGAAGCCAGTCCTTTCCATACATAATTCCTCCCACCTTGTCAAGAGGATGTGGAACATCTGTATAGCATTAAAGGGTAGAGTAAATGCTTCCTCTTCTCTTCAAAGGCAGTTTTGTTCTTTTTGTTTGTTTGTTTTTTCAGCCTAGATACTATGAAGGCAGTCATTTGAAATGTATACAGCCGATTCTTTGTTTAAATCTGGAAGTTGGTGCATAGCAGATTAGCCAACTTGTTAGCTCTCTCTTTTTTGCCTTAATAGTTTGATAATGATTTTAGTGAGCACACAGAAAAAAAGAAAAGTTACTTTTCTTGTATCTAAGCTTTAGCTACTAGCAAATAGATGGTCAGTAATTCATGTCTCACTAACATAATAGGCACATTTGATTAAAGTTCATTTAAGCCTTTGCCAATAGGTGCTCTGTGAAATGAAGCAAATAGGAGAGCATCCATCTGATTGGCTTGACTTACCAGCCTCAGCACATTGAGGTGAAATCAAGCGTCATTAAGGATTATCAAATACAATTTTAGTGCCCGCTTAGAATTAGGTAGTAGTCATTCAGGAAAAAAACAAGAAACATTATGACTTATGTAGCTTACAATCCTAGCAAATTACACATTTGCTTAACCTTACAATGCCTGCGGAAGAAATTTTTTCAAAGGTGCCAATGGTCAGACAGCCATGTGGCTCTAGTATAGAAATCAAATTTGTTTGCTTCAGAATCAAGCATAGACAATGTTACACAAACTGCTCAAAGCTATCTAATGGTTCACCTTTATCCCCCAGCTGAAACCCCACCTGGTCCATGGGAGCCCTGAGTCATCATTCTGTGTCAATGCATTCTGTAGCTACGCATCAGCACCTCTTACTCCTATCCGGAGACAACTCACTCATTTTAAGTTCTGTTAAAGTTAACTTAGGAAACATGTAGCCTATAAATAGAGGGGAGCATTTGGGAATGTGTATGTGTGTGTGTGTGTG
>NW_012116266.1:10866959-10876855 GCF_000951035.1 Colobus angolensis palliatus
AGTTTTAAAAGCCCTCTGTCTGAGAGCTTTTTTTCTTCCTTTGTGAAAATTAAAACAGTTACTTCACTACATGCTCTATTGGGATGACTGACAATTGATGAAAACATACCAAGCTCCCACAAATAATTTTAATTTCCATCCAAAATAAAAATGTGTTAATTCCTCATGCCTATAACAAAAATATTTTCATAATGATACTGTTTACACAGATTTAATCAGTTGTGTCACTGGGGTACAGCAAAAAAGCAATGTGACCTGCTGAGATTTAGCACCAGATTGCAATTTACAATCAAGGCAGCAAGAGTCACTGAAGTGCATAGATCTCGCCCCAATTACTAATTAATCAGACCCGAAGAGGTCTCCATAAAAGACACGACATTCAGCTGTGCGTCCCATAAATTTAAAGGCCTCCTCTGTATTTTAAGGAGGAAAGGTGACCCATGGAGTGAAATCATTACATGGTACGTGTCTTGTACAAAAGCTCATCCAACACCTTCCATTGGGTGCCTACTTATCTTTCTCCACTCCCTTTTTAAATGTTCTGAATACAAAATTTCACACTATGGCAGTAGCCCAGCATCATTAAAATGTCAGTATGCTGGTTTCTGTATAAAAACAAGTGACTGGCTTGCTTTTTTGAGTTTCTGTATCTGTACAAGTCTTTTTTCCTCTGCAGCTAGTGTCTATAGAAAATGAGGGGGTATAATAGGTAAATGTATTTTAAGAGTGTGTTGGGAATTATGGGGAATAGCAATCAGTGTAATTCAGTTCAGTACAACTTCTACCCAACTTCCTCAAATGAAAAATATATTTGATCCCCTTCACATGGGGATCAGATAATAGACGTTTTATGAACTGCTCTGCTTTGACAAAAAAGATTCCAATTGAGTAGTCTAAAAGAAAACATGCATTGCTGACTTGTTTATTTTAGCCATCTTTAAAATAATGAGCCGGATTCTCAATTTTCCTCCTTTCCTGGATCCCTCCTCTATGTGAAGCATTCCTTTGAAGTAAATGGCAGCCCTGGACCTAGAGGAGATCTGCAAGGGGAAGGAGCAAAATGAGAATCAGGCTGCTGATTTCAGATTCTTGATGGATAGCCTGGCCAAATGAAAGCTAAAATGATTTGAGTCATGTTGCATTAACCACACGTGGTTCTGTATGGGCCACCCTAACACACAGTATCAGACCTGAAGGCAGGGATATTGGTACCCTCATATGTGTGCAGGAAGAACGACCAATTTCAGAAATGATAACTACTTTATCAGATATTTTGATGATACAATCTGTCCCCACTTTTGCTTATAAGGGAAACTGTCATGAAACAGATATCATAAAGCAAATTATGTTTTTTCAGAGGAAAGGTGCAATGACAAGAATTTTGCATTCTTAACCAAGGATCACATTGTGTAAATCACAGCTGTGGCAAAATAAGCTATGATAAGGTAAAAATGCAAAAGCTATAAGACAAGATAAGATTTTTTTTTTTTTTTTTTTTGTCTGAGAAGTAGTCTTGCTCTGTCGCCCAGGCTGGAGTGCAATGGTGTGATCTCGGTTCACTGCAGTCTCTGCCTCCCGAGTTCAGCAATTCTCCTGCCTCAACCTCCTGAGCAGCTGGGATTACAGGTGCCTGCCACCATGCCTGGCTAATTTTTAGTAGATACCGGGGTTTCATCATGTTGGTCAGGCTGGTCCCAAACTCCTGACCTCAGGTGATCCACCTGCCTTGGCCTCCCAAAGTGCTGGGATTACAGGCATGAACCACCATGCTCGGCCCACGATATGAACTTCAAGCAGCTTACTTACGCTTCAGGTCCTAAATGCACATTATGCACTGAGTAGAGGAGGGATCACAACACTCATAACCTGGTATTCTTAGTCCCTGTCTGCCATTAATGGGTTGTGTGATCAGGCATGAGCATCCCCCCAAACTCTCTCCTTCTCTATAACCTGAACATACCATATTATCACCATTTACACTATGTATCAATATTCTATTGAATTGCTAGTAATTATGTTTATTTCCTTAGCACATAGAGGAGGGATACCTAAAATCCATATCACTTAAAAATTAGACAACGTCTGAGCTGATATGTTTTCTTTCTCTTGATGACTTTCTCTTCTGTAAATAGAAATGGATGATGAAGATGGTGGTGGTACAATTTCAACAATAATTATCATTGTATTAAGTATTTAGCATGTGATGAGCATGCTGGCTAAGTGTCTTCTGGTCCCTTTTGTACCCTCACAACTCCATGAGGTTTTTATCACCCCTGTTTACATGTGAGACAACTGAAATATAAGAAGTTGTATTACAGTCAGCTAGCACCTTCCACCTTGACGCACCCCAATGTGGGGGTAAGAAAGAGCTTTTTTACTTGCTTTTAACTTCAGCACTTTATTGACCCCCAAAACAGGGCAAACACTGCTGGACAAAGTGGATTGTTTCAGGCATTTCATGTTTCTTCTTGTTATTGTTGTGGCTGATGATTTGATTCTTCCACCAGAAAAAGTACTTCTGCATTTCCCCACTATCAAGTCCCCTCATTGTATTCAAAGTTAGAACAACTGTTCAATTCAGACCAAGTAGCGCTTACCAGAAAAGAGGAAGGGCAGATAAAAAATTCTTGTGCGACCTTTCTGATTACAACATCTCTTGAATGTGTAACAGCCATTTACACTTAGGGTCCTTACACACTTAGTTGGCAGTTCATTTAGAGCATGACCATGTCATTAAACTGACTGCTTTTGAGTTTAGATCTTGTCTCAGAAACTACTGAAAAGCAGGGCCAGCTACATAATTTACCTGGACCAAATGTAAAACAGCCACCTGGGAAATCAATTTCCCCTTAGCATGGGTCACTGTCCTCACCCATAGAGGATGGGAGACCCCTGAGGGATTACTACTTCTGTGCTAGAACATACGTGGCATCTAGTTCAGGATGGGCAACAGGCCCCCAACAAGTGTCCTGTCAAATGCAATGTGGTGCTGCCAGCTAGTAGCCAGAAGGACAGTTAGGATACCATGAGGCACCCCACCCTCTCCAGTGCCCAGGACCCCTCAATGCAGAGAGTGGAGGCAGATTGTGAGTTCCTCCATCCTATTCCCACCTCACAGGACCTGTATCCATCCCTTCTGGAGGACAGCAGAGGTATGGAGGAAGGTCTGGCAGGGTCTCCTGCCCCAGGGGCAGCTGAGACTCTGTTGGGGATGGGAGAAAGAAGGTGTATGGAAGAAGAGTGAGAACTAGACCACACTTGTACCAGGGCTCCCCACTCCCAGTGCAGGCTCCATTGTTCTGTTAAACTTCACTTTCAAAACACAAATTCCAAGACAAAAATTAATAATTTCAAGAGGACCACCAGAGAACATTAAACCCCAAGTGCTGAATCCTTATGAGCAAAGGTGCTACACTACTACACTGGTCACTCACCCATGAGCCAGTCTTGCTAAATGGTTGTTCAAGACTGTCCACAGGCTGGGTGATGTGGGTCGTGCCTGTAATCTCAGCACTTTGTGAGGCTGAGGCAGGAGGATTGCTTGAGGCCAGGATTTTGAGAGAAGACTGGACAACATGGTGAGACCCCATCTCTACAAAAAATGTTTACGAATCAGCTGGGTGTAGTGGTGCACACTTGTAGTCCCAGCTACTCAGAAGGCTGAGGTAAGAAGATTACTTGATGCAGGGAGTTTGAGGCTACAGTGAGTTATGGTCACATTCTAGCTTGCCCAAGAGAGCAAAACCTTGTTTCAAAAAAAAAAAAAAAAAAACTATATATCAGGCTGCATGGGAATAGGTGAAGTTGGAAGTAGTAAACCAAAGGAGGAAATTGACATAATTCACATTAAACATACTGTTCCACAAATTCTGTGGGGCAGCATGACTAAATTGTGCCATTCTGTCTGTATTAGTCAGGGTTCTCTAGAGGGACAGGACTAATGGGATAGATGTATATATGAAGGGGAGTTTATTAAGGAGAATTGACTTACACAGGTGCAGTCCCACAATAGGCCATCTGCAAGCCGAGGAGCAAGGAAGCCAGTCTGAGTCCCAAAACCTCAAAAGTAACAGTGCAGCCTTCAGTCTGTGGTCAAAGGCCCGAGAGCCCCTGGCAAACCACTGATGTCAGTCCAAGAATCCAGAAGCTGAAGATCTTGGAGTCTGATGACCGAGGGCAGGAAGCACCCAGCATGGGAGAAAGGTGGAGGCCAAAGACTTAGCCAGTAGAGTCCTTCCACCTTCTTCTGCCTGCTTTTATCCTAGCCACACTGGCAGCTGATTAGATGGTGCTCACCCAGATTGAGGGTGGGTCTGCCTCCCCCAGTCCCCTGACTTAAATGTTAATCTTCTTTGGCAGCACCCTCACAGACACACCCAAAAGCCATAGTTTGCATCCTTCAATTCAATCAAGTTGGCACTCAATATTAACCATCACACTGTCCATCACTGCTCTCTCTTCATCTTCTAAAACTTCCTTGCAGCTTCCCCATTGAGATAACTTACAAGGGCAAGCCAGTTGCTCCCCAGAAATGCCATCTTGGTTATTTCCTGAATAAAATGTATCCAAAAGGAGCCTTTTCCCTAAGACATCCATACAGTACGCGAAATGCCGGAGGTTCTTATAAAAATAAGTTTAGTCATCAAATATATACAATTATGTTTTCGTATAACTTAGAATGCTCACCTTCTCCTGAAAAACTGCATTCAAATATTAGAATTTCTATAATATGTAAAGCACATTTTAATTGCAGGTTTTTAGAACCATATTCATCACCATAAACCATAGTAAATTGGTTAATTATATTTTAGTCCCCTTACTTTCTTTTTCAGAACTTAAACAGATATTTTGGTCTGTTTCTTAATATTTCTTCTGTGCAGTTGTAGGAAACCTAATTTTCTTTTTTCTCTTCTAGTGACTTATGATGATGACACATCATGTGTACAAAGTGTGTTAAATAAAGCATATTTACGTATAACTCTGTGAGCTGCTTGGAATAAATGTTACTGCATTAATCTTATAAATGAAGATAAAAATTGTTCCAAGGCCAAAAAAGAGCCTGTACAGCCAAGACAATCCTAAGCAAAAAGAACAAAGCTGGGGCCATCATGCTACCTGACTTCAAACTATACTATAAAGGCTACACTAACCAAAACAGCATGGTACTCGTACCAAATAGATATATAGACCAATGGAACAGAACAGAGGCCTCAGAAATAACACCACACATCTACAACCATCTGATCTTTGACAAACCTGACAAAAAACAAGCAATGGGGAAAAGATGCCCTATTTAATAAATGGTGCTGGGAAATCTGGCTATCTATGTGCAGAAAACTGAAACTGGACCCCTTCCTTATACCTTATACAAAAATTAACTCAAGATGGATTAAAGACTTAAACGTAAGACCTAAAACAATAAAAACCGTGGAAGAAAACCTAGACAACACCATTCAGGACATAGGCATGGGCAAGGACTTCATGACTAAAACACCAAAAGAAATGGCAACAAAAGCCAAAATTAACAAATGGGATCTAATTAAACTAAAGAGCTTCTGCACATCAAAAGAAACTACCATCAGGGTAAACAGGCTACCTATAGAATGGGAGAAAATTTTTGCAATCTATCCATCTGACAAAGGGCTAATATCCAGAATCTACAAAGAACTTAAACAAATTTACAAGAAAAAAAGAAACAGCCCCATCAAAAAGTGGGAGAAGGATATGAACAGACACTTCTGAGAAGAAGACATTTATGTGGCCAACAAACATATGAAAAAAAGCTCATCATCACTGGTCATCAGAAAAATGCAAATCAAAACCACAGTGAGATACCATCTCACGCCAGTTAGAATGGCCATCATTAAAAAGTCAGGAAACAACAGATGCTGGAGAGGATGTGGAGAAACAGGACATTTTTACACTGTTGGTGGGAGTGTAAATTAGTTTAACCACTGTGGAAGACGGTGTGGCGATTCCTCAAGGATCTAGAACCAGAAATACTGTTTGACCCAGCAATCCTGTTACTGGGTATAAACCCAAAGGATTATAAATCATTCTACTATAAAGAAACATGCACACATATGTTTATTGCAGCAGTGTTCACAATAGCAAAGACTTGGAACCAACCAGCCCATCAGTGATAGACTGGATCAAGAAAATGTGGCACATACATACCATGGAATACTATGCAGCTATAAAAAGGATGCATTCACATCCTTTGCAGGGACATTAATGAAGCTGGAAACCATCATTCTCAGCAAACCAATAGAGGAACAGATAACCAAACACCGCATGTTCTCACTCATAAGTGGGAGTTGAACGATGAGAACACACGGACACAGGGAGGGGAACACCACACACTGGGGCCTGTCAGAGGGTGGGGGTTTGGGGAGGGTTAGCATTAGGAGAAATACCTAATGTAGATGATGGGTTGATGGGCGCAGCAAACCACTATGGCATGTGTATAACTATGTAACAAACTTGCACATTCTGCACATGAATCAGAACTTAAAGTATAATTTGAAAAAAAAAATCAAAGAAAAAGAAAAATGTCAATCCTATAATGATTCCCATACTTTTTCTAACTTACAGTTCTGTGCAATCTAAACTTCAGAAACAGTTGTTTCTAATGGACATAATAAAGATCATATATGTCTTTAAAAAGGTGGTTTCAAGGGTCTGATAATTTGTCTAAAATTATAGGAGGGTGAATGTCTGAGCTAGGTGTAGGCCCCTGGCTTCCCAGTGCTGGGCAGCTCCTCCTCTTCACGGTCTACCTGTCCTAGGATCAGAGGTTCTCATAGCACCAGGCGGCAGGGCTGCTGGGTGAAGTGTGTTCATAGGCACCTGCTTTGTGCTTGGTGCTTTTCATGTGATCACAGTGTCTCTTCACTACCTCCAAAATATGTAGAATTGCCTGAATCCTGAAAGGTTTTTGCTTTGATTTTTTTTATATAATCTCCCCATGTCCCAACATTGGGAAGAGTGAAAACTTTCTGAAACAGGATAGAGCATAAACTAAGTCATGTGAAATAGAACATAAGTCGTGTATCTGTGACAGTGGACATGACACTCATTTTTTGAAAAGTTGGTAAATTTAAAAATGCCTAAGTGTCTTCTTGTGAAGGCCTCTGCCAGAGAGAAGTCAGAACATCTGCACACAGCCCATTATGCTCCCAATATCAGGTAGGATTAACGCTTTAATGTATAGATAAGGAGAGTGAGGCTCAGAGAGATTACATAGTGTGGGCAAGATCACAGGGTTAAGATCCAAACACAAGTCTTTGTGACTCCAAATCCCAACCTCTTTTGCACTCTGCCTCATGGTCAGGAGAGTATGTTTCTTGAGTTCTCTCTGCAGAGGACATTGTGCAAAGAAAGCTCTGAGCAGAGCAAGGAAACCTCCTCAGATTTTTCAGCCTGTTAGAACCCAGATACTGAGTAAGCTGCTGTTTTCATGAGCTACAACTGTATTCTGTTGCTGAGAATCTCAGTTCCCCAGTGTGTTGAGAGGGTGAAGGTACAAGGAAAAGGAATACTGTTGCAAAAGAATAGTGGAGTTGAATACTGAATTCAAGGACAAATACAGCAACTCAGATTGACTCATTCATGAATGAATGAAAGGCAAATATGAGAAGGGTATATTAGATTACCCTAAATAATGTTCTAATCAAACCAAGGGCACAGGGCAGAGAAATATGTGTGAATGAGGAGGACAATGACTCATGTGTGCTGTATGTCACAACATTCTGTGCTGTGCTTCTTTTAAATCCACAAAGTAATTCCTTTAATGTCTTATGCTTTTCCTCTATGTCACATCCTTTCTTTGAGGATCAGGAATTATTACCAGTTACATGGCATTCTAGGAAGCCGTGATTACTTGCACAAAGCTATAAACATTGTGCATAGCCTATGTGCCTACTAGAAACCTTGTTAGAAAAAATTTGACAATGGAACCCTAGGTATGAAAGAGTGAAATTGGAATGTACAATACATCGTATTTCCTTTCTGCTGGCAGAATATGTGAATAGCATGTCTCTTTGCCATACCGTTTTTAGCTCTAGAAGTGAAGTGAGTATTGTTTCACAGGAAGGAAGAACCATTTCTTCAAGATCACTTTCACATCAGTTTTTTTTTTTTTTTTATATTTTATTTAGGTTCAGGGATAGATGTGCAGGTTTGTTATATAGGTAAGTTGTGTGTCAAGGGGGTTTGGTGCACAGATTATTTCATCAGTGAGCTGATAAGCATAATACCTGATATGTAGTTTTCTGATCTCTCCCTTCTCCCACCCTCCACCCTCAAGTGGGTCCCAGTGTCTGTTGTTTCCTTCCTGGTGTCCATTTGTTCCCAAGGCTTAGCTCCCACTTATAAGTAAGAACATAGAGTATTTGGTTTTCTGTTCCTGCATGAATTCACATAGGATAATGGCCTCTAGCTCCAACTATGTTGCTGCAAAGAACACGATCTGACTCTTTTTGTGGCTGTGTAGTTTTCTGTAGTGTATATGTACCACGTTTTCTTTATCCAGCCTATCGAGCTTTTAGGTTGAATTCCATGTCTTTGCTATTGTGAATAGTGCTGCAATGAACATACACATGAATACGTCTTTATGGTAAAACAATTTATATTACTTTAGGTATATACCCAATAATAAATTGCTGGGTCAAATATTGAGTTACCTGAGAAATTGCAATACTGCTTTACACAATGAATTAATTTACATTCCCACCAGCAGTCTATAAGTATTTTATTTTCTCTGCAACCTTGCCAGTGTCTGTTATTTTTTTTACCTTTTAATAGTAGCCATTCTGACTGGTATGAGACGGTAACTGAGGTTTTGATTTGCATTTATTTAACAATTAGTTATAATGAGCTTTTTCATACGCTTTTTGGCCGAATGTGTGTCTTCTTTTGAAAAATGTCTGTTCATGACATTTTTTTTTTTACTCACTTTCTGATGAGGTTGTTTGTTTTTTGCTTGTTAAATTATTTAAGTTCCATATAGACTCTAAATATTAGACCTTGCAAATATTTTCTTTTTCTGTTGGTTGTCTGTTTACTCTGATGGTAGTTTCTTTTGCTGTGCAGAAGCTCTTCAGTTTAATTAGGTCCTATTTGTCAATTTTTGGTTTTATTGCAACTGCTTTTGGTGTCTTCATCATGGAATCTGCCAGGGACTACATCAAGAATGGTATTTCCTAGGCTATCATGTAGAGTCTTTATTGTTTTAGGTTTTACATGTAAGTTTTTTACACATCTTGAATTGATTTTTGTACAAGGTACAAGGAAGGGGTCTGGTTTTAAACTTCTGAATATGGTTAGTCAGTTATCTCAGCACCACTTATTAAATAGAAAATCCTTTCCCCATTGCTTGTTTTTGTTATCTTTGTTGAAGATCAGATGGTTGTAGGTGTGTGGCTTTATTTCTGGGTTCTCTATTGTGTTCCATTGGTCTATGTGTTGGTTTTTGTACTGGTACTATGCTGTTTTGGTTACTGCAGCACTGTAGCATAGTTTGAAGTTGGGTAACATGATAACTCCAGCTCTGTTTCTTGCTAAGAATTTACTTGGCTGTTCGGGCTCTTTTTTGGTCCCATATGAATTCTAAAGTAGTTTTTTCTAATTCTGTGAAGAGCATCATTGGTGATTTCATTAAAAGGCATTGAGTCTGTAAATTGCTGTGTGTAACATGGTCAATAATAATGAATCTTCCTAACCATGAGCATAGTATGTTTTTCCATTTGTTTCCGTTATCTCTAATTTATTTGAGCCGTGTTTTGTACTGTTTATTGCAGGGATTTTTCACCTACAAAACCACATGATCATCTCAATAGATGCAGAAAAAGCTTTCAACAAAATTCAACATCCCTTCATGTTAAAAACTTCCAACA